>NC_134207.1:150744709-151057209 GCF_965140235.1 Caretta caretta | reverse complement strand
ACCAGTGTAATTATAAGAAGAGGTAATAATGATATACGCAAAAAATTAAAGATCGCTTCACTACCACTCTCCCTTCCAAACACTGAACTGGCTTTGACAATATTATGTGGATCACCATGGTTATAACACATTCTGCACAATCTAATGATTAAATCACAAGGCTTGATTCTCCATGGACTTTTCTGTATCTTTTTATGTGACTCTTATGTATAAAACCATTACCACCAGAATGAGCCAGGGAGAGATTCTAATTTGGTAGCAATTTACTTAGATCTTTGGGGCAGGGACCATCTTTTTGTTCTGTGTTTGTACAATGCCCAGCACAATGGACTCCTGGGCTATGACTAGGGGTCCTAGGTGCTAAGGTAAAAATTTTCACCCACTGTGCACTCACTTTGCACTAATGTAAAGAGTACCCAAGATGCTAGTTAGTGGGAATCAGGCCCCACAACCTTTAACATCACTCACATTCCAAAAATTTGTTCTGAATACTAAGCAGCCCACTTCAGTGCAGAGAAATAAGGGGAGTCTGCAACTCTCCCCCTTAAAGACTACCACATCAGAGCGATAATATTTTGGTAAAAATATGTGATATGTTGACTTTGAAATACAAAGAAGAGCCTATGCCAGAGGTGGGCAAGCTATGGCCTGGGGGCTGCATCCGGCCCTTCAGACATTTTAATCTGGCCCTCGAGCTCCCGCCAGAGAGTGGGCTCGGGGCTTGCCCCACTCCACGCGTACTGTGGCTCTGTGCAGCTCCCAGAAGCAGCGCCATGTGCCCTCTTTGGCTCCTATGCGTAGAGGCAGCCAAGGGGCTCTGCACACTGCCCTCACCCTAAGCATCACCCCCACATCTCCTATTGGCTGGGAACCAAGGCCAATGGGAGCTGCAGGGGTGGCGCCTACGGACGGGGCAGCATGCAGAGCTGCCTGGGCCGTGCCTCCACATAGGAGCCGAGGAGGGGACATGCCGCTGCTTCTGGGAGCTGCTTGAGGCAAGCACTGCCCAGAGACTGCATCCCTGATGCCCTACCATGCCCACACCTTCACCCTCTGCCCCAGCCCTGATCCCCCTCCTGCCCACTGAACCCCTTGGTCCCAGCCCAGAGCACCTTCCTGCACCCCAAACCATCATCCCTCCGGAGCCCACACTCCTAGCCGGAGCCCTTACCCACCCTTGCACCCCAACCCACTGCCTCAGCCTGAAGCCCCCTCCCACACACTGAACTACTAATTTCTGGCCCTACCACACAGCCCACACCCCACACTGGAGCACTTATCCCCTCCCTCACCCAATTTCATGAACATTCATGGCCCGCCATACAATTTCCATATCCAGATGTGGACCTTGTACCAAAAAGCTTGCCCAGACCTGGTTTATGCCCTCTCATCTTACTCAACATACTTTGTGCAGTCGTTGATAGGGAGTGCTCTAATTAGGGATACTGAAGTTTCAATAATGAACCTTTATTTTCACAGGCGCATAACTTTCAGGAATGTTCCCATTTTGGCCTGAAATTTTTCATTTTTGGTGTTCGCATGTAGTTCCTTTTTGTAGAGGGTTGGAGAAAAAGGAGTTTTACCAAATCCCATCACATATTTTGAGTGATGAGGATGCACGAAAAAATGAAATAAATTCTTAATACTTAAAGGAAATTCTAACCATTTCCTGGCTGAGTTTTGAAAAAGTAAACTCAGTATCTAATGACCTTTGTTAAATTTAATACAAAACACCCAAACAAACAAAAAAGAATAGAATCATAGAAACACTGACTATAGGCAAGGAATATTGTGAATCTCTTAACTTTTAAGGTATGTCCACAATTTTTTCTCCATTTTACATTATCATGCACTTTTTAACTTTTCATTTCAATACATTAACTTTCTGTCTTTTTTCATTTTCAAGATGCAGCCATCACAGATACACTGTGTGATTTCACAGGGAGTGGCTGGGTGCTCAGTTTTGTCTAAAATCAGGCTGCTGGTTTAGTTGTCTCAGTATAGATTTAGGAGATTAATTTTAGGTTCCTTTTTTTTGAAAATCTTAGAGTAGGAGCTTTGAGGGAGGGGATGGGGAAAAACATGAAGGGTGAAGACATTGTGAAAGGTGTAGCCTGTGCTCACTCCCATAGCTGCCCTACTGGCATTTGACAGTGCACACTACAGGGTGGGATAGATACATAGATTCAGAAAGTTTAAGGCCAGAAGGGACAATGAGACCATCTAGTCTCATCTCCTGTATATCACAGGCCATTAAATTTCACCCAGTTACGTCTGTATTGAGCCCAATAACTTGTGTTTGTCTAAAGCATATCTTCCAGAAAGGCATCACTGATTTCAAGACATCAAGAGATGGAGAATCCACCACTTCCCTTGGTAGTTTGTTTCAGTGGTTAGTCACCCTGATTGTTAAAAAATTGAGCCTAATTTCTAATTTGAATTTGTCTGACTTCAGCTTCCAGCCACTGACTCTTGTTATGTGTTTCTCTGCTACAAAAACAAACTCTTTAGAATCCAGCATTTTCTCCCTGTGAAGAAGGTACTTACACAATGTAATCAAGTTACCTCTTAATCCTCTTTTTTTGATAAGCTAAAGAGAGCTCTTTAAGTCTCTCAGTATAAGGCAATCATTTTTGTGACTCTTCTGACCTGCTTCTGATTTTTCAACATCCTTTTTAATATGTGGACACCAGAACTGTATGCAGTCTTCCAGTATCAGTCTGACTAATGCCATATACAAAGGTGAAATCACCTCCCTAGTTCTATTCACTACTTTCCTGTGTATACATCCAGGGATCTCATTAGACCTTTTTGCAATAATATTGTACTGGGAGCTGGTATTTATTTATTTGTCCACTATGACTCCTGAATTCTTTTCAGAGTCACTGCTTTCAGGAGACAGTCCATCATACTGTAGGTGTGATATGCATTCCTTGTTCCTAGATGTATAACTTTGCATTTGGCTGTATTAAAACACATTTTGTTTGAATGAACCAGCTTATCAAATGATCCAGTTCAGCCTGTTTGACTGCTCTGTACTCATCATTATTTACCACTCCATCAATCTTTGTGTCACCCACAAATGTTATTAACAGTGATTTTATATTTTCTTCCAGATCATTGTTGAAAATGTTGAATAGGATCAGGTCTGGTATCGATCCCTGTGGACTCCACTAGAAACACCCCTATTCAATAATTCCCCATGGACAGCTATTTTTTTTTAGTCCATTATCTCTTACCCAGAAGCCCCCTCAGGAACAGCTACTACTGATCCACCCCTCTTCCTACTCCCTCAGGCTCCTAAGTAGAACTGTTCAGAACATATTCAGCAAAATTTCATGCTCTTTCATCTAAGCTGAAATGTTTCATGGATGCCTAAATGTTTCAATGAAGTTTTAGTCAGGAAGGGATTGGTGGAGAAAGAGAGAGCCCCTTACACTCCAGAGTTTGGTGGTTAGGGCACTAGCCTAGGATGTGGGAGTCCCAACTTCAGGATTGCCCTGCTTGATAGAGAGTGGTCTGAACTGAAAAACTCTTCTCTGAATCAGAGAGAGAAGGGGCTTGAATCTGTGTCTTCCATATCCCAGGTTAGTGCACAAACCAACACACACACACACCTTCTTCCATATTTAAAAAAAAAAGCTCAGGTTTTGGTCTGAAAACTGACATTTTGACACAGTTCCATTTTTTGTGGCAACATCAAAAGGTTCTGATTTCCTTCAAATGTGGAATGAAATTTCACCTCGGAAGTTGCCATGAAACAGATTAGTCATCCTCCTGCCAGCTCTACACCTAAACTCTTGCAGTCAAATTATTATAGCATCAGGCAAATGTAAGTCTGAAAGGGACCTTGAGAAGTCATCAAGTCCAGCCCCCTGCACTGAGACAGAATCAAGTAAACCTAGATAATCCCTGACAGGTGTTTGTCCAACCTGATCTTAAAAACCTCTAGTGATGGGGATTCGACAACCTGCCTTAGACGACTATTCCAGAATTTAACTATCCTTATAGTTAGAAAGTTTTTGTTAATATCTAACTTAAATCTCCTTTGCTATAAAACATGCCTGTCTTTTAAGAGATATCCTGGGAGGATTCTCCCTAAACGTTTTCCTTCTCTGGTGCATCCATGCAAGGCGGCCTAAATATATTAAAATACCTACAGAATCAGAAACATATGGTTAGAAAATACCACACCTGTACAATGTGACTGAGGTAATGTTGTTCTAACAACCTTAACTTTTGCATTTTTTTCAATTTTATCTTAATGATGCACTGACATTTTTTGTATTTATTTATATATTGGATGCAAAAAACCTATGTACTAAATCCATAGGATTTAAACTAAGGAAAATAATCCAAAATAAGAGCATCAGCGAAGGCTTTGACTTCAGGCTTAGCTCACCCTCTTGTACTTTGACATTACAGGAGCTTGAGATCAGTGAGTAATGTTATGTGCCACATATTCACATATTCTGCAATGGAGAGAGCTAAGGATGAAATGGCTGTTTTAACTATGAATTTCCATCATTTTGTGGTTTAGAAATGAGCCAGCCTCAAGACTTTTGCTGGGACCAAAAAGTCAAAGGACCAAAATATCAACAAATATATACATTTGCAATATTTCCAATCCAATATACAGTCCAATTTCGAGATCAAAAAGGTTTGGATGAGTTCAAATAAATTTTATTTTTTTTATCCACCTAAGAAAAGACCCTTCTGAAATTTGCCATCATTGAATTCAATCAAGATCTAATATTACTTTATGGATTATGGATTTTTTGTGGGTTTTGGAAGTTAAGAAAATAGGAAGAAGTGGAAGTGTATAAAACATTCTAATAAACATAGATCATACCACAGTATACCCAATGACTCTGAACTCTTAGAGTCTATTGTGTCAATTTAACACCATTATTTTGGGCTTGAATAGGGACTGGGAGTGGCTGGCTCACCACAAAAGCAATTTTCCCTCTCTTGGTATTGGCACCTCCTCATCAGTTATTGGGAGTGGACCACATCCACCCTGATTGAACTGGCCTTGTCAGCACTGGTTCTCCAATTGTAAGGTAACTCCCTTCTCTTCATGTGCCAGTATATTTATGCCTGTATCTGTAATTTTCACTCCATGCATCTGAAGAAGTGGGGTTTTATACTTATGAAAGTTTATGCCCAAATAAATCCGTTAGTTTTTAAGGTGCCACCGGACTTCTCATTTTTATTGTGTCAAAGTGTATTATTAGGACCCTTTAGTCTGAATCATAGAATCATAGAAGATTAGGGTTGGAAGAGACCTCAGGAGGTTACATAGTCCAACCCCCTGCTCAAAGTAGGACCAATCCCAACTAAGTCATCCCAGCCAGGGCTTTGCAAGATGGGCCTTAAAAACCTCTAAGGATGGAGATTCCACCACCTCCCTAGGTAACCCATTCCAGTACTTCACCACCCTCCTAGTGAAATGGTGTTTCTTAATATCCAATCGAGACCTCCCCCACTGCAACTTGAGACCATTGCTCCTTGTTCTGTCATCTGCCACCACTGAGAACAGCCTAGCTCCATCCTCTTTGGAACCCCCCTCAGGTAGCTGAAGGCTGCCATCAAATCCCCCCTCACTCTTCTCTTCTACAGACTAAATAAGCCCTGTTTCCTCAGCCTCTCCTGCTAAATCATGTGCCCCAGCCCCCTGATCATTTTCATTGCCTTCCACTGGACTCTCTCCAATTTCTCCACTTTCTTTCTGTAGTGGGGGACCCAAAACTTGACACAATACTCCAGATGTGGCTTCACTAGTGCCAAATAGAGGGGAATAATCACTTCCCTCAATCTGTTGGCAATGCTCCGACCAATGCAGCCCAATATGCCATTAGCCTTCTTGGCAATAAGGGCACACTGTTGACTCATATCCAGCTTCTCATTCACTGTAATCCCCAGGTCCTTTTTTGCAGAATTGCCACTTAGCCAGTCGGTCCCTAGCCTTTAGCAGTGCGTGGGATTCTTCCTTCCTAAGTGCAGGACTCCACATTTGTCCTTGTTGAACCTCATCAGAGTTCTTTTAGCCCAATCCTCCAATTTGTCTAGGTCACTCTGGACCCTATCCCTGCCCTCCAGCGTATGTACCTCTCCCCACAGCTTAGTGTCATCTGCGAACTTCCTGTGGGGAGAGGTACATATGCTGAGGGTGCAATCCATCCCATCATCCAGATCATTAATGAAGATGTTGAACAAAACCGGCCCCAGGAACAGCCCCTGGGGCACTCTGCTTGATACTGGCTGCCAACTAGACATGGAGCCATTGATCACTACCCGTTGAGCCCGACAATCTAGCCAGCTTTCTATCCACCTTATAGTCCATTCATCCAATCCATACCTTTTTAACTCGCTGGCAAGAATACTGTGGGAGACCGTATGAAAAGCTTTGCTAAAGTCAAGGTATATTACGTCCACTGCTTTTCCCATATCCACAGAGCTAGTTATCTCATCATAGAAAGAAGTCAGGTTGGTCAGGCATGACTAGCCCTTGGTGAAACCATGTTGACTGTTTCTGATCACCTTCCTCTCTTCCAAGTTCTTCAAAATGGATTCCTTGAGGACCTGCTCCATGATATTTCCAGGGACTAAGGTGAGGTTGACAGGTCTGTAGTTCCCCAGATTCTCCTTCCTCCCTTTTTTTAAAATGGGCACTATATTTGCATTTTTCCAGTCATGCAGGACCTCCCCTGATCACCACGAGTTTGCAGAGATAATGGCTAATGGCTCTGCAATCACATCAGCCAAGTCCCTCAGTACCCTTGGATGCATTAGATCTGGCCCCATGGACTTGTGCATGACCAGATTTTCTAAATAGTCCTTAATCTGTTCTTTTACCACTGAGGGCTGCTCACCTCCTCCCCATACTGTGCTGCCCAGTGCAGCAGCCTGGGAGCTGACCTGGTCTGTGAAGACAGAGGCCAAAAAAAGCATTGAGTACTTCAGCTTTTTCCACATCATCTCTCACTAAGTTGCCTCCCCCATTCAATAAGGGTCCCACACTTTCCCTGACCTTCTTCTTGTTGCTAACATACCTGTAGAAACTCTTCTTGTTACCCTTCACATCTCTTGCTAGCTGCAACTCCAACTGTGCTTTGGCCTTCCTGATTACACCCCTGTATGCTCGAGCAATATCTTTATACTCCTTTTGTACTAGTCAACTGTCCAAATTTCCACTTCTTGTAAGCTTCCTTTTTGTGTTTAAGATCGCTGAAGATTTCTGTGTTAAGCCAAGCTGGTCGCCTGCCATATTTGCTATTTTTTCTGCACAGTGGGATGATTTGTTCCTTCTTCTTCAATTAGGCTTCTTTAAAATACAACCAGCTCTCCTGGACTCCTTTCTCCCTTATATTAGTCTCCCAGTTCTAATCAGTTCCCTGAGGGAGTCAAAGTCTGCTTTTCTGAAGTCCAGGGTCCATATTCTGCTGCTCTCTTTTCTTCCTTTTGTCAAGATCCTGAACTCGACCATCTCATGGACACAGCTGCCCAGGTTGCCACTCACGTCTATTTCCCTTACCAATTCTTCCCTGTTTGTGAGCAGCAGGTCAAGAGGAGCATGGCCCCTAGTTGGTTCCTCCAGCACTTGTACCAGGAAGTTGTCCCCAACACTCTCCAAAAACTTCCTTGTCTGTGCACTGCTGTATTGCTCTCCCAGCAGATGTCAGGGTGATTGAAGTCCCCCATGAGAACCAGGGCCTGTGATCTGGAAACTTCTGTTAGTTGTCTGAAGAAAGCCTTGTCTACCTCATCCTCCTTGTCCTGTGGTCTACAGCAGATACCCACCACAACATCATCCTTGTTGCTCTCGTCTCTAAACTTAACCCAAAGACTCTCAACAGGCTTTTCTCCAGTTTCATACTGGAGCTCTGAGCAATCATACTGCTCTTTTACATACAGTGCAACTCCTCCACCTTTTCTCCCACATTTTTCCTTCCTGACCAGTTTATACCCATCCATGACAGTGTTCCAATCATGTGAATTACCCCAGTGAAGATTAATGCACACTAGAACTATAGTTTTCTAGCAGTGTCAACAGCTTCTTATGTATTTAAAATAGCAGGGTCAGTCTCTTTATTATATGTTTGTACAGTGACTAGCATAATAGGGCAATGGCATCTATTTGCTACCACAATACAATTAAATAATAATGCCATATAAACAATACAATATATTGCACATGAGCAGTGCATGCTGTATGGTGGCATTGTAGGCCTTTTTATCAATCAGTAGTTGCTCTGTGGACACATTTAAATCCTCATATATTAATGTTGATGATTTTAACTATCTCAAGATACTGGTCCAGTTATGGATAAAGAGTCTCCATATTATTGGTAAGCAGGTAGGTAAGGTAAGCAGCAGGATACGGACCCTGGACTTCAGGAAAGCAGACTTCGACTCCCTCAGGGAACGGATGGGTAGGATCCCCTGGGGGACTAACTTGAAGGGGAAAGGAGTCCAGGAGAGCTGGCTGTATTTCAAGGAATCCCTGTTGAGGTTACAGGGACAAACCATCCCGATGTGTCGAAAGAATAGTAAATATGGCAGGCGACCAGCTTGGCTTAACGGTGAAATCCTAGTGGATCTTAAACATAAAAAAGAAGCTTACAAGAAGTGGAAGGTTGGACATATGACCAGGGAAGAGTATAAAAATATTGCTTGGGCATGTAGGAATGAAATCAGGAGGGCCAAATCGCACCTGGAGCTGCAGCTAGCGAGAGATGTTAAGAGTAACAAGAAGGGTTTCTTCAGGTATGTTGGCAACAAGAAGAAAGCCAAGGAAAGTGTGGGCCCCTTAATGAATGAGGGAGGCAACCTAGTGACAGAGGATGTGGAAAAAGCTAATGTACTCAATGCTTTTTTTGCCTCTGTCTTCACTAACAAGGTCAGCTCCCAGACTGCTGCGCTGGGCATCACAACATGGGGAATAGATGGCCAGCCCTCTGTGGAGAAAGAGGTGGTTAAGGACTATTTAGAAAAGCTGGACGTGCACAAGTCCATGGGGCTGGACAAGTTGCATCCGAGAGTGCAAAAGGAATTGGCGGATGTGATTGCAGAGCCATTGGCCATTATCTTTGAAAACTCATGGCGAACGGGGGAAGTCCCGGATGACTGGAAAAAGGCTAATGTAGTGCCAATCTTTAAAAAAGGGAAGAAGGAGGATCCTGGGATACAACAGGCCAGTCAGCCTCACCTCAGTCCCCGGAAAAATCATGGAGCAGGGCCTCAAAGAATCAATCCTGAAGCACTTACATGAGAGGAAAGTGATCAGGAACAGTCAGCATGGATTCACCAAGGGAAGGTCATGCCTGACTAATCTAATCACCTTCTATGATGAGATTACTGGTTCTGTGGATGAAGGGAAAGCAGTGGATGTATTGTTTCTTGACTTTAGCAAAGCTTTTGACACGGTCTCCCACAGTATTCTTGTCAGCAAGTTAAAGAAGTATGGGCTGGATGAATGCACTATAAGGTGGGTAGAAAGTTGGCTAGATTGTCGGGCTCAACGGGTAGTGATCAATGGCTCAATGTCTAGTTGGCAGCCGGTGTCAAGTGGAGTGCCCCAGGGGTCAGTCCTGGGGCCGGTTTTGTTCAATATCTTCATAAATGATCTGGAGGATGGTGTGGATTGCACTCTCAGCAAATTTGCGGATGATACTAAACTGGGAGGAGTGGTAGATACGCTGGAGGGTAGGGATAGGATACAGAGGGACCTAGACAAATTGGAGGATTGGGCCAAAAGAAATCTGATGAGGTTCAATAAGGATAAGTGCAGGGTCCTGCACTTAGGACGGAAGAACCCAATGCACAGCTACAGACTAGGGACCGAATGGCTAGGCAGAAGTTCTGCGGAAAAGGACCTAGGGGTGACAGTGGACGAGAAGCTGGATATGAGCCAGCAGTGTGCCCTTGTTGCCAAGAAGGCCAATGGCATTTTGGGATGTATAAGTAGGGGCATAGCCAGCAGATCGAGGGACGTGATCGTCCCCCTCTATTCGACATTGGTGAGGCCTCATCTGGAGTACTGTGTCCAGTTTTGGGCCCCACACTTCAAGAAGGATGTGGATAAATTGGAAAGAGTCCAGCGAAGGGTAACAAAAATGATTAGGGGTCTGGAACACATGATTTATGAGGAGAGGCTGAGGGAACTGGGATTGTTTAGTCTGCAGAAGAGAAGAATGAGGGGGGATTTGATAGCTGCTTTCAACTACCTGAGAGGTGGTTCCAGTTCCAGAGAGGATGGTTCTAGACTATTCTCAGTGGTAGAAGAGGACAGGACAAGGAGTAATGGTCTCAAGTTGCAGTGGGGGAGGTTTAGGTTGGATATTAGGAAACATTTTTTCACTAGGAGGGTGGTGAAACACTGGAATGCGTTATCTAGGGAGGTGGTAGAATCTCCTTCCTTAGAAGTTTTTAAGGTCTAGCTTGACAAAGCCCTGGCTGGGATGATTTAATTGGGGATTGGTCCTGCTTTGAGCAGGGGGTTGGACTAGATGACCTCCTGAGGTCCCTTCCAACCCTGATATTCTATGATTCTATGATTCTATTAGTTATTAAATCAAAGCTGTTTGTTTAGAAACAGGGGAAGGAAGAAAGCCGCTAAATCAATTCAAGCAGAATGTCTTTCTATGAACAACACTAGCATAGGTGATTCATTTCTCAAGACATTCATTTTAAGAGGTGTGTATCAATCCAAAAGGTCTGGGTACATTTTTAGGAAAGGGCATCAAACTGAAATTGGTATAGTATAAGAGTTAATTTACCATCTAAGCCATCCTTGACAGAAACAGAATAAGTGATAGAGAGTGAATGTCATTTATCAGACTACCTATTCTAATCAATCTACATTGGATACAAATTGTTCTCCAGAGTAGTGACCTCTATAAAGCTAAATTTCAGACCCCAGTGTCTGGGCCATGTAGCCAGGGTGGATCCTGGAGAAAGTGTCTGATGAGAAAGAGGGGAAGAATGCCCCACCTCCTGATCAGGCCTTGAACGCTGCTGAGGTTACATCAACCTGATGGTTGAAGTAGATATGTAGGGCACTTATATAGTTCCCATATGCATTGATTTCCACAGTGGAGGATATCTCACCGCTCCTGCCCCTTATATGCTGACACACTGGGGGCCTCTGCCTGTACAGGAGTTGCATTCCCCCTTTCTTCCCCCTGCATATCTTGCCCCTCAGAGAACAACTCCTGAAAATCTTGAGAAAACTAGTTCATGAGCTTCTTGATTTTCCAATGCTAAACTTATTTTTCATTAAACTTGAATGTTCCCATTCACCTGGGATCCTGAATGCACACAGTGAGCAAGCTGTGAGGCAAGAGGGGAAAGCCTCTGGAATAAAGGATAACAAACATTATGGATCATGAGCACTTTCTTCAACATGATTTTATTTGTGTTGCAAGAGCCTCAAACAATGTTTTCAAGTCAATGGGAGTCTTCCCTTGGACTTCAGTGGCCTTTGGCTCTTGCCCTACATGAGGAAAACGTAATGCTAAACTGATCTGTTTCCATCTGAGAGGTATAGAGAGGAGAAGGAATGAGGGATTCGGCAGGAAAATATATTGAATACTGAACCCGTGAAAACAACACATTGAATTGCTTTGCTTTTATGTTTTACAAGATATAAGAATTACTAGCAGATAAAAAGTTCTGAGAATGGGTCCATAGAACCAGAACCTCAGAAAACTTTTGGGATGAATGTAAATAATTATATGTGTCTGCGCCCCAAAACATCTCTTTATGAAGGTTTTCTCTACCATGCTATTTGTTTTAACCAAGCCGGTCCAGTACTGGCAAGACTAAATAAGGTTTAAGGCTAAAATGTTACTTGCTCAGAGAAGTTTGGCCAAGCTTGTTAATCAATACTATGAGCTGTGTTACCAGGGATTAATCTGACTTCTGTCTAGAGCATTTTGCTTGATACCCCTATGCTAATTACTAGTGGAAAAATATGTTTTATAAGTAGAAGCATTTATTCTGTTTTGTTCATGACACTGATGGGCCTTTCTGGCTGAGTTTGAATTGAACATTGAACTTCTGTGTATAAAAAGCAGGAATCAAACAGCTCTGATGATTCAACGATTGCACAACACAACAAACAGTGAGTGCAAGGCACTGCAGAGCACAGCAGTGGTTGCAAAACACAACAGTACAGCAGTGAGTGTGTGGCAAGGCACAGCAGAGATTGCATGACAAAACACATCCTAGAAGGGCATGTTGCGGTAGAGATTGCACTGCACAGCATGGCATGGCACAACAGTGGTGACTGGACAACTATGACATGACTCAACAAATAAGTAATTGCATGCAAGAGAATGGCACGCAGTGCTTGGATATCTGGTATGAGACAGCAGTGATTGTACAGTACAGTGTAAGATTGACAACCCTGCAGTGATTGCCTGGCATAATATGATACACCAGTGATTTCACAGCGCAGGAGAGTTGTGATTTCTTGGCACAATTCTGCATACTACAGCACAGCAAAGCACAACAGGAATGCACTTCATGACACTGCAGTGTTTGCACAGCACTCTTTCTTTTTGGTTTGGTTTTGTTTGTTGTTCACTGATCTTTACTTCTCTTTCATACATTTTCTCATTTACAACTTGCTTCAGTAATTCCACCTATACAAAAACACGCATATGAAAAAAGGGAAATGTTCTTGTTTTGAAAGAGAACCCTATAGTTAGAGCACTGAGGAATGATTCCACATTCACTTCATAGTATCATCCCAGGCTCCATAGATAGCAGTGTCACATACCAATCACAAAAAGAAAAGCAGAAATATATATTTTTGCAAAGTTTTCTTTGGAAACCTGTGGCATATAAAGCTGGTGTTTGGGGGATTTATTTACTCAGGTCCTTCCATGGATTCAATAATGGCTTCTGTGTACTACATTCTCCTAGCACTTTTTATGTTGTCAGGACTAAAAAGGATAAATTTAATTTTTAATTTCACTGCAAGCAACAATGTCCCCAAATTCAGACACATTAGACATTTATTAAAAAAAGAAAAGAAGAAACTGAATTTTGGAGTGCTTTTGAAAGTTCATTTCATCCACAGCTGCCCAGTTAACCCCTTCCCACTTTAACTGCAGTGATATACCAAAAAATCCAACAGTCCAAAATCCATAAGTACGGCCATACTGAGTCAGACCAAACATCCATCTAGCCCACTATCCTGTCTTCTGACAGTGTCCAATGCCAGGTGCCCCAGAGGGAATGAACAGAATAGGTAATCATTAAGTGATCCATCCCCTGTCGCCCATTCCCAGTTTCTGCAAAACAGAGCTAGGGACACCATCCCTGTCCATCCTGGCTAATATCCATTGATGGACCTATCCTCCGTGAACTTATCTAGATCTTTTTTGAACCCTGTTATAGTCTTGGCCTTCACAAAATCATCTGGCAAGGAGTTCCACAGGTTAACTGTGCATTGTATGACAAAATACTTCCTTTTGTTTGTTTTAAACCTACTGCCTATTAATTTAATTTGGTGCACCCTAGTTCTTTTGTTATGAGAAGGGGTAAATAATACTTCCTAATTTACTTTCTCCACTCCAGCCATGATTTTATAGACCTCTATCATATCCCCACTGAGTTGTTCTCTTTTCCAAGCTGAAAAGTCTCTGTTTTATTCATCTCTCCTCAGATGGCATCCATTCCATACCCCTAATAATTTTTGTTGCCCTTTTCTGAACCTTTTCTAATTCCAATATATCTTTTTGAGATGGGGCGACCACATCTGCACACAATATTCAAGATGTGGGCATATCATGTATTTATAGAGAGGCAATGTGATATTTTTGTCCTATTATCTATCCCTTTCTTAATGATTCCCAACATTCTTTTTTGACTGCTGCTGCACATTGAGTGGATGTTTTCAGAGAATGACTCCAAGATCTCTTTCTTGAGTGGTAACAGCTAATTCAGACCCATCTTTTTACATGTATAGTTGGGATTATGTTTTCCAGTGTGCATTACTTTGCATATCAACACTAAATTTCATCTGCCATTTCGTTGCCAAGTCACCCAGTTTTGAGAGATCCCTTTGTAGCTCTTTGCAGTCTGTCTGGGACTTAACTATCTTGAGTAGTTTTGTATCATCTGCAAATTTTGCCACCTCATGGCTTACCCCTTTCCCAGATCATTTATTAATATGTTGAATAGGACTTGTCCCAGTTCCTCAGATTTGTCACCTAAAAAGAATGGCTCAGGTTTGGGAATCTCCCTCACATCATCATCCATGAAGACCGATACAAAGAGTTCATTTAGTTTCTCTGCAATGGCCTTATCGTACTTGATGTCTCCTTTAGCATCTCAATCATCCAGTGGCCGCACTGTGTTTATCCATTTTTTAAAAAATATATCTTAACACTTTATGTAAAGTTTTCTCTTGCCAGCCTAGAGCTATAAAAATAGTTTATAAAAAAACTCAACTGGGAAAACATAACAACTTGTTATGGGTTGCCAATCTTAGAGTTCCATCAGCTATACCTCAGTTACAGATGCATGTTTCCACATTTAGTTCTCTTTCTTTTAAATACAGTGCCATTGGACAACTACCAATCAAAGGAGTGTACTGCCTACCAAATAACAGCCTAAGATGCTGGCTGGTTCCTGAACTGAGAAACCCATTCACAATACTGAATACCACTTAAGGTGTCTTGACTTTTCTTCATCCCCTCACCAAGTGGACAATTGACAGACTCACTAGTGGAAGTATTGAGCATTATGATATTACCTATATCATAGGTAGATGGGTATATAGGGCCTGATTTTGTTGATAGGCTTTTCCATCATTCATCCCTGTAACAGCATCTCACAAACATTATTGATTTTGTCCTCATAACACACTTGTCCAATTAAGTAAAGACTGTTATCCCCGTTTTACAAATGGCAAACTGACACAAAGAGAGATTAAGTTTCACAGGAAATCTGAGACAGTGCTGAGGAGTGAAACCAGATCTTCTGAGTCCCACTTCAGTGCTTTAACCACAAGATTTTTAGCCCATGTTTGGAGTGCAATAGAAGCAAGGGTACTAGGAGCCATCCCCTTGGCAAATAACTCTTATTCCATATAGGAACTAGCTGCAATTGCAGTTCTGTGCTTCCTGCTAGCATCTTCTACAGTACAGTGATTCTTTCAGAGGACAGCTCACTTACTTACCAGATCAGTAGTCAGGGGTCACTAGTGTGGTTAGAAGTTTGACTGCATGCGTGTTCTCCCTGTTTGCTGTCCCAACTTTGTGCAGACAGCTGGCACAGCAGACCTTGAGGAAACCGACCAATAACCCATCCCAGTGCTTCACCACCCTCCTAGTAAAATAGTTTTCCCTAATACCCAACCTAGACCTCCCCCACTGCAACTTGAGACCATTGCTCCTTGTTCTGTCATCTGCCACCACTGAGAACAGCCTAGCTCCATCCTAGGGAGGTGGGTTACCTAGGGAGGTGGTGGAATCTCCATCCTTAGAGTTTTTTAAGGCCCGGCTTGACAAAGCCCTGGCTGGGATGATTTAGTTGGTGTTGGTGCTGCTTTGAGCAGGGGGTTGGACTAGATGACCTCCTGAGGTCTCTTCCAACCCTAAATGTCTATGATTCTATGGAACCCACCTTCAGGTAGTTCAAGGCTGCTATCAAATCCCCCCTCACTCTTCTCTTCTGCAGACTAAATAAAGCTCAGTTCCCTCAGCCTTTCCTCATAAATCATGTGCACCAGCCCCCATATCATATTCGTTGCCATCTGCTGGACTCTCTCCAATTTGTCCACATCCTTTCTGTAGTGGGGGCGAGGGGGGGGGGCAAAACTGGACGCAATACTCCAGATATGGCCTCACCAGTGCCAAATAATCACTTCCCTCAATCTGCTGGAAATGCTTCTACTAATGCAGCCCAATATGTCGTTAGCCTTCTTGGCAACAAGGGTACACTGTTGACTCATATCCAGCTTCTCGTCCACTGTAATCCCCAGGTCCTAGGTAGATTCTCTTCTCTCCACCTTATAGAGACAGAATGACTTAGGCTTTGCATAGACATAAGGGTCTATCAGCATGGCTTAATTTACAGGACCATGGCAAAACTTTCATTTACTTCAGTGGGGCCCGGATTTCACCCTAAGGTTCACAAAATTATAGTATTCCATAAAAGCTGGAGTTTGTAATGAAACTATGTAACATATGCAACATAAAAATGAAGCTAATTAAACTATTTTGAAATATAATGAAGTCTTTTGAATATAAATTTCAGGCAGAGCTGTAGACTGGCTTATTCACTACAGTGGTCATTATTTTATATCTTCTGTATTGATTATTTATACCAATTGATTATTAATGACTTCCATTTTTTAATTTATGAATGGTATATCCCTTACAGGCTTTTTGGGCATGATATTGCTGCCATTCTGAATTAAGAAATCACTACAAGAGTGATATTTTAAAATACACCTAGAAAACTAAACTTCTGTTAAAATGAAGCAGTATAAATACAATTAATCTGTTTCATTGACTGGTTTTTAAAACATGCCCTGCTGTAATACAGTCGGCAAAAGTAAAAGTTCAAAAATTTGAAACAAATAATAGTTTGAAACAAATAATAATAGGAATTTCATAGTCAATAGAGATAATCCATATTAAGGCTGTTATATAAACATTTATGGTTCCTTTCTGAATCATAGATAAGGCCACATTTTAATCATGGGTATTTTTAGTAAAAGTCACAGACAGGTCCCAGGCTGTAAACAAAAATTCATGGCCTGCGACCTGTCCCTGACTATAGTAAAAATACTCATGACTAAAACTTGGGGGAGGGGCTGCTTGGGGTGGCAGCTGGGGGTGGTGGTGGTGTTGTGGGTGGCAGCGTGTGGCCTGGGACCCCTGCTGGTGCTGGGGGGGAGGGGCAGGCAGCGGTGCATGGCCCAGGATCCCCGCTGGTGCTGGGGAGACGGGGGTGGTGGTGCACAGCCTAGGACTCCTGCTGGTGCTGGGGAGAGAGCGGGCATTGGCGGGGCCAACAGGCTCCCTACCTTTCTTTGCACCTCCCCCACCACATCAGCAGCAGACTCAGAGGAAGCAGGGGGATGGGGCACGAGCTGGGGTGAGGCGGGCTCTGGGGGGCGCTTACCTGGAGGACTCCCTGGAAGCGGTAACATCCCCCTTGCTCAGCTCCGTCCTAGGCAGAGATGTGGCCCAGCCACTCTGCATGCTGCCTCTGCCTGCAGGCACCGTCCCCAAAGCTCCAACTGGCCGCAGTTCCCAGCCAATGGAAGCTGCGAAGCCAGTGATCTGGGCAGAGGCAGCACACAGAGCTGCCTGGCCATGCTTCCGCCTAGCAGCTGAGTGAGGGGGATGTCGCTGCTTCCGGAGAGCCCCCCAGGTAAGCTCAGAGCCCTCCTAACCCCATCCCATGTCCCAACCCCCTGCCTCCTCTCACACCCAAACTCTGCTGATGCGGGCGCAGTGACCCGAGACTGCCCCAGCAGAGGCCAGTGCGCCTGACACAGGGGCTGCTTGGGTTGCCTCAGTGCCAGGTGCACTGGCCACTGCAGAAATCACGGAGGTCACAGCAAGTCACGGAATCTATGACTTCCGTGACAAACTCGCAGCCTTAATCAAAGATAGTGTAATTGTAGAATATCAGAACTACAAGAAATCATTATAAAAGAAATCATTTTTCCAAAAGTAAGCACAGAGTAGGTGACAGAGTTCAAATAAAATATTAGACATTTATGCATATGGTGACTTCAGCTGAAATAAAATCATTATGGAAGTTTGTTTTATTTGCTAGATTATATTTGTTTGGAAAATTATCTATCCATCCATCTATCCAACCATCTACACCAAAAACACACAAAGACCTATTTATGTATTTGCTAGAGTGTTTGGGATTGAGAATACTATGCAATACAGAGAAATTCAAAGAGAAAGAGAGTGAGACAGAGAATAAAAAATAATTATTTCAGATCAGTGAAATAAAAAATGAAGTTGAGAAAAGGCACCATTGCCTGAGGGATATTTATATCTCTTTAAATAACACATGCATTTAAGCACTTTAGGAAGTCCAGTTGTTTAGTGGGCTAAAATAATAGATTTACAGTCAGATTATGACCTTTCCAGCTTTCACGTCCTCTGTTTGTCTTGCTTGTGTTCTGTTAAACAAGGAAAGTGTTGTGACCCATAATTGCAGGCAGATTCACAGCAGGTTTTGAGGAGCTTTTTTTGCCATGGTGTCCGAGCCGTCTCCATCTGCTGCTGTCTTGTGTGCTTCCCACAGGGGGACCTGGCTAATTTTTCAGTCAATTAGCAGAAGGGCTGCTTTTGTTCTTCAAGTGCACCCCTATGGGCTCCACTTACACCCTGGATGCAGCATTCAGATGTTGGGATTTTGAAAAAGCATATCATGTTATTTTTTTCTCCTGACCTCTCTGACATTGTTGGGCAAATGCTGTCTCATGTAATCATAGACACTTGCATTAAAACTGTGCAGAATATTTTTATTGTTTTAATAAGAAAATAACAGTACTTAGAATTGACATGCACTGATGTGTTTTCTTGATTTGTTTTTTTCATGTATTGAAGCCCAATCTTAATTTTAATTTTCTTTTCCAGGAAAGGAAATAATCCATTCATTGACATACATATTAATGTTTCTAAATTAAACAAACTATTAAAATACCTAAGAAATAATACGATATATGTCAACTAATTTAGTTATACATTATTTTTTGCTATTTGCTGTATGTCAATATACATTTGAATATAAGCATAGGTTATAAACAGCATCTATAGTTTCAGTATAGATATGTACAAAATGAAACACAAATAGCATTAAACAGCAAGTAAAATTAATCATCTCTCTGTGTGTGAATTCACAGATGTACATATGTATCTATATCTATATCTATATTTGTATCAGTTGTGTATACATAATAGATTGATACATGAAAACATTATATAGTGGTTGAATAATAACCAGATAATCAGTCTCCTTGTGTATTCTTTGTGGTGCTTTTAATGCATTTCTATGAATTTTAATCAGGGTTTTAATCAGGGTTTGGCTAATATGTGCTCTCTTCAACATGGAAAATGCTGTTATTTTAGAGTTCTAGAATAAATCCAGTAGTTCCACTGTAAAAATACAATGGAACGAGCTCAAATGTTTAGTCCTGGTGTGTTTTAAGCCCCCAAATGTATACATTTATTTGGAATGCTAATCTCTAAGTATAAGTGTCTTTGGGAAATTTTTGAACATTAGAGTATATGTGAAATTCACTAAGTGCTACAGACACCATAGTTTACCTTGAGAGCATATTTTTAAGTTTTGTGTAATATGCAATATATGGAATGTAATATATTTAATGCATATATACATATATATTTAATGTAATATATTTATCTGTGTCTTCTATCTCTGATGGATCAGTGAGGGTATTTTTATTCCACTTATTTCCACAATCATTCCGCTGCTTTTACTGTAGAATATCAAGTGAGTTTGACTTCTTGTAATCTTTCATCTGCCCAGCCTTTTGGCTACATATTTCTATAGTTAATAAATATACTTTTTCTCAGTGTTAAGCAATAAAATATTCACTGGGTCTGAGCTGGGGTTAACAGATTTCTGAAAATTTTATTGCGTGACAGCCTGTCCTGCATAATCCCCTCAGCTGTCTCATGTTCTGGGGCAGAAATGATCTTATGTGTCACTCTAATAGTCTAGAATTACACTTGTATCACTGTCACCAGCATATGGGGCTGTGTATACCCCTAGGCCCAGCTCCCTCTCTTTCACAGCATTTAAAATGATAACATTTGGCAAAGCCAGTTTTGACAGAAAGTGAACTCTCCTTTCCACATTTGTGACAAAGCTGGCCACCAGAGGCCTGACACAGACCAGCCAATCATCATACTCTTTACTGGATAATGATAGTGGGTTTCACTCATCTGAATAACTGCCTCTGTGGAATGGGAGACTTTAGTCTTCACTTAATTATACAGTCTTCATCTTAAGTGTTTTATTCATATAAGGGCTTCAGCTGTGCAGGCTTTATCGTAGTTTTCTTTTTTTCCCCTCTGACAAAACATATTGATTGTTGGACAGCCAATGGGGGAAGGAGGATTTATGGAAAATAATGGACAGGGAAGCAAAACAGCTTTTATACACTGAAAAGAAAATAATGTAAAGAACTATACTACATTCCATCATCATCAATGAGCTCTGAATTCATTACACTGCTAAAGCCTATTATATGGATTTGGGGGAAGGACAAAAGCAATGAAATGAGGAGTCCAAATAAAAAACAAAACAAAACCATAGAAAGTTGGGCACAACATCTATAAAATAATCCTGAGCCAATGAATTGGAGGCAGGCAATATTAGATCAATATTTAGTTATTTTAGCTGTGTCTAATACTTTATCATTTGAATTGTCATCTAATGAACTTTCTCAGAGATAATGTAAACTTGTAGAAGTAAGATTAATTATGTTAATGATGGGTAGATAGAATAGATGATAGAATAAGACAAGGGTTGGGAAAATCTATGGTTTGAGTGTGATGTTGGCTCAAAAGTTCTTTTAAAAATTCTTTTCAGACCTGGGTGACATCTTTTGTGCCTTAAAGAACAAAAGGTTTCTTTTGCTAGCTATGAATTTGTATCAAACACATATGGCAGCAATTGTATGATACAGTGTCTTCTGGGGAAGATTTAGGAAAGAAGGTACAACTGCTCATAACCTGTACATAGAAAAATATTTTTATGGTTCGTTTTTCTCAAATTCACCATATTTGATTGGGCTTAGAATATCTGAGAGTAGTTCTTCTGGACCTAATAACAATTCCTTATTATGTTATGCAATAATTTTGTTTAGTACCAAAGTGATTATCCAGGCCCATAGTTTGAATGATATTGGAAGAGAAGTATAAACAGTGTTAGAACTACTTCAAATTGGGTGAAGTCATAGTCACTTGAGTCATAATCTAGTGTTTAATGGAGAATGGTGTCTGTGAAGCTGATGAATGAGGGGCAGTTGTAAAGAAGGAGTGTTCTATTTAAAAGGAAGTGAACAGCACATGTATAACATAAATGCAGAAGTGAATGCTATATAACAGCACACCTTATGAGTAACTACTACATATGAGAGACAACTATGAATATGGCTGATCATAGAAATCTAGATTTACCAGTAGATTAAATATTGGAGAAATGTCTGATGATCAATGGAATTAGTTAATTGATTTTCTGCATGAACATATTGACCTATTTTCCATGGATGAAGATGA
The DNA here is from genome assembly GCF_965140235.1 of Caretta caretta. NCBI lineage: Eukaryota > Metazoa > Chordata > Testudines > Cheloniidae > Caretta > Caretta caretta. The sequence goes on along the minus strand of NC_134207.1, from coordinate 151,035,907 downwards.
CTAGTGTTTGACTTCAATATTTCACCTTTAGCTATTTTGCTTCTGTTAGACAAGAGATACACAAGCTCTTTTAATTATATCAGGAGATAAAAGCATTACAGAAAGCAATACCAGACAACTATATCATAAGATAAGGTTATAGCTCTTGGGTATCATCAATACTTTTGGAATTGAAAAAAAAAAAGAAAAAATCCATATGTGTTTTAGTAGAAGGGTGAAGAAAAAATCTATTGAGATTTCAATAATATTGACTAATAAGGTTTGAGTTTCTTTGTGTGCTATTAAACCTGCTACATGGTTTTAAACATTAGGTGTAGGATAAGATTATTGGCAAGCCAATGATGACAAAAGGGATAGAGAAAAAGAGTCATTTCTACTTTCGTGATTCCATTTGAATTCAGCTCTGAGTGCCATTTGAAATGGCCTGGATAGCTTCCAGAAAATGTCAGAAAGGCGTTTGGAGATCAGAATTATTAAATACTATCATTGAAGCTTGACTGCGTCATGGTGTTTTCACAAAAATAGCCAGCTTCAGCATTTAAACTTAGCTTGTGTCTACACGGCCCCACAGTTCATACTATGGGGATGTGAATATCAGTGTACACCAAAGTGTTGCACTGTAACACCCCTGTGTAGATGCTGTGGGTGAAAACTAAAAGGTTCCTAGTTCGTATTAATATAATTCTCTTCAAACAGGACTACATTAATGCAAACTAGGAACCTTTTGGTTCATGTCCACAGCATCCACACAGAGGTGTTACTGTGCAGCACAAATTAAAACATTCAAGCTGAAGCTAGCACTTTTCTTGATATATACTAGCTTACACTGGTGTTAGTGTTTTACCCATGCTTTGCACTCATACAAGGTACAATTCAGTGGAAATTAGGCCACTGTTTGCTACCTCTCTGTTTATTGTTGTGTAGTTCCAACAGCAAAGAAGGAAAGTAAATAAGGTAAAAAGTCAAGAAACCTTGGAAATAAAGATGAAGGCTGCAAACGCTACAGAGAATTGAAGAGATAAATATTGAAGACTTTGTACCTGATCCTGAGGAAAGATGACTACCTGTAACTCCCACTGAAGTCATGAGGAGTTATAGGTGCTTAGCTAATCTCAGTATCCTGGGATCTATGTCCGGCATATGCTAAGAAAAAAAATTCATATTACAGTCCTCAGCAATAAAAAGTCAATATTTATCAACTGGTTCTGCACACTGGTCTCTGAGGTAATAAGTTATTTCCTCTCCTTGGTATAGGAGGAAATTATGATATCTCTGGAAGTTGGCAAATGTTGACTTTTTAATGGTGATTGCCGTATGTGAAGATGAAAAAAAAATTGATTAGTTGTATTGGTTCCAAAGTTAGATAGAATTAATAGGGTAATATCCTATACTAAAGAAGTTCGGACCCTTACTGAGAACAGAAATGACTCCAAGCACAGCTTTTCTAAATCAATTGTAGTGATTCACTCACATGGCTATGGAAGTTTCTGATTTCAAACTCCCTGTGCCAGTGGGGGAAATGGCACTAGCAGAAGCATGTACACTTTAGGGTGCGCAGCAACAGGGGAGTTACTTCAAACATCAGGTGGGGCTCAAATATTCAAATCTGAGTTGAACTTTTGTATCCATATTTTTCAGGTGGATTCAAAATTAGGCAAAACAAGTTTGGATTATGGGGACTGATATTTTAACCCAAGAAATATTTTAATATTTTAATGAACTTGGCAAGTTTGTGTAGAGAAAGCACTTCTGTGGGAGAAGCTGGGTAGCCATCTACTCCATCCCCTTCCAAAGTCTTCAAAGACAGATGACTTACTTTATCTCTCTATCCCACTTTTTTGTAGGTGGGAAGATGGATATGTTCCTCTCTAAATTCTCTTTCCAGTAAATACCTTGGCATAAATGAGTGGCTTCCCTCCACCTGTCCATTCAGTTGCTGCAGAACCAGGTAAGTTTTCTCCATTTCTGCTACTCCTGCTTCTGTCGGTAGCCTTTACCTAACTAGGGAACTGACAGATGCTTTGGAGTGCAGTGCACTAATAGGATTCTGGGGTTCATAGATATTTCACTCTACTTTTGAGTTCATATGAACCCAGAGTTCAAGGAAGCCAGAGATTTGTAAAATGTCCAAATGGAATCCATCAGTAAATTCACCCAAACCCATGCAAACTGAAACTAGTTGGTTTGAAACAGCTTTAGTAATTACTGAGAAATTTAGTAAAGAATTGTCTCATCCTATATTTGTGATTTACCACAACACTGTACTCCACTTTCACACCCTCCCATAGACAAATTAAGAGCTCCCAGACAATGATGGATGGCAAGATTGCCACACTCTGACTTTAAAGAAGTTAAAATAAAGTACCAGCTGGAAATAAATAATGGAAATGTGAATGGGCTGTTTCAGGACACATATAAATGTAAACATCCCATAACAGTGACAGAGGAACTGAAAAGAAAAGTTTTAAAATATCAGATTCCAAATCCTGAGAAATAAATTAATTTATTCTTATACCACAGATTGGTGTGTATCACTGAGAAATATTTTGGAACTTGTAAAGGAAGTTGGAATGAATCAGTAATTGAAACCTTTAAAGCACCAAATTTATTTCCCAATGAAGAAGTTTATGGGCAAGATTCCAATTGCAGTAATTCCTTTGAAGAAAATGGCCTTGATCATGCCCTCTGATACAAAGGATACAAACTACACCTCCTTGTGCCAGTGAAAGAAGCTATATCCCAGGGAGGATCCAAAGAAGGGCACTCCACTCTCTGATGAAGAACTCCAGGAAAGCATAGCTATAATTTGTAGCCAGCACTTGATAGGAATCCTGCCAATAGAAGATAGATTCATCGATGACAAGGCCAGAAGGGACTACTGTGATCAGCTGGCCTGACCTCCTGTATAATACTGACTACAGAACTTCCCCATAAATAATTCCTTTTGAACAAGAGTATATATTAAAAAAATCCAATCTTGAGTTAAAAATTACCCATGATGGAGAATGCACCACAAGTCATGTTAAATTGTTCCAACAGTTAAAAGTTTTCACCTTATTTCCAGTATAAATTTGTCTAGCGTCAACTTCAAGCCACTGGATCTTGTTATACCTTTGTCTGCTAGGCTGAAGAGCTATTATCAAATATCGTGTAGATATCTATAGATTGTGATCAAGTCACCTTTTGACCTTCCCTCTTTGTTAAATAAATAAGGTGGGTGGGTTTATACTTGGGTGGGTTTATACTTGGGTGGCTAGCGCAAGCCGTCCCCTGTGCTGCTGCAGTCACACTGCTACTTTTAGCACTCTAGCTTGAGCAAAGCTAACACACATCTGAGTACCCATGCTGGGAAGCATGCTTCCCGCTGTAGTGTAGCCATATCCATAAGGCATGTTTTCCAATTTTATAATAATTTTTGTGTCTCTTTTCTGAACCCCCTCCAACGTATGAAGGTACCTTTTCAATTGTGGACACCAGAACTACACACAATACTCCAGTGCCAAAACCCGAAGTAATATAACATCTGTACTCCATTTCAGATTCTTACTTGCACATCAATGCATTAGCCTTTTTGGCCACAGTGTTGCACTGGAAGCTCATATTCAGCTGATTATCCACCCTGATCCCCAAATCTTTTTCAGAATAACTGATTTCCAGGATAGAGTTCCCCCATCTTGTATATCCTACTCCTTTGTTCCTAGATATATGTGTTTGCATTTGGCCATATTAAAATGCATGCTGTTTGCTTGCATACAGCTTTCCATTACTGACCTATCCTGTTCACTATTTACCACTGCCCCAATCTTTGTTCAATCTATCAGTTAGCCTATTTTAAATCCATTTAATCTGTGACATGTTAATTTTATATCTAGTTTTTAAATCAAAATGTAATGCAGTACCAAGTCAAATGTCTTACAGAAGTCTAACTACATTACATCAGTAATAGTACCTTTATTAATCAAACTTGTAATCTCATCAAAAAAAGATTTCTAGTTAGTTTGACAGGATCTATTTTCCTTAAACCCATGTTGACTGGAATTAATTACATAACCCTCCTTTAATTCTTTATTAATGGAGTCGCATATCAGCCACTCCATTATCTTGTTCAGGATGGGTCTCAGACTGACAGGGCTAAATATTGGCACAGTAGCTTTTTTCCAGACTTATGGAACTTCCTGAATGTTCCACGACTTAGAAAATCAACACTGATGGTTGAGTGAGCCCCTCCGCCAGGTCTTTTAAAACTCTTAGATATAAGTTATCCAGACCTGCTAATTAAAAAAAAAAATCTAATGTTATTTGTTGCTGTTTAACACCCTCCTGAGATACTAGTGGAACGGAAAGAATTTCATCACCATTATCATGGCATCAGCACACCATTTGGCTTTTCCCCACATATTGAACAGAAATATTTATCTTCTCCCTTTTCCCTTTTCTGCATTATTATTACTAATTTTATCATTTCCATCTAGTAATAGACCAATATAATTGTTAGGGTACTTTTGTTTTTAATTATTTAAAAGCTCCTTCTTATTGTCCATAACTCTGCTAGTCATAGATTTCTTCTTGTATCCCTTTGCTTCTCTTATCAATTTTCTACAGTTCCTAGCTTCTGATTTATATTCATTACTATTGACTTCCACTTTTAGCCTTTTCAACTGCAGACACCAGAATTGGATACACTACTCCAGTGCTAAAAACAGAGGTAATATAACCTCTCTACTCCTATTTAAGATTCCCTCTTATACATCAAAGCATTAGCCTTTGGGGTTTTATTATTTTATAGCTCACTCCATTCCTCCTGTAAGTCAGGTCCTCCTGTAAGCCTCCTGTAAGCCAGGTCAGTTTTTTATGGGATTCTTCCTTGATTGTAGAATTTTGGCGTTGGGGGATTTTAGTAAAGTGTTCTTAAACAATTCTCACTTATCATTCACAACTTATTTTGCTTAGACTTGTTTTTAACTTTGTGAAACTGGCCCTTTTAAAGCACCAGGTATATATCTATTACTGGTTTGGACTTTTTTTCTGTTTGCACATTACAAATGTGATCAGCTAACTCAGTGGTGAAGTACTTAATTAGTACATCCTCCAGCTGGTCCAACCTTACCCTTTTCTCAGCCATCTCCTTTCATTTTGGAGCTGTAGTGCCTGGCTGTAGGCTCCACTGGAGTTTTGTGCGTTTTGTACTACTGCAGTCTTTTGAGTGGACTTTTGGCTCTTTGCCCTAGGATTTCTTTACAGAAGGCAGTATGACTTTGGGTTATGTCCATGGAGTTACTCTGGATTTTCAAGCAGTGTGTGAACAGTAAGTAAATTTAGCCTTTACTGCTAACATCATAATCTCTCATGTGTGCCATGTTACAAATACAGGGTCAAATTCTTCATTTAGAAGTCTAGTGGAGGGCTGTGTATTAATGTCACAATTCAAACCCTCAATTAGAAAATGATCTATTAGAAAAGTTCTGTAATCAGTATTATATAGGAGGTCAGGTGAGCTGATCACAGTAGTCCCTTCTGGACTCGTCATCGATGAATCTATCTTCTATTGGCAGGATTCCTATCAAGTGCTGGCTACAAATTATAGCTATGCTTTCCTGGAGTTCTTCATCAGAGAATGGAGTGCCCTTCTTTGGATCCTCCCTGGGATACAGCTTCTTTCACTGGCACAAGGAGGTGTTGTTTGTGTCCTTTGTATCAGAGGGCATGATCAAGGCCATTTTCTTCAAAGGAATTACTGCAATCGGAATCTTGCCCATAAACTTCTTCATTGGGAAATAAATTTGGTGCTTTAAAGGTTTCAACTACTGATTCATTCCAACTTCCTTTACAAGTTCCAAAGTATTTCTCAGTGATACACACCAATCTGTGGTATAAGAATAAATTAATTTATTTCTCAGGATTTGGAATCTGATATTTTAAAACTTTTCTTTTCAGTTCCTCTGTCACTGTTATGGGCTGTTTACATTTACAAGTGTCCTGAAACAGCCCATTCACATTTCCATTATTTATTTCCAGCTGGTACTTTATTTTAACTTCTTTAAAGTCAGAGCGTGGCAATCTTGTGGCAATATCTATGCATTGGAACCCTCATATTCGAGAGGATTCAGAGAAGAGCCAGGAGATGATTAAAGGATTAGAAAACATGCCTTATAGTGATAGACTCAAGGAGCTCAATATATTTAGCTTAACAAAGAAAAGGTTAAGGGGTGACTTGATTACAGTCTATAAGTATCTACTTGGGGAACAAATATTTAATATTCAATATATCAAGGAAAGGTAAAACACAATCCAGCGGCTAGATGTTGAAGCTAGACAGATTCACAGTGGAAATAAAGAGTAAATTTTTAACTATTAGAACCATTTACCAAGGCGCATAGTGGATTCTCCATCACTGACAATTTTCAAATTAAAATTGGATGTTTTTCTAAAAGTCATGTTCTACAAATTATTTTGGGGAAGTTCTATGGAAGTTCTATGTTACACAGGAGGTCAGACTATCTGATCAGAATGATCCCTTCTGGCCTTGGAATCTAGGAATAAGTTTGTCCAGTACTGATGTTGCTAAAGGTACACGTGATAACCATTGAAGGAAATGTGAAACACTCAGTGTCATGGAAATACGTGACATCTTTTCAAGTTCTTTTAAGTTTTTTTACAATAAAAACACAGGAGGCCAAATTCATTGTTTGTTTAACTGCATCGAAGCCAACAAAATTACACTCGGGTTGAATTTGACCCAGAAGAACAGAGAGAAAGAGTGAAAGAAAAGGAGAGACAGAGCATGTAGGTCAAAGGCTAAATCTTTCCATTTTTGGAAATACAAATAAATAGTCAGGTGATGTCTTTATAATTTAGCCTCATAGATGTGCAAACCTTTTGAAAGCCATTGTGTGGAGCTTGTAGGGGCACACAGCAAACAAACAAATGCTCCAAGTATTTTTTTTTTTTTAAGTTTCACTGGAATCTGACCTTGAACAAGAGCTGATTGACTATTTTGGAGTCCAGCTGGATAACTCCAACTCACTTACACAATCCCAGTTCAATTTTTTTATCCACAGCCTGCATCACTCTTACAAAGTATGGCTTTTACGACCACATTGCCTTGGCAAAACTTAACAAAACTCTCAGAGAATCTTCCATTGATGCTACCAGCTCAGAGTCATTACAGTGAAAATACTATCTCTGGCTTGCTGGGCTTACTCATTTTTGATGTGATTTATTGAAAACGTGTAGCAATAATTTAATTATTTTAAGAATTATAGTTGTGGATTTGAAATATGAATTATATATACCAGAATATGTGGTTTATTTTCTATTGTTATAAATGTAAATGATCTTTAGCTTGTTTTAATAATTGCAGGTTTACTACCTTATATACGAGAGGCTGTGATTGCTTCCTCTCTTCTTTGATTTTGGACAAAAAGTGTGCATCTGTTGTTAATTCATTTGAATAGCTCAATGCATGTATATCCTGATGAAACACTGCCGTAGATACAAGGTAGGCTGCTACACTAATATGTTTGCTAAACTGATCAATAATAAGATTGATCAGTCTTTTACTTGGCCAAGTTAATCATGCTATTGATCAGCTTAGCAAACATATTGCTTTTCTTGTGTAGCATTGCTATACAGAGTATCCTCCCTCCCCTCCCCTCCCCCCTACACTCCATGCTCTGGACATGTGGAGGTTTCAAGGAGTGAAATATAACAACATTTTCTACAGTAAGTGCTCCTATTATTTCAGGGTCATCTTTCATAGATAACAAATACTATTCATGACTGAAGTATTTATATTCCTTAACCCTTTCTGACAAGTTTGTCGGCAGTAGTTAAATCATGGTAATTTTCAGAACCTTTCTCTACAAAGTTCACATGATACTCAATTCAGGCTCTGGCTTTAATAAGGTCCTCTTTCTGACACTGGATACATGAGATTCCCCCAACATATGAATGTGTCCTATAAAAGAGTCTGTTACTTTAGAGGTTTTACTGTTTTTCAAGGAAAATGATCTAATTGCAGAGAATATGTCAATACAACAAGAAGATACAGATCTTGGGGTGTATTATGAGCATTGAGTTTGGAATGTAATTTTGGAGTAACAATCCCAATAATACCAAATTAGCATTAATGGGATTTTATGGTTAAATTCTCATACACAGTGTTAGAAATATACCCTTTTTCTTTTCAGCTGCGGAGAGGGGCTCATGAGATTTACGCAGTGCCTCTTATATGGTTCATTTACTTTCCTATCTTGTACTGGACCCTGCAAGTTTCTGGTAAACTGTCAAGTCAGGCTACATTTAACACAGATCTAGATGTGGATTTTCAAACATTTTTTACAGTGTAGACCACATTTTAATTTAGATATTACCTCCTGGACAATTCCCTTACCACTGCTGGTAACACAAGATCCTTATGACAACTTCAGTGAGTGCTTACATGGACAAGTAATATTAGGAAACTATGCAATGTAGTTTTTTGCTGTTTTTCAATATATATCTTAATGTAATTAGCAACTGGAAAGAAGGAGGAGCACCAGCACTACATGACCAGTCATGGCTCTGCTAGCCACTTGCAAGTGCTTCGCAAACCAGAGGCAGTCTATGGAGGACAGTTTGTGAATTGCTGATTCACATATATGATCTCATTATTGGCATACCTTCAGTGACAGTGGCATACATATTTTTTAAAAGTCTTATGGGCTGATCTTCAGCTCATGTACATTCTTACCATTACTTTGGGATCTGGTCATCAGTGTTTCTCTTAGTGGTTTATAAGCTATATTATGCTATATTTTTACCCTTAGGACACTGGCAAATACAAAAATATAAGTATAAATATTACACTTTCAAGACTAGTCATCTTCCTAAGGACTTTTGGTAGGAGGGAAAGGTATTTGCAGAGGATAATTATCATGCTACTAGTGTTTGAGTTACCCTGAGGAAGAGATGATTTAATGTTAGCATGGAAGTGACATGGCTACACTTGCAGATGTAGAGCGCTGGGAATTAAACCAGCCTTCGTAGAGCGCAGTAGGGAAAGCGCTGCAGTCTGTCCACACTGACAGCTGCAAGCGCACTGGCATGTCCACATTTGCAGCATTTGCAGCGGCATTGGGAACGGTGCATTGTGGGCAGCTATTCCACAGAGCACTTCTTCCCATTCTGGTGCTGTGGCTTGTGGGAAGGGTGCGGAGGGTGTGGGGCATTCTGGGTCCTGTCCCAGCACTCTCTGATGCATCAGTTTGCATCCCAGCAATCCCTCTGCTTCCATCCACAATTGGCGCTATCTTTCAACATTTTTTGTACTGCACGCTCTGTCTTCCCTTTCGGTCTGCGGGAATGGAGCCTGAACTGCTGAGGAGGATACTGACCAGTCTCGCCAGCACGTCACGTTTAGCAGTCGAGCCACTCCTTAAGATCCAAAGTGACACTGAGGACTTCAACGAGGATACTGCTACTATGTCTAATGCATACAACAAGAAATTGCTTGTCTCATTCACGGGCATGCTCTCCACCTTGGAACGGCGCTTTTTGGGCTCGGGAAACAAGCACTGAGTAGTGGGATCACATCGTCATGCAAGTCCGGGATGATGAGTAGTGGTTGCAGAACTTTCGGATGAGAAAAGCCACTTTCATGGGACAGTGTGAGGAGCTCTCCCCCACCCTGAGGTGCAAGGACACAAGATTGAGAGCTGCCCTGCCAGTGGAGAAGCGGGAGACTATTGCAATCTGGAAGCTGGCAACTCCAGACAGTTACCGATCAGTCGCTAACCAGTTTGGAGTGGGGAAGTCGACCATTGGAATTGTGTTGATGCAAGTTTTCAGGGCCATTAATCGCATCCTACTCAGCAGAACTGTGACTCCGGGTAATGTGCATGCCATTGTGGCTGGCTTTGCACAAATGAGTTTCCCTAACTGCGGAGGGGTGATAGATGGGACGCATATTCCAATTCTGGCACTAGCCCACCTAGCCTCCGAGTATGTTAATCGGAAGGGCTATTTCTCTATGGTTCTCCAGGTGCTTGTGGATCACCGTGGGTGTTTAATTGACATTAACGCAGGCTGGCCCAGAAAGGTGCATGATGCACGCATCTTTTGGAACACTGGCCTGTTCAGGATGCCTCAAGCCGGGACTTTTTTCCCAGACCAGAAGATCACCACAGGGGAAGTTGAAATGCCCATTGTGATCCTTGGAGACCCCATTTACCCTTTAATGCCGTGGCTCATGAAACCCTACATAGGGAGCCTTGACAGCAGCAAGGAGCGGTTGAACAACAGGCTGAGCCGTGCAGAATGACTGTGGAGTGTGTTTTTGGCCGTTTAAAGGGCTGCTGGCACTCTCTGTATGGGAAGTTGGACCTGGCTGATAACAGCATCCCCATGGTTATATCCGCGTGCTGTACCCTCCATAACATTTGTGAAGGGAAGGGTGAAAGATTCACTCAGGCATGGAACTCGGAGGTTCAACACCTGGAGGCTGAATTTGCACAGCCAGAGAGCAGGGCTATTAGAGAGGCCCAGCACGGGGCTGCAAGGATTAGGGATGCCTTGAGAGAGCAATTTGATTCTGAAAGCCACCAGTAATGTCTGGTGCCCTGCACAGTAGTGAAGTGCAGTGGTTCCAATGTTAGTAGGCATCTGTGTTTGCTATGTATGATACACTGACTTGCAGTGCCTGTTGCTTTCCTGGGCTAAGATATCTTTTATGTTATGCAATAATAAAGAAAGTTTTCAAAGCAAAAAATCTATTTAATGAAAAGAAAATGCATTTATTGAAAAGAAACACAACTGCTTGGGAAACACAAAGGGCAAGGGGGTGGGGTGGGGAATGGTACAATCAAAGGTTTGCATATGTCCTGTTATCATACTCAGCCTTCCTGTTTGGAGTGCCGTGTAATGAGTGCTGCACTTCAGAATGGCTATATTGCATGGTGATGGGGGTTGAGTGCAGTGGGTAAGGGTCGTAGTTTTCAGGGCTGGGTGGTGAAGCTACAGGTGTTGGAGGCAGCTGGTGGGGATAAGAACCTGGATGTTGGGGAAAGTGGGTTGGAGGTGACATGGGGGCACAAAGGAAAGAGTTTGGGGACAAGCCTGCAGGGGGGGTGGGCTGGTTGTGCTCCACCTGCATGGCTACGAGCGCCTGGATCGAGCCCGCTTGGTGCTCCCTGATGCATATCAGCTGCTCTGTGCTTTGGTACCGGTGATCTGCATTCTGCTGGCGGAACCTCCTTTCACTCTCCCACCACTCCTGCACTTTCTGATTTTCATTAAGGGAGTTGTCATAAATATAAAGGGAAGGGTAAACACCTTTAAAATACCTCCTGGCCAAAGGAAAAATCCTTTCACCTGTAAAGGGTTAAGAAGCTAGGATAACCTCGCTGGCACCTGACCAAAATGACCAATGAGGAGACAAGATACTTTCAAAAGCTGGAAGGAGGGAGAAAAACAAAGGGTCTGTGTCTGTGTGATGCTTTTGCTGGGGACAGAACAGGAATGGAGTCTTAGAACTTAGTAAGTAATCTAGCTAGATATATGTTAGATTATGATTCCTTTAAATGGCTGAGAAAATAAGCTGTGCTGAATAGAATGAATATTCCTGTCTGTGTGTCTTTTTTGTAACTTAAGGTTTTGCCTAGACGGATTCTCTATGTTTTGAATCTAATTACCCTGTAAGGTATTTGTCAAGGTTCCTTCCCCACTCTGAACTCTAGGGTACAGATGTGGGGACCTGCATGAAAACCCCCCAAGCTTACTTTTACCAGCTTAGGTTAAAACTTCCCCAAGGTACAAACTATTTTACCCTTTGCCCTTGGACTTCCACTGCCACCACCAAATGTTTATCTGGGTTTATTGGGAAAACGTTGTTTGGAAACGTCTTTCCCCAAAAAATCCTCCCAACCCTTACACCCCACTTCCTGGGGAAGGTTTGGTAAAAATCCTCACCAATTTGCATAGGTGACCACAGACCCAAACCCTTGGATATTAGAACAATGAAAAAAGCATTCAGTTCTTGAAAAGAAACATTTTAATAGAAGAAACAGTAAAAAGAATCACCTCTGTAAAATCAGGATGGTAAATACCTTACAGGGTAATTAGATTCAAAACACAGAGAATCCCTCTAGGCAAAATCTTAAGTTACAAAAAAGACACACAGACAGGAATATTCATTCTATTCAGCACAGCTTATTTTCTCAGCTTCTCTTCTTCTTAACCCTTCACAGGTGAAAGGGTTTTTCCTCTGGCTAGGAAGGATTTTAAAGGTGTTTACCCTTCCCTTTATATTTATGACAGGAGTGCTGCATGACTTCATGCAGCATGTCCTCTTTGCTTCTACATGGCCTCTTCCTGATTCTTTGCAGCCTCTCAGCCGGTGATAACATGGACGGCTGAGATCTCAAGGTTGCATCTGTAAAGGCAAAATGCAACACTTAACAGACAGCATTGTTCACACCAGACAGAGCGATGATTCTCCCATACTTAAGTGCAAGCACAGTCTACACAATAGCATAATTTGCCCATCCCAAAGTGAGAGCACATAACCCATGGGAGCCCCAAAATGGTGAGTGAGCATAGGGTCAAGGGGGACTGATTCTTTCATGGCTGTACTGTCCTCTGGGTTTCTGTGCCTTAGGGAGAGCCAACAGCTGCAGGGGGCCCCTATACTGAACACTGTCCCCACATTTTCCACAGCAGTTCGTCCTGGAAGATATCTTGCTGCTGAGGGTGACCTGGGAAGCAAGGGAGGGTCTTCTACTACAATGCAGCTTCTGCCCTGGCCCATATGTAGCTTGCCCTTGTGCAGCAGTGGTCCCCCCACCCCTCATGGCACAGTGGCATGGACATGTTAGCCTGACTAGGACAAGGACCACAGTGGCTCTCCCACGAAACCTGCGCAAGCGGATTGCCCAAGTTCTGGATGAGACCTTTGAAGAGATCACTGAGGCCGATTACCACAATGTGAGAGAGCACATCAAGGCCCTATTCCGCATCTAGGCATGCATGCAGCCCTAACCTTCCTTGCCCCAAGAACCCGCACCGAATAACTTCCCTCCCAAAATAAAAGCCACTTACCGGGAACTCCTCTGGTGTTTGTCCTTCCCCAAGCACCGGCCACCACAACTGGCTACCTTCCTCCTGGCTTGAGAACAGCTCATGGCTGCATGCATCTAGGGATGCCAGAGTGTCTTCCTCCTCCTCAGCACCCTCGCTCCCGCTTTGCTTCTCCTCCTCCTCCTGCCTTGTTGTACTGTGCTCTGAAGTGTCCATGGTGGTCCTCAGAGTGGATGTGGGGTTGCCCCCAAGTATTGCATCCAGCTCTTTGTAGAAACATCAGGTCACAGGGCAGCACCAGAGCAGTGGTTTGCCTCGCGGGCTTTGCTGTAGGCATTCCGAAGCTCCTTCACTTTAACCCTGCTCTGCAGTGCGTCCTGGTCATGGCCCCTTTCCATGCTGTCCCTTGATATCTGCCCAAAGGTATTGTAATTCCTATGGCTGGTGCACAGCTGGGACTGGACAGCTTCCTCCCCACAAACACTGATGAGGTCCAGCACCTCACCTTGCTCCATACTGGGGATCACCTGGTGCATGGAGGCATGGTCACCTGGAAAGATTCACTGAGAGCACTCCACTCCTGGCTGAGCAAACACGAAGGGATTTTTCAAAATTCCCAGAGAATTTAAAGGGCGGGTCTGATGGTTGGTCACCAGGGCAGTAGAGTTCAAAGTGATGACCAGAGTGGCTAGAACAGGCATTGTGGGACACTTCTGGAGGCCGATCAGAGTGCATTAACAGACCAGGGTGTCCACACTTGCACCGCGGCGGTCCAGTGGGGTCACATCAAATGTTATTCCACTCGCCGAGGTGGAGTACCAAGAGCGCTCTAGCCGCAGAATCAGAGCACTCTACGTGCCTTGCCAGTGTGGATGCATCCTGAGTTAGAGCACACTGGGTTGCTTTAATGTACTCTAACTTGCAAGTGTAGTTAGCTAATGCCTATGCTAAGCCTCTGACCGTGGTCAGGTGAATGTGATGTTTCCAGAACCCTAAGCAGACTCAGATAGGATGACTGCTCATGAAATCAATAAAATAGTGCGACTTCTCATCTGACTCATGGTTCTTATTAAATGTACCTGATTCTAAACTCAATCTCAGGCTTTGCACACAGTCCCAGAAAAGCTGGCTAATTGAGCTAAAATGTCAGAAGTGAAATAGCTAACAGTGTTGTCTTTTAAATGGTCATAATTAGCCTCAGAAATTAAAACCTAATTGAGGTGAATGAAGTTATTTTACATCTGTCTTAGATCTACTCTGTTTGTCTTTCTAGCTGAAAAAGTCAAACAGCAATAGCCTCTGTTCATATTTGGAATGTTATTCCCACAGCCATTATGATTGGAAATGAAAACCAAATATTTCAAAATCTGCCACTAATCGTGAATGACTCAAATAATGGGTCATAAATTGACTCAGAAGAGGGCTGAGAACATGCATCTACCATTGATTTCAGATCAAGTTGTGGGTGCTCAGCTTCCCTGACAATCGGGCCCAATGTGTCTAAGGTTGGGCATCCAAAAATAGTTGAAATCAGTAGTTACTGTAGAAAATGTCACCCTAAATTAATTTAAAATGAAAGCCTGAATCCTATTTTAATTTAGACTACCAGATGAGGGCTGACCAGGTTTGTATTGCTGTTTGCAGCTCCTGGTGACCTCTGTTGTTTGCAGTATGTTTAGAGGCACTGTTGCAGTCAAAAAGGAGTGTCTGTGGCTACTAAGAGGAGTACCATGTCTGATCACAATTCCAACTCATCCCCAGCCTTTCAAGAACCACCTCAACTCTCCAGGTGAACCCTCTCACTGTGCTCCCTCTGCTCCCCCATGCCTATCTTTCATAAAGGAAAACATCAGAAAAAAACCCAGCAGCAGTAAAAGCAGAGTCGAATGGGGCAAGGAGCCTAGAACTGTTTCGGGCAGAAGATGCATGTAAGGGTCTTAGTGGAGGTGAGCAAGCTGACTGAGTCTGGCAGTCTGTTCAGAGAGATCTCTTTTTCTGGGGTGAGGGAGTTCTGTCACATGAAGGGAAAGATATGAGACAGAGGAGGAAAGAAGAAAGGGAGACAGGGATTATGAATTAGTACAGAGGAGAAAAGAGGTGAACTAAGTCTTTTTGCTTCTCATGCTTCTCCTTAGTATCCTAAGGAAGCATAGGAATCTGGGCAGAGACTCACAGGTTAACTAGATATGGTTAATATATGCAAATACCACTCTTAGCAGGCATTCTCCTGTACTTGACACAGTGCTTTAGTAGAGGAGAGATCCTGTCACTTACAGTTCTATCTCAGGTTTTAGGGTGGTAGCCGTGTTAGTCTGTATCAGCAAAAACAACGAGGAGTACTTGTGGCACCTTAGAGACTAATGAATTTATTTGGACATAAACTTTCGTGGGTTTTAGCCCACGAAAGCTTATGCCAAATAAATGTTAGTCTCTAAGGTGCCATAAGTCGTTCTACCACATCTACTCCACCACGTCTGAGGTTTTTCCCCCATTCCCTTTGACTTTTTTGTGGTGGTTTCTTGTAAATTATTGTGATCTTTACATCTCAAAGATTGGGAGATTTTGTATTGGGTGGGTTGATTGAATTTTGTGCTTGCAAAAGGTAAGAGATTGAAAACCCGGGAAATGGAAGAGTCTTTAAGTCCATCAGACTTCTCCTCTCTTTTTTAACTCTACCCTGAAAGGTAAGAGGACAGTTTAGTCCACATGGTTATCCAATTATTGGCCCTTTCTCACAATATTAAAATTGTGGCAAAAAGAAGTCTTTCATAAATCTAAATGGATGAAGGAGAGATGAACTTGCAGTTTATTGGTACTGCGTGTAGCTCTTCTGCTCTTTATAACTTCTTAAAACTGAAGTCTTTGAGATGCACTGCCTAGATATCCAGTTAGGGAAGAGCTGGGTATAAAGTGTGAAATGCCCATTGCAGAGATTAATTCATGTGTGATCACTTTCAAATGTACCCTCTAAAAATTTAAATTATCATTTTTCTATAAGGCATAGGGTTGTGAGCTATTTCCATAAAAAGCATATTGAATCCATGATTTTTAAAAGTTCCTGTGGAATAAAAAGTGAAGGTGGAGTCAAATCTGTGGGTGTCATCCTGGCATTGCGAATAACTGCAGTTTAGAGAAAGAAAGGTCATGTTGTTACAGGTCCTTGACTATAACTGGAACGGCTATTGCTTTTAAAGACCAGATAATTTCACTGTGTGTAAATCAGCACACTAGAAATATATGTAATGATCTTTCTTTCACCCTCAAGAGTTTGAACAAGAATTGCTCCTAGATCAAGTTTGCTGGCTTCCATATAGATTTCAAAAGAAGAAATATGTGTGCAAATATATTGGAGGTGCTATTAATGCTTGTTTGAGCTGCAGGAATGCCGTTTGACATCCTTCATTGCTATTCTAAGCAAATGGTACAAAGATTTTGGCTCAAGTAACTCAGAGTGTTTTTTACTTAACGAAAGCTCTTTAGAGGTTTTAATGCTATCTTGCCTAGCAAAGCAAAGTTTAGCAGTTTACTTAAAGCACATGTTGCAAGAATATTCTTGATTTCTTGTACACTTTTCTGAGTGACAAGTATTAAAAAAAAACCCCTTGCTATTAAAAAAACACCCCAAAACCAAAACAAACCAAAACAAAAACTGTTCTTAGCACTGCGGGATTCTGCTTGCATAACATCTGCAGTAAAGAGTTTAAGGATTATGCCTTTTTACTTGTCTTTTGTGGAAAACCAATACTTCATTCTGAATCTGAGATCTCCCTGGAGGATACGAAAAAGGCTGTCAAGAGAGGAAAGATTCTGACTCTTTCCAGGGTAAATGGTGAGCAGCCTATTTTCACCTTTGGATAAATGCTCATTTAAAAGGACAAGAGCTTGCTTTCCTCTTTGAAACTACAGATTATGTGGAGAATCAAAAGAAGAAGTCTTTGAGTAAGTGTCTCTGGTTTGGCAAATAAATAAATAAATTCCCAGTATAAGATTTAAAAACTTCTCACAAACATTAATGAAATAACCCTTGGGTATGTCTTGTTTTAGTTGAATTTTCATCTGTTCTGCTTCCATTGCAAAACTTGAGGACAGGATTTTGGGTGGCTGCAAAGGGGCTGCAAATGTTCATTCATTGCTCTCTGTGCAGTACAGCCCCATGGCAATTTCCTGAGCAGCAACACACAATGGGAGTTAGAGGCGGAAGGCAGGGCCAGGGTTAGAAGATCCACCACCCAGTGTAATCCCATTGACTTTACTGGCATTACTCATGAATTACATTTGTTTAAAAGAGGGAGAATCAAGCCATATATCTTTAACGTGAAGTTTTAATAAAGCCACCCTCAGTTACAAATTGCCCTCAATTAGAAGCTACACTGTATCATGCAAACTTCAGGGAAAGTCATTACATTTAATACAAGCTGCAGGACCCAAGTATAATGTGATTTTACAGCTGCACAGAGGGATGCATACTTTCTGGATATTTTAAATCGTCATGTAATTGTGCTCCAGATATTAGGGTTTCTTTGAAAGAAAAGACCTGTTTCTCACCCTGATGGTTATAGAATGCTCCTATTAATCTCATTGGTACATAACTCTGAAACCTAATAATGATATTTAAAATGTTTTCATTATTAACTATCTCACTGCTGATCATCTTAGCACCTAGTGGGCTTAGCCATTTTACTGGATATGGCGGTGAAATGCACTGAGGCAGTTAGTTGCGGGCAAGTGTTGGTTGAGTAAGAATGTATTCAGCCCCTTCTCTAAGTCACCTGTGCTCCTCCTCAAAAGGGGGAAGGAAAGAGGAGACACATCTCTCGCTGAATGACAAAAGCCTCTGTTAGGACATAGATATCAGGCCTGTCTGTAAAGGCCTGTACTCTAAGTATTTAGGTGTATTCTTATCACTTTGCTAGTTATAGAGGTATAAAAGAAAGAATCAAAATCACTGTCTGCCAGTGTAAGGTCCTTCTCGTACTGTGATAGTCTGAGGCCCTGTTCTTAGGCTAAGGCCTGTGGCTAAGCAGCAGAGGCAGCCATAAACTGGGAAGCGACCGGTCACCTCCTCACATTCCAAACTAGTCACATTGAAAGAAGGTGCTATTGGGCTGTTAGGAATACACTCCTGTCCTGATCGTGCCTATCCCCTCCAGAGAAAGAGAAGTGCCTAGAAGATGTAAAAGGAAACTTAGTTTGATAGCTTCCTGTCTGGCAAGAACTCACCTATCAATAGCTGGGATGTGAAATCCTCACTTCTGTATTGTTTTGTCATTATAGTTCCCACTTTGCTATTGTTTGTCTGTATAATCTCTGTCTGGTTCTGTGACTGTTTCTGTCTGCTGTATAATTAATTTTGCTGGGTGTAAACTAATTAAGGGGTGGGATATAATTGGTTACATAATCATGTTACAATATGTTAGGATTGGTTAGTTAAATTTCAGTAAAATGATTGGTTAAGGTATAGTAAGCAGAACTCAAGTTTTACTACATAGTCTGCAGTCAATCAGGAAGTGTGTGTGTGGGGGGGGAATGGGAACAGGGAATGGGGGTGGGGAAATTGGAATCACGTTTGGCTAAGAGCAGGAATGGGAACAGGGACACAGGTGTAAGGCTCTGTGGTGTCAGAGCTGGGAAGGAGAATACTAAGGAAGTAAACTGGAATCATGCTTGCTGGAAGTTCACCCCAATAAACATCGAATTGTCTTCACCTTTGGACTTCGGGTATTGTTGCTCTCTGTTCATGCAAGAAGGACCAGGGAAGTAAGTGGGTGAAGGAATAAGCCCCCTAACAGCCTCAACTGCCACCTTGAAACCATAAACCAAACCCTCCCCCTTTGCTTTCTTGAGTGCTAAAAGCTCCTAATGTCACTTATTCCACTACTGAATAAGAGAAACATTTTCAATCTAAAAAAATTCAGCATATGGAAAAATTAGAATTTGCTGTCACTTACTCTCCACCTAACTCATCCCCATCAGCCTTATTCTCTGATTCAGACTCCTGGCTCATCCTCTCTCTCTTCCTTTCCTCACAATCTTCCACATTCATCCTCAGTGACTTCAACTTCCATGCTGATGTTGCATCTGATCCCCTTAACCACACATTTCCTCTCCCTGATCTCATTCGACCTACAGTCCTTGTTCAACTCTTTTACTCACTGTAAGAGCTGTTCACTTGACTTGGTCTTCACCAAGCACTGTTTTCTCTCTGATTTTTCTGTTGCCAAGGTTCCCCTCTCCAACTATCACCTAATTTCTTGAAGCATCACCCATCAGCCCTCCAGTTCATGTCCTGTCAATTAGCCTTTCTGTGACTTCAGATCCATCAGTATGGATGACTTCTCATCTGCTGACTGCCCAATCCTCCCTGCCTTCTTTCCTTTCTTCAATTGCTTTGGTGGTTCATTCTCTCCCCACAACTCTTTTGCCCCACTCTCACATTGTCAGTCCTCTGCCCTGGTTCACCAAATTCACATCCTTCTCTCACTGCAGAGCATCTGTGTTGGAAATCCAGTGACTAGGTTGACTTCTTCCTTTAAAAATTCATTCTCTCCTCTTTCAGTTCTATTGTCTTCTTTAGCTAAACAACGCTATTTCTCCAACTAATTTGAATTGCATGCCCACAATCTCACCTGTCTTTTTTGCAACCTTTGACTCACTCTTATAAACCTTCCCTCTTTCTGCTTCCACTTCTCTCTCTGCACAGGAATTCACCATTTTCTGCCAAGAGATAACTGAAAAAATACAAGATCCCTCCCCCATACTTTGACTTGCCTTCTTTTCCGCTTCCCTTCCCCACCCACAACTCTCTCCTCCTCCCTTGTCACAGATGCAAAAGTTTGTAATCTGATCTCCACTTGCCCCAGTGACCACATACCATCTCATCTCTTTATCTCACTTGTATCCACTTTCATCCTCTCCCTTACACTTCTCCTTAACCTTCAATTTCCTTTGGCTCTTTGCGCCTAGCAATGTCAGCATGCTTTAGTGTTTCTCATCTTAAAAAAATACCACTGGACCCCAATTGCTTCTTCAATTACCACCTCATCTCCCATCTTCCTTTAATCTTTAAGCTAATTGCATGCATGGTGTTATAAATATAAAGGGAAGGGTACACACCTTTAAATCCCTCCTGGCCAGAGGAAAAACCCTTTCACCTGTAAAGGGTTAAGAAGCTAAGATAACCTCACTGGCACCTGACCAAAATGACCAATGAGGAGACAAGATACTTTCAAAGCTGGGGGGGGGGGGTGGAACAAAGGGTCCTCTCTGTCTGTATCATGCTTTTGCTGGGACCAGAGCAGAACTCCTGTAAAGAGTTAGTAAGCAATCTAGTTAGATATGCGTTATATTCTGTTTTGTTTAAAGAAAAGGAGTACTTGTGGCACCTTAGAGACTAACCAATTTATTTGAGCATGAGCTTTCGTGAGCTACAGCTCACTTCAACATCTGATGAAGTGAGCTGTAGCTCACGAAAGCTCATGCTCAAATAAATTGGTTAGTCTCTAAGGTGCCACAAGTACTCCTTTTCTTTTTGCGAATACAGACTAACACGGCTGTTCCTCTGAAACCTGTTTTGTTTAAATGGCTGATAAAATAAGTTGTGCTGAATGGGATGTATATTCCTGTTTTTGTGTCTTTTTGCCTAGAGGGATTCTCTATGTCTTGAATCTGATTACCCTGTAAGGTATTTACCATCCTGATTTTACAGAGATGATTCTTTTACTTTTTCTTTAGTTAAAATTCTTCTTGTAAGAACCTGATTGCTTTTTCATTGTTCTCAAGATCCAAGGGTTTGGGTCTGTGTTCAGCTATGCAAATTGTTGAGGATTTTTATTAAGCCTTCCCCAGGAAAGGGGATGTAGTGCTTAGGGGGATATTTTTTTCGGGGGAGATGTTTCCAAGTGGGCACTTCCCCTGTTATTTTTGTTAGACACTTTGGTGGTGGCAGCATAAAAGTTCAAGGACAAAATGTAAAAGTTTGTACCTTGGGGAAGTTTTAACCTAAGCTGGTAAAAATAAGCTTGGGGATCTTTCATGCAGGTCCCGACATCTGTACCCTAGAGTTCAGAGTGGGGAAGGAACCTTGACACATGGTCTACAAATACTGTTTGGAGTTCTTCTCCTCCAATTCCATCCTAGACCCTTTCTAATATGGCATACCCCCTTACACTCCACTGAAATGACTCTCACCAAAGTCTCTAATGACCTTTTCCTAGCCAACGCTCAGAACCAGTACACCATCCTTATCCTTCTTGAGCAGTCAGTTGCAATCAACCATGTCCTTCTTCTTGAAATCTTGTCCTCCCTTGGCTTCCATGATTCTGCCTCTTCTTGCTTGTCCTCCAGCTCCCTAATCACTCCTTCAACATGTCATTTGGAGGATCCTCCTGAGACCCCCTCCAACTTTCTCTAAAGGATCCACAGGGTTCTTGCCTTGGTCCCCTTCTGTTCTCCCTCTACACATCTTCTATGGGTAATCTCATTTGCAAACACAAATTTAACTATTGTCACTATGTCGGTGACTCACAGATCTACCTCTCTACCAGACCTATCTTCTTCTGTCCAAACTATAGACTTGGCCAGTCTCTTTGACATCTCCTTGTGGATATCTAGCCTTCAGTTCAAGTTCAACATGGCTAAAACAGAGTTCTTAATCTGCCCCCAGAAAACTCTCTTCATTACCTCCTTTCTTGATCACTGTGGACAACACCACCACTTCACTTAGGCCCTTAACCTGGATGTCATCGTCAACTCAGATCTCTCTCTAGGTCCTCACATCCAGGCTACGTTTAAATCTTGCATATTATTTTTGCATAACGTATTTAAGATCCATTCACACAGATAAAACTCATTTAGGCTCTCATCATCTCAGATCTCAATTACTATATCATTTTCTCTGGCCTTGACAAATGAAATCTTTTCCCACTCATATCCATTCAGAATGCTGCTGTAAAGATTATTCTCCTGGACTGTCACTTTAACCATGCTACTCCTCTTTCCATCTCTCCATTGGGTCTCCTTTCTCTATCCCATCAAACATAAGTAGCTTGTTTTCACTTTCAAGGTTCTACATAGGCTATACCCACCCTATTATTTCTCAAATTAAAATGTTAACTCCTGCTTCTGATGGGCCAAGGATGCGAGCCTCCATTGCCCACTTGTTAAATTTTCAAAAATGCACCTTTGTGCTTTCTCCCAGGCTGCCCCTCATTCTTGGAAGGAAATCTCCTGTGCTGTGATGTCGACAAAGAACTTGAGAATAGTTAGGCTGCTGGTGCATTGATACCACTGCCTATCATACTGATTAATATTGTCCCTTGTTTCTTGTACCCCTGTCTGTCTCTATCCATCTGTCTATCTGTGTTCATCCGTTGCCTCTTGTATTATATGAATACTGTAAGCTCTTTGGGGCAGGGACTATCTTTCTGTTCTGTGTTTGTACAGTGTCTAGCACAGCAGGGGTTGGTCTTTGACAAAGGCATGTAGGTGCTATAGAAATATAATATAATAATAATAATAATGTCCCAAAGAATATTTGTATCACTCATTTTGTTTGATCTGTATAATTCAGCCATGGCTTTGCCATTCATTAATAATGCACCTATCCTAAACTCATGCCAGTTAAAAAGTTTATGCCATACCACATTGTAATCTCTCTCTCTCTCTCTCTCTCTCTCTCTCTCTCACTCTCTGTCTCTCTCCCTCTGTGTGTGTGTATGTGTGTTTGTATCTGAAGACCAGTTTTGTCTAATTCAATTTCAAGAGAAATGGGAACATATAAAGGATAAGATTCACAAGGCTGCTATGTGACTAGGCTGACACATGGCAAATTAATTTTAATGTTGAGTAGAGTTGAGTAGATGCATATGCATTGCAAAAATAAAAAGCAAGCACATAATAAATAAGATTGGACCAAATCTGAAGGACTTTGAAAAAGAATACTCTGGTAATTATGAACCTCTCTGTAAATATAATGGACAATGTGGAAAAGCAATTTCCAATTTGCGAGACTATATGTATAAATCCTAGCACCCACAGGCAATAAATCTGAGGAAATTATGTGAGCATGGTGTTGTGTGGTTATGTCTCATTCTAAATAGTCTGTCATGTTTTGGCTTAAATAGTTTATGAAAATAGAATTTGTATCATTTAAAAGGGTTCAGAAAGGCAAAAATATGGCAGACATATGTGTTACATGTAAGAGCCTTAATTAAAAATCTACTATTATGGAATGCGACAAAAGGTTGACAAAGTTAGATATGAAATATGTTTCCTGTAAACAAACGGAGAATGCATATACTTCAATGAAATCAAAGTATGAAGGTTAAACTACTAAAAGCTATAAAAAATGCTAAAATGTAGATTTATTTTCTGAAATTGGAGAGTTGGGAAGCAATTTTGTTGTAGTACTGGAACATTAAATTGTACTAGAAAACATAATGTCAACCCAAGTTACTACCATATTTTCAGTTCAGCATAGATGGTGGTAAAGTACTCACTGATCCAGAGAAAAACAAATTTGCAGCAAAATACAGGAAGCACTGTTACATGAATAATAAAGGTTTAAACTGGGTTCCTGGAAAACAGATGTTAAAAATGCATAGATTGAATGGAAAATAAAGTATTCTACTTCAAATATGAAAAGATTTAAGGAACTGGCTCTACTTTATAGTCCCAAACTTTCTAAAATTTTTGACTTTTGAACTATTTGTTAAATATAAAGACTTCCAAACTAGTTTATAAAATGTTTCTTGATGGAGGAAACAATTCTGGACATTTTAGGAAAGGCAAACATGAATAAAAAAATGGTAAATATTTTTGAAGTGCTTGGCTATTTTGCTCAGAAGCAAAAATCTACTAATAAATTTAACAATTCTTTCTATCTGACCCAAAACAAATATCAGATTTTAGTGTTTTATCCACTACTAACTCAAAAAGGTGGTGGTGGGGGGGAACTTTTGAATTCATACAAACTTCTTGTACCCAGAATTTTTTTCTTGATAGGTAACAAAGTTTTTAAAAATTATTTCAAATGCTTGTGACATTGTCCAAATTCCTAGAGTGGATTGTGAATGACACTTTGTGTTAAACATATTCACAATACTTTGAAAGAATTTTTAAAAAATTACTCTGATCAGTTCTAACACTTGAATATTAAACAAATATTTTGTGGAATGTTGCAAATTAATTTCTGCTTTTTCATTTCTTCTTACTTATTAATGTATTTATGATGTGGATCAAGTCATTATTCACTTTAGAGCATAAAACTTTCCTTTATAGTTCTTCCTGGAATGTCAGCTGAACAGATATGAAAGTGAACCTGAAACTATCTATTTTCTGAAGCCTTGGGGAAAAGTACTGTATTGGAGACTATGCCATTAATTGCTTATATCAGTATAATACATTATGTTCAGAATGACCAAAAGCAAATTGTCAAAAAGCTATTGAATAAAAGGAACATTTTCATAATAACTGGTGTGTTCTATAACCCAGCTAGATTGGGGAAATATGAAAAACACATTGTAAATAGATTTGTCAAAAACTGCCACAAATGGAAAAGTAAATAATTTGCTAGTCCTTTGTTGATTCATAACACTACATAGTGTTTTGACATAGATAAAAAGTCTCAGTTTAATAAACTTTTCTGCTTTTAAATTGAACTGTAACATTCCTATATATCCTATGTATAGAGAAATGTCTAAATGGCCACATTCAATGCGGCTGAGCTAAAAGAACTCCCTGTGTACTCACAGGAAGAAGTCAAGTAGTAGGAACATTTCATGCAGTTCCTCTCGCCAAATTTTCCATAGACTGTTCTATCAGGAAACATGGGTTGTCCAAATCCACCCAGCCCCATAGAATGGATGCTTGTCTAGATCCTGGGACGACAAGTTGTCTCTATTCCCCCTGAAGGCAACTCCCAGTCATTGTGTCTTCCAGTAAGTACGGCTTCCTTTACTGTCCACTTCCCTCAGGGAGTCCCTCAGTAAAGGAGGTTATCATAAAGGTTTCTTCTCAGAAGATAATACAGCCCCAGGTTGAAATTAGTGGGGAAATACTATGTATATTCCTGATCCATCACCAGCATACTTACTCCTCACATAGAGAGGGGACCTCAGTCAATTTTGAGAGAAGAGGGAATGGTGCTCCACAAACAGCTGATTCCTCCCATTCTCTGTGGGAAGGAACAAATCCCAACAGGGGCACTGTTATCGCTATCAGTTGAACCCAACTGTGAAAATGGAATAATATTCCTTCCTTCTTCTGAGTGCTGGCAATATTATACATGTATTTGAAAAGGAATGGAAATTGATGGATTCTTTTAACTCAACCACAGTATGAAAACTGACTGTGGATATAGTATTAGATAAGGCATCTAGACATCATAAATTCAAAATAGAGCTCAACTTCAGTAATTATGCTGTTTAGACTAAAATACATCAGTAGTGAGTATGAAAATTTAATTTTACTGCTTTATAAAATAGGAATTTTCACTTTCAGCTTAGAGGCTAAAATGCCTATTCATATTTTCTAAGGTTTTTAAAAGCGGTTGAGTGTGGTTGTAAATGTATACATATACATACAAATAACCAAAATTAGAGTATTTCCACCATGATTTCAACAATTTCCATCCCACCATAAACCTCAGCCTGGACCAGTCCACACAAGAGATCCACTTCCTGGATACAATAGTGCTAATAAGTGATGGTCACATAAACACCACCCTATACTGGAAATCTGCTGACCACTATACTTACTTACATGCCTCCAGCTTTCATCCAGACCATGCCACATGATCCATTGTCTACAGCCAAGCTCTAAGATACAACCGCATTTGCTCCAACCCTTCAGACAGAAACAAACACCTACAAGATCCCTATCAAGAGTTCTTGCAACTACAATACCCACATGCTGAAGTGAAGAAATGGATTGACAGAGCCAGAAGAGTACTACAGGACAGGCCCAACGAAGAAAGTAACAGAACGCCACTAGCCGTCAGCCCCCAACTAAAACCTTTCCAGCGCATCATCAAAGATCTACAACCTATCCTAAAGGACAATCCCTCACTCTTACAGATCTTGGGAGACTGGCCAGTCCTTGCTTACAGACAGCCCCCCAACCTGAAGCAAATATTCACCAGCAACCACACACCACACAACAAAAATACTAACCCAGGAACCTATCCTTGCAACAAAGCCCGTTGCCAATTTTGTCCACATATCTATTCAGGGGACACCATCATAGGACCTAATCACATCAGCCACACTATCAGAGGCTTGTTCACCTGCACATCTACCAGTGTGATATATGCCATCATGTGCCAGCAATGCCCCTCTGCCATGTACATTGGCCAAACTGGACAGTCTCTGCGTAAAAGAATAAATGGACACAAATCAGACGTCAAGAATTATAACAATCAAAAACCAGTCGGAGAACACTTCAATCTCCCTGGTTACTCGATTACAGACCTAAAAATCGCAATACTACAACAAAAAAACCTTAAAAAAAAGACTCCAATGAGAAACTGCTGAATTGGAATTAATTTGCACACCGGACACCATTAACTTAGGCTGGAGTAAAGACTGGGAGTGGATGGGTCATTACACAAATAAAACTATTTCCCCATGCTTATTTTTCCCCCTACTGTTACTCACACCTTCTTGTCAGCTGTTGGAAATGGGCCATCCTGATTATCACTAAAAAAGGGTTTTTTTCTCCTGCTGATAATAGCTCACCTTAACTGATCACTTTCATTATAGTGGGTATGACAACACCCATTTTTTCATGTTCTCTGTGTATATATATATATATATATATATATATATATCTTCCTACTGTATTTTCCACTGCATGCATCCAATGAAGTGGGTTTTAGCCCACAAAAGCTTATGCTCAAATAAATTTGTTAGTCTCTAAGGTGCCACAAGTACTCCTCGTTCTTTTTGCTGATACAGACTAACACGGCTACCACTCTGAAACCTGTGCTTTCAGTGTGCCATAGGCACAATCACTCTAGATGGACTGCTCCCCTGAATTGTAAACACTCCTGTCTATGACCTCTTCAGTATGACTGCAAGACTCATACATTCTCAATCCTGGTTCCATTCAATTTATTTTTATGAGGTTATTCCTATATAATTGGCATTTTTTGTGTGTGTATTGTGTATGTGTGTGTGTAAAGTAAGGAAGCACAAGCAGTTGGCATAAATAAAGTAAAATTAGGCTTCCTTTGCATTCATAAAACTCCTCCCATGGAATGAAGTCAGAGCTGCAGAGGAGCGAAGGGCGGAGAATATCAGAAAGATAAACCTGTAAAGGCTAGGGCAAATCTCTCTCCCCATGACTCACAAGAAAACCATCATATTCATAGTTTAGTAGACTTTTAGGGCCAGAAGGGACCATTAGAATGTCTAGTTTGACCTCTTATGTATCACATGCCATTAAATTTCACCCAGTTATACCTATGTTAATTCCAATAACTCGTGCTTGACTTGTCCACTGTGATGCCTAAATTCTTCTTATATATGCTGCTTTCCAGGTTATGGTCCCCCATTCTGTAGTTCTGGACTATATTCATTGTTCTTAGATGTATAACTTTGTATTAGACTGTATTAAAACTAGGGCTGTTAAGCGATTAAAAAATTAATCATGATTAATTGCAGTTTTAATGGCACTGTTAAACAATAATAGAATACCATTTCTTTAAATATTGTGGATGTTTTCTACACTTTCAAATATATTGATTACAATATATAAAGTCAGCACTGTACACTTGTTACAAGTGTACAGTGCTGACTTTATATTCTTTTTTATTACAAATATTTGCACTGTTAAAAACACAAAAGAAAGTATTTCAATTCTCCTCATACAAGTACTATAGTGCAATCTCTATTGTGAAAATTCAATTTACAAATGAATTTTTTTTTAACATAGCACTCAAAAATAAAACAATGAAAACTTCTGACAGTGTGTCTCAAACTTTTTGTGCTGGAGACCCCATTAGGACTTGAAAAAAAAATCATGATCCCCCCACATTAGAAAAAATTGTGATCCCCTAACTTCAGCCTCATGGGGCCTAAGGCTTTGGCCTCATGGGGCCCTTGGGGCAGGGGGCTCTGGTCTTTAGCCCCACTTGGGTGGAGTGCTCTGGCTTTTAGACCCCCTCAGCCCCATTAGGGGCACAGGGCTTCTGGGGATTCGGGACTCTGGAATTCCAGCCCCACTGCTGAACTCTGGGGCTGGGATTCCAGCCCCCCTGCTGCCTCTGGAGTGCAATTAACACATTACAAAAATTAACATATTAATCATGCTGTGAATCAATCCTTAATTGACAGCCCTAGTGCAAAGTGAAAGATCATGGGGACTTATCAGTTGGAAGTTAACGAGGAGGAGTAAGACCTAGGTATATTGGTTGTTGACTATGAGCTGCCAATGTGATGCAGCTGTGAAAAAGGCTAATTCAAATCTAGGATGCAAAAGACAAGGTATTTCCAGTCGAGATAGAGAAGTGTTATTACCATTGTACAAGGCACTGGCGAGACCTCATCTGGAATACTGGGTGCAATTCTGGTGTCCCATGTTTAACAAAGATCATTTCAAACTGGAACAGGTTTAGAGAAGGGCTGCTAGGAGGATCGGAGGAATGGAGAAACTACCTTACAAGAGGAGACTTAAGGATCTTGGCTTGTTTAGCCTAATAAAACAAAGGCTGAGGTGAGGTATGGTCACTCTTTATAAATATGTCAGAGGAATAAACATCAGGTAGAGAGAGGTGCTATTTAAGTTAAGGGCTGGGGTAGTACAAGAACAAATGGATATAATCTGGCCATCAATGAATTTAGGCTTGAAGTTAGATGAAAGTTTCTAACCATCAGAGGAGTGAAGTTCTGAAGCAGCCTTCCAAGGGGAATAGAGGGGGCAAAAAAACTAGCTTGTTTCAAGACTGAGCTTGATCATTAGGGCTGTCAAGTGATTAAAAAAATTAGTCCCGATTAATCACAGTTTTGATCGCATGGATAAAAAGACGGTTATCTGTAGCTATTGCAAGATTAAGTTCCAATACCATCAAAGTACTTCTAGTCTGCAGTACCACCTACGCACTAAACATGCTTTCGCCTCCAGTTCTTGCGCTACAGATAACCCACCGACAGCAAATGAATCCCGCCAGCCGTGACAGAGTATATTTACAGATTTTCAAGATCGCTACAAGCCCATGGATCAAACAATGTACAACAGCTTAACCAATGCTATTGCAAAGTGAATAGCTATGGACTGCAGACCACTCAACATTGTAAATAACAGAGGATCAAGACATGTTATTCAAATTGAATCTTCCAATCAGTCACACCTTGCCCTCCCAAGGAACCATTGCATCATGAATACATGACCTATATCACAATGAGAAGACTACAAAGTTGGAGCTTCTGAAAAATGCACTGCTTGCTTTGACTGGTGATCACTGGACATCCTTTAGCAACCACTGCTATCTTGGAGTCACAGCACACTGACTGATGCTGCATGGATATTGCGGTCATTTGCTTTAATAATAATGCATACTGAGAAGAGACATTGTGCTGAAATGTGTAGAACATTTTTTGGATGTTGCGAAGGAATGGAATATTCAAGAAAAGGTAACAACAATTAGTACTACCAGTGCGATCAAAAATGCAATTAATCACGATTATTTTATTAATCACAATTAGTTTGTTTTGACTTAATTGCTGAGTTACCTGTGATTGACAGCCCTAATTAAAACACATATTGTTTGAATGGAATGAGCTTACTGAACAAATCCAGATCCCTCTGTCAGACTACCCTGTTTTTATAATCAAGTATCACTTCACCAATCTTTGTGTCTGCAAATTTTATCAGCAAAGATTTTATATTTACTTCCAGATCATTGATGAAAATGTTCAATAGCATCAGACCTAGTACCAATCCCTGAAGAATGCCATTAGAAACACCTCCATGCAGTGATGATTCCCTATTGACAATTGCTTTGTGAGGTCTGTCAGTCAGTTTTTAATCAATTTAACATGTGCTTTATTGATATTATATGGTACTTTTTAAAAAAAAAATCAGAATGTCATGCTGTACTAAGTCCAACATCATATGAAAGTCTCAGTATATTCCATCTATGTAATTACCTTTATCAACCAAACTTATGATCTCATCAAAAATGAAATCAGAATTTGTTTGACAAGACTGGATTTTCCATAAAACCATATTGATTTTGATTGGCATTAATTACATTCCTCTCCTTTATTCTTTATCAGTTGAATCCCATAACAGCTTTTCCATTATTTTGCTTAGGACTGATGTGAGGCTGACCAGACTACAGTTATTCAGATCATCCTGTGGGCTATTTTTGAATGTTGGCAAAAGATTAGCTCACTTTCATTCTTCTGGAATTTCTCCCCTATTTCAAGATTTATTACAAATTAACATCTATGTTCCAGAGATCTCCTCAGTCAATTCTTTTTGGACTCCTGGGTGCAAGTTATCCAGACCTCTGATTTAAAAATATTTATCCCTAGTAGATGTTATCTAACATCCTCCTCAGGTACTAATGGACTTGAAAATACTTTGTCATTCTCATATGACAGAAGTACACATCCTGCTTTTTTCCAACTACAGAACAGAAATATTTATTGAACACTTCCTTCTTTTCTGCCTCATTATTGAAAATATTGCAGTATATGTTGGTAGTTTCAAAACTGATGCTCTTGCCAAGAGATTTGCCTGTACAATGTTTAACCAGGTTTGGCAACAATCACCATTCCAGCTTTTCGTGTTGTTTCCACAAAGGAGTTACCAGCAGATATACTGTAACAGCATCTGATTTTGGATGAATAGGCAGCTGGAAAATACACCCAAGGATGTGCCTGGCTGATCCATAATACCCGATATTCCATGATGAATTTGTACCTATAAACAATCATCCTGTCCTTGCTGTGGCAGCATAGCCCCTAACCCCTCAATAAATGGCCAAAAGATACCAGATAATGTGTACCACAGGAGCATATCTGTCTTAGTCCTTTAAATTAGTAATGATGGAATCTGGCAATACTAGTTCATGAAGACGTGGAAGGCAGAAGTTTCAGCAGTGAGTATGAAACATCAGGTTCTTCTCTCTTCACCCATTAGCAATGTATGACTTACACTCAACCCTCCCCCCTCCCAAACTGTACCAGCCATCAGCTAGTAAAGACTGGGAAGATATAACTTGGACAAACCTGAGAGTGTATATGAAGTGAACAGTAAACAAAATTAATCAGGTCTATAAACAAAAAGAATCCAGGTCATTAGAATGCCAACTACTCTACTAAATTGTCCCCTCAGTCAGCTATCTGCTCACAAACTGAAACAGACCTAGTCAGGCTGATTCTACCACTCAGATTACTAAGAATTCGGCACAGCACAGCATTAGCAAAGGACCACACCAATGAACCTAACTCCTTGCCACTCTTGCTGATCATCTCCAGTCTCAACAAGGGAAAGGGTATCTAATCCTCACATTTAGGATGAAGGATGTGTTTCAGCAACCTGTCATCCTCTGGCAGCAACAAAAGGATACCCTGTTTTCCTTGAGGCTAGAATAATATGGCCATGAACTATCAATGACTAATAATGTGACTGGCTCATACTGGGTGAAATGAACCATTGGTCTGACGCAGTATGGCCATTCTATATTCACCATTACTGCCATATGAAGGCCTGGCATCTGGCAGTGGATATGCACTGTGCTATGCCGATGAAGTGAGCTGTAGCTCACAAAAGCTTACGCTCAAATAAATTGGTTAGTCTCTAAGGTGCCACAAGTACTCCTTTTCTTTTTGCGAATACAGACTAACACGGCTGCTACTCTGAAACCTGTGCTATGCCTGATTTCCCACAGGATCCTACTGTAATATTCCACAGTGCTGTCAATGCCCATTCCTCTTGAGGGATGAATGAATGTATTGTTGGCTTCACTGTGTGTACTAGTACGGGAATCTTTACATTTTTTCTCTAAGGGAAACTCTTGTCACATCTGGCAACTGTGCAGGTCAGATGATGAAGTAACTTTTCTGCCTCCGATGATCCAATGCCTGATTATGTACCATGAAGTCAAAGGCCATTTTGCCATTAATTTAAATGGGAGCAAGATCAGGGGCTCAATATGAAAGCTGCTGGGTAGAGAATGTAAAGTAGGAAGACTTTAGTTGGGACATTTCTACTCTCAGCCCAAGACCAGCTTGATCTCTACACACAGGTTTAGAGGAGAATGTGGAATTTTGCCTTCAGACCAGAACAAGGAATATATAAAATATTTCATCATATTTAGGTGGAACACTTTAGCTCCCAGACTATTTGTACAATTAATATGTGTCAGCTGAAATGTACAGGGGTGGGGTTTTACCAAAAATGCTTCAGGACACTCTCAAAAATGTTGCAAGCAACAATCACCATAAAGTTTTGTTGGGGGGAGAAGTATTTGTTTTGGAGAGCTTTTTTGTTTCTTTACTTATTGGTTACTGTACTATAGTGTGTACTAGATTGTTGGTTTACATTTCTAAGAAGTACTGTAATAAGTAGAATATTGATTAGGAAACCTCTATTAGAATATTAATTAGGGTATTAATCATGAAATATTTGAATACCTGCTACATTAAAAATAATATTTGTACATAGGAAATAAACATGAATAAATTATGTTTGAAAACAACTTCACTAAACAACATTTTTTTTTATCTGTCATTAAATTAAGAATCACTTTCCTTTGGTTACTGCAGGGGACCCATGTTACAGCAGGAATGACACAAGTGAAATTTTAAATTCATTGAGGTTATATTAAAACACAGTATTATTTAATTGTTTAAACAATAAAAAGACACAGTACCATGGAGGGTAAAATTTGTTTTCTACTTGAGGGAATATAATTTGTCTGAGAAAGACATCACAAATTTTCTACACTAGTAGCACAGTTAACAAGTAAGACATGAATCCTAGGGAGACTGAGAGAAAAATGTTTTTAATGATATCCACCTTGCTCACATACAGTATCTCCTATGAGTAAATCCTGTTGCTATGTCTTCAAAGGGAACACTGGGACTCCTTATTCTTTACACTGCATCATCAACCAACATTATTTTGGAAGTTTACCTGTTAAGCTATGGAGACAAATGAGGAAACGATTACTATGAAGACAGATTCTTATATCAAAAACACAGATGTAAAACTAGAGTAACTCCATTCACATCTGATTCAATCAGAATCTGTTCCCCAATGTTTTACTTTAACTAATAAGGAATTATAGAATTTTTAATTCAGACATTTATTTAAAAATATTAACATTTTAGGAATTTAATCTTTAGTTCAGATAAAATAGGAATCTTTCTAATCTGCCAAAATTTGAAAAAAACCCAAAACAGAATATTTTTGAGGTTCAAAAAAATGTGGTTAACTTTTTTTTTACTTCTTCTCTGTACTAGACATGTTAGATGAACCATGTATAGTAAAGTCCCAAGAAGATTGCAAAGAGCTACAAAAGGATCTCAGAAAACTGGGTGACTGGGCAATAAAATGGCAGATGAAATTTGATGTTGATAAATGTAAAGTAATGCACACTGGAAAACATAATCCCAACTAACCTATAAAAATATGGGTTTAAATTAGCTGCTACCACTCAAGAAAGAGATCTTGGAATCACTGTGGATAGTTCTCTGAAAACATCCACTCAATGTGCAGCGGCAGTCAAAAAAGCTAACAGAATGTTAGGAATCATTAAGAAAGGGATAGATATTAAGAAAGAAAATATCATGTTTCTTCTATATAAATCAATGGTAAGCCCACATCTTGAATATTGCATACAGATGTGGTTTCCCCATCTCAAAAAAAATATATTAGAATTGAAAAAGGTTCAGAAAAGGGCAACAAAAAAGATTAGGGGTATGGAATGGCTTCCGTATGAAGAGAAATGAATAAGACTGAGACTTTTCAGCTTGGAAAAGAGACAACTAAGGGGGGATATGATAGAGATCTATAAAATCATGACTGGTGTGGAGAAAGTAAATAAGGAAGTATTATTTACTCCTTCTCATAACAGAAGAACTAGGGTTCACCATATGAAATTAATCAGCAGCAGGTTTAAAACAAACAAAAGGAAGTACTTCTTCACACAATGCACAGCCAACCTGTGGTACTCCTGGCCAGAGGATGTTGTGAAGGCCAAGACTATAAGAGGGTTCAAAAAAGAACTAGATAAGTTAATGGAAGATAGGTCCATCAGTGGCTATTAGCCAGGATGGGCAAGAATGGTGTCCCTAGCCTCTGTTTGGCAGAAGCTGGGAATGAGCGACAGGGGATGGATCACTTGATGATTACCTGCTGTGTTCATTTCCTCTGGGCATCTGGCATTGGCCACTGTTGGAAGAGAGGATACTGGGCTAGATCGACCTTTGGTCTGACCCAATATGGCTGTTCTTATGTTTTTATATTCTAATACAATAATATTGGTGATACTTTTTTTTTGTTTTTTTTTACATGCCTGTGCACTTCTAGTTTCTGGCTAGTAGGGTATTAGATGTGTTCAAACACCTATTTTGATTCTTTATTCAGCATTATAAATGAAACATTTTTATTCTTAAAGTATTCCTTTCCCAACCCAATAATCTCTCCAAAAAGCCACCCTCATAAAGCTTCCATTTTATAAATCTGAAAAGTATCACATTACATATAAAGCATGGGACAAAATCAGCAAAAAATTCAGCAGATCATTCTTTATTTCACTGTAAAACATTGAAGTTCATGCCAGCATATGTACCTTTCTTTTGTTGGCATGTACTTTCTCTGTAATAAAATAAAAATAATAAAGAGAACTGATAAACAACATAACTTCCGGGTGTTTATCAGAACTGAAACTTTTGAGGTGTGCTTGTCAAAAGCTAGACTGTACCCTTAACAACCTCAGGCAAACTGGAGGGGAGAACACATTATACATGTTCTGTTAAGGGACATGTCGGAGGCTGTAACTGTGCGTTTCTTGTTTTTCTAATGCTTGAATTTATGGTATTGAAATCCTATCTTCTAGAATGGTACAGAAAATAGTTGTTGAACAATGTTGTACAGCAGAACCTTAACTCCACCTTGAAGTTTCTGGAAGTGAATTCTCTGTCAAGTTTTTCCCTCACCAGTGAGAATCAGGTAAGCTCTCATTATTGGTACAGGGCATATTGGTGGATCTAGTTTTCTTTTTATGGATGACATCTGAAATCTACATTTCTTCTCCAGTCACACATTAGTATAAGGTCTCTAGCTTCTTAAAACCTTATTTTCTTCCAAGGAGGGTATTTATTTACATAGGCATTCAAATCAGGTCTCCTAGCTTCCAGTCAGTTATATAACCATCTTCCTATTAGTAGTTCAACAAGAGTACATTTTGTGAAGTTAGGTACCCTTGTTCTGTAATATAGTGGAAAGGAGGTTATTTTCTGATTTTAAGATAGAAAATAAGAATTTTACATTCCAGGCTTCCCAGTTAGATAGCAAGGGGAGATCAAATATACCTAATATTATTGACTTGCAATAAATTCTTGAATTATTGAGATGTAATCTGGGATCCTTAATAAACAGTCATTTTTATAACAGCGAGAGTTGAAAAAACAAAGCAAAAAGCATTAATGATAGTCTGCATCAACTGAAGCCGTACAGAAAACTTCTTTCAACTGAGAAAAGGCCAACAAATCAATAGAAACACTCTGTGGTGTGCATAATGGCTACATCCAAGGATTTTCTAGTTCAGGACAATACCTCAGTTATTCAAAATGCCAAGATTCACACTCTCTATGAACTCTTCAATATCCCTGTTTACCTCAAGCCACCAAGCTTGCTGTCTAGCGAAGGATGACCTATGAAACACAAAAGACACAGGACACAGAGCAGAACCTGTTCAGAGGTTGCAGCTTAATTCAACATGGCCACTAAATTTCCACAAGGACAAAGCAGTCCTCTTTACTTTATCTAGTGGACCAAAATACTAGGGTTAGAAAATGCTTTTGGTACTAAGCATAGAGTATTATTCATAAGACATTCTTTGTCCTCTCACTTCAGAAAGCATGACTGCAACAGCTTTTCAATAATAACTAAAAGCAACACTGGGCTTAGCCATTTCAGCAATCTGTACTAGACAATGTAACTCCCCAACCCAGGCCTTTACAAAGAGTTGTCAATCGAGTCTTCTTCCTGGCTAAGTACTGTACTTAGTCTATGTTAAGACTATGTTATCTCTTAATGTGGGGTTTCCAGCCTGCAGCTGAGAGACTAAGTGAAGACTGCCATCATAAATATGTCTGCTGGCAGTTAAAAAGGCCCTTTTAAAGTTTGAATCACAGAATAGAGAGTTGTTTGCAGTGTTGCAAAGAAATCATGCCTCACCAATCTATTAGGAGAATTCTTTGTGGGTGTCAACAAGCATGTGGATATAGCGTACTTGGAGTTTCAGAAAGCCTTTGACAAGGCCCCTCACCAAACACTCTTAAGCAAAATAAGCAGTCATGGGATAAGAGGGAAGATCCTCTTATGGATCAGTAACTGGTTAAAAGATAAGAAGCAAAGGGTAGAAATAAATGGTCTGTTTTCACAATAGAGAGAGATAAATAGCAGGACCCCCCCAGGGATCTCTACTGGGACAAGTGTTGTTCAAAATATTCATAAATGATCTGGAAAAAGGGGTAAACTGTGAGGTAGCAAAGTTCGCAGATGATACAAAATTACTCAAAATAGGCAAGCCTAAATCAGATTGCCAAGAGTTACAAAGGGGTCTCACAAAACTGGGTGACTGGGCAACAAAGTGGAAGATGAAATTTAGTGTTTATAAATGCAAAGTAATGCACATTGGAAAACATAATCCCAACTATACATACAAAACGATGGGGTCTAAATTAGCTGTTACCACTCAAGAAAGAGATTGTGGAGTCATCGTGGATAATTTGATTCAGAATTTTCAAAATAATAAACAATTATTGGAAGGCTTACATACAAATTAGATTAGCAGCACACTGCTCATCAGATTAAAAATTAAACAATATACACCACTGCAACTGTCAACAAAGATATAACATCTTTGAATTCTATAATAATTCCACTTCATGCCATCAGTGTTGCAAGAAGGTGAGTATTCTTATATGAAACAAACAAAAACTAATTCAGAACAAAACAGAATTAGTTGTTTATAAACTCATATATATTTGTCTCTAGGCAGAATGACACTGAAAAGCATTACTGGTAAAGTTAAGCAGAATGACAGTCATATATATATATATATATATATGCTAGCTAACTAAGGCAGAGTGACTGTAGAAAGTTTTGTTGGCAACTCTTTTCTTTTCCTATCATTTTGTCCCATCTTGATGGCGATTTTAATGGCACTCATATGAGCGAAATGCTGCATTTTTAGGAAACAGCTACAACCTAAATAAGTCATGTCAGTGCAAGTACAAAAGGTAAAGTTTTTTAAATGCTGCAAAAATAATGTATGCTTAAAATATCTCATACCACACCCACCAAGTGTCCTGAATTCTCTTGAATATCACTCCAAGGCAGGCTTTTGAGGCATACCCCACCATCCTGCCAAGCTTCTGAACTACCTAAATCCTTTTCTCCTGCCTACATGAACACTTGTGCTGCTGTCCATCCGCAGGACTGACTGAGTGCACATTTCCTGCAGTCTACAGGGCTAGCTGAACAGTATAAAGCAGGGCAGTGGTCGGCAGTATACATCTCCTTCCTCTTGCTCCTGCTGCACTGGCCTCAGGGAGTGGGCCTGCATTACCCTCCCACTGCAGTTCCCTTAGTACTGCTACAAATGGGGAAGAGAGTGGGACAAAGTATGAAGAGTGAGGGGGTCAATGGAGGAAGAGAGGGAAAATGGGAGCTGACTGTGGAGAAACATAAAGAAGGGGGGGAGATGAAGCAACAGAAGGAAACAGAAAAGATGGAAATGGAATGAGATTGGAATGCAATAGATTGAGAGAGAAAAAGCAGGGATACAATGGGGGGGAAAGGATAGCCACAATGATGTAAAGAGTAAAATCACACATTGTGTCCCTCATTGTGGGATCTAGTCTTTCATTATTCCTCACTGCAATATTGCTTGGTGATATGACCATGACACTGTAGCATTTTTTCTTTATTTAAATTTAATGTAGTACTTTAGTATTAAACTACCATTAGTTCACCTCCTGTTACTACAGTTTCAAGCCCAACAGAGTGAATATCACCTCTGGTGCTTTTCTCAAATTTAGAGACTCTAGGAACACATGAAGTCCAAGGGTAGTGACCACAGACTCAATCACAAGTACAAAGTCTTATCTGTACTACAAGTTTTATTAAAGCAATAATTAAAGTTACAATTACCCATGCATATATAAACCCTACAAAAACCCATGCAAAGATATTCTAGGGTTTGATGATTTCAACAGATCATCATCAACAGAGGGATGGTGTCTGCTGAGGTTTCCGGTGGGGTCTTCCCACTTTAGCCAGCCAGGGACTTCTTTTATATTGTTGTTCTGAACACATCTGACACCCTACACATATGCATAAGGATTTCAGCCTTCTTTTCCTTATTGGTACTTCCATACTCCATGAATATTGGGGTGCCCCATTTTTCATAGATTGTTTCTTAGTTCCTCTTATTCTTATTAGCATCTATGCACATGTACCCTGTGGTCAGGACAGGGCATTCCATGATGTTTCAATCATTGTGTCTCATGATCTTGGACAATACATTGTGGTTTATTATAATCTAATTTTCCATAATATAGCCTAGTGGCACATCTCTTAACAATAATCTTGTGACCTTACTGGCATAGGGTCATTCTGAGGTCACCCACTCATGTCAAATGTTCTAAAGCCTGTGGCCTATGACTAAGCTAAAATCTTACAGTCCTCAGCCTGTAGGCCTTGCATTCCAGCCATGATATACTTATATAGCTAACACACACTCATCACTCCAAACTACTTGTCAATCTTATACTTCTATGATCCTACAATTTAAAACTATTTAGCATATATTGATTATAAGTGAACTAGCATATGAATTGACCATAACACCATATAACATAATGATAAATGGATAATAAAATGAACTAATTGGCTGCAACAAACATCCTAGATTTCCCTTTAGAACTCAAAGCTTGTCAGAACAGGCACTGTAGAACAGTCACTCAAAATATTACTGGCCAGTTGCTTTTCTTTTGGTTACCAGTGTGGCAAATAAAAAAAAGTAGCTGCTTATATATATATGACATCCTAATATACGGAAGAACAGAAGAAGAGCATCATAAAAGATTCCCTATTATATTGGAAACTATCAAGTATGTAGATCTAAAGCTTAATATTACGGAAAAGCATTGTTATGTCAAAAACCACCAGATTTCTTGGATACTAAATGAGCAAGGCATAAAGCCACGTCCAGATAAAGTAAAAGCCATTAAGGAAGTGCAGTCTCCTGAAACCATTCCAGAACTGAAAAGAATCCTAAGTATGATTCACTGTCTAGGTAGATATATACCCATCCTGTCAGTAATATTGCATCCTTTGAATGAACTCCTGAAAACTGAAATCAGAGTACAAAACAAAAAGGAAATCAGCAGAATGTAACAATTCTTATCTGAAGCATCAGTATTTGAATGGTGCCAGTGAGCCAACTGTTGTAAATAGAAATTCCAGTACCTATGGATTGGTGGAATAGAACAGCAAGGTCAGATATCTACTGCTCCAGAATATCAACTGATGCCAAGACTTATTAAGATCAGATAGAGGAGTCCCTTCTTTCAGTAAAAGCCTGTGAAAATTTTGCCAAATGCTTGTTTTATGCAACCTAGCAATCTACTTATTGGTGGATTAGCACAGCCAGATCAAGTCCTCAGAATAATGACACAGTTACGAGCTCATTAAACAACAGAGCTGCATCTACTCATTTGTGGAAGAGGGTACCAGAGGCAGCTCCCCTCCTGCTGCTATGTAAAATAGTTCCACTACCTCCCCCAGGCAGGAAGGTCAGACTTAGCTCTGAAGTTTGTCTCATAAATACTTCTTGAGACAGGCATCCTTCTCACATAGGAGGAATCACATCCTTTAAGGGTGCCTTGAGGTGTGCCAAGCCAGCACAATAATTCTGTTTGTTATACTAATGTGGATTACTCTCCTTTAAATATTTGACTGATCACAAATTGTTTTTATTCCTGATAAAGAGCAAGACAGAGACTGTCCACCACTGAGCTGTTAAGGACTGCTTCTGCAGACAACAAGAAATATTTGGATGTGATTCAATAAAGTTCAAACACTCCTCCCTGCTGATGTACCTCCATGATATATCTGCCTGCCCTATGTCTGGGGAGTTAAAAATGAAAATACTTCTCCCCCTTCTTCTAAAACATGGTCTCTTCCAGCTGCTGCTCCTCCCCACTTAATGCTCCAAGAGTCTAGCCAGGCTCCCGCTGGTGCTGGCCAGCTCCTGGTTTGCTGTAGCCAGCTGAGCCATTAGTGGGAGGTGAAAGCAGATATTCCAGCACTTCCTCCTCCCTGTCTTCACATTGAGCGGCAGTTTGGGGTGGGGAGAGCTAGGGAGTGCGAGGAGATACAGAAGTGGAGGAAAAAAGAGTAGTGAGCCTGGGAGGGCTGGGAAGGGGAGTCAGAGAGCATCCCAGCGACAGGGGCATCATTTGCTATGGGACAGGATAGCTCCTCACCAGCCAGCGCTGCAATGCCTCCCCTAGGCATGTGGGGCAGGCCAAGTCGGGTCTTCTAATTGCTGTGGTGTCAGCTCCCCCTTCCCCTGGCCACAGAGAAGGTAACAGCAGGGGACTGGGCCAGATCCATGCCCAGGCCATTAGTGAGACATTCCCCATGGCCTGCTGTCCCCAATCCCTGGGATAGGACCCACGCAGCCCCTCCCTAATTCTCTGGGATGGGACTGGCTGTCAGCGTCCCATGAGCAACCTCTGCCCCAGCAGGGCAGTGACACAGCCTTACCCCCCAGAATTGCTCTACCCAGGGGAGCAGTAAAAGAGGCCAAGGAGGGAAGAACATGCTGGGTTGAGTGGAAGGGAAAGGTGAGGCCAGAGCACATTTGAGTGTGAGAGAGCATGGAGCTGGGGCGGGCAGACCAGCAGGGAAAGCCAAGGGTGACGCCATAGGGGAGAAGTGAGGGGGCTGCAGTGGGTGAGCCCAGAATGAGCTGTTCAGGTCAGGGAGGAGAAGCTGAACATGTTGGGTGGCTAAGGATAAGAGAGTTAGCCAGGGAGCGTAAATAACACATTCTGTGTGGTCTGGGGTTTGAAGGGATCTGGTCTGTCTGTGGGACTGGCTGGGAGAGGTGGAGCCTGTGCTTGTGAGTAGACACTGGAGGAGTCTGCATGTATTTGTGCATTGGCTTGATTTTGAGGGGAAGACTGTAGCATATGTGAGGGATTGGGGGATGGAAGGAAAAGTAGAGGGTACTGTGATATACAGTTGTAATAACTAACTAATTTTGAGCTTTTTAATTAATTAATTAAAGGGATGGGATAAAATGTGCTGTAGGGTCATAAATTGCTGAGGACACACCTTAGTTGCCTCTCTCCTAATTTTGCTTTTTTTTAATGTGGATCAAAATTCCCCCTTCTGGTCCCCTCAAGGTTCTTCCCCCCTGTGGTTACACTGATTGGGATTCCACAGATAAGCTACAAATGATCAGAGACAGCATTATCTTTTTGTGGTGGGCCTGAGAAATATTTTTTTACATGTCCCCCTCTTCACTGTGTGATTATTTCAGGGTACATAGCAGCAACCTTAGGATTTTAGAAAGATGTTTATTTGTGTCACTCCCAAATTTCTGGACTAACATCAGCCTCCACTGTTGCAGAAGTGGAGCTCATCTTTTTCTCAGTATATAGTTGTCAACATTTTGAAAAATAGGGAGCACTTCTCCATGTAAGGGCTTGTGGGTTTCTAGGTGTTTTAGAAACCAGCTGGCCTTGCTTACCCAAAGCTCAGCAGCACTGAGGTCATACTCACTCCCAGTGACTTTCACATGTGATCCATTTGCTTGTTAGTCTGGCTATCCAGCACTAAAGCACATCAGCCAGATGCTGTCACTCAGGAGGTTTTTCTTTTCCTGGCTTGAGGGCCTTAGGTGGTTCCTGGGGTGGAGCTGCTAGCTGGAAGGACTTGAGCAAAAACCAGCAGGAAGAGCAGTACACAAGAACATTCTTTATACATATAAAGCAGCATATTGGGGAAATTGTATTACTTGTTCCAATACATTACATTCTCTTCCTCAAATTTACTAACTTATATTTTAATTTATACCTTTTTACTCAGTATCATAAACAAATGTTGCTTTAGTCACATTAATTCACTATAAGTGCAATCTAAGTTATTTAACTAACAAATAATCCTTAAAATGGGTAGATGAATGTTTCTCACAGAAGAGTAGCAGTTGGTTGAAAAAGTCCTTGCATGATATTTCCTGGACTCTGTGGATACAGTTTCTTGACCCTATTGAACTGTGGTATCTGTAGTCAGCTAAGTCTCATTGGACACAATATTCCCTGTTATCCATATTTTTATGTGTGGAAGAGAAGTAGTCTCTCTTACAAATGTTATTTCACTCTCAAAACCTATGTTCCTATGTCTACAGAGTTTATATTTCTTCTCTTTTGTACCATGTTAAAGGAATTTTCTTTCCGGTTGGAGCCATTCATCTTGTGTTTTACTGGCTCCTTAGCAATTGTTTTGTGCATGTATCTCTTTTTAAAATCATCTGTTATTGGAGAAAAGCCCTTTAAATACGAAGAGGGGAATTCAGACTTTCAGCACACACGATCTTCTGTGCCTCAGCTGATAGCTCTTAAAGGTGCCATTGAAGAGTCATTACATAGAAAAATAATGTTGTAGTATTCTCTTCTACAAAGCAGAATTTTCCACTTTTGGAATAAATGTAATCTATTCTTAATTGTTTCTGGTGTTAGTATTTTTTAATTCTGCGAGTAAAGCAGAATAAATCTTATATTATTTATTATTAGTTATTGTTCATTCTTGAATATATATTCAATAAATGCCAGTGCCAAAAAAAAAAAATCTAAAATCTGTGTGTAAAACTTCAGAACAGGCCTTGCAGCTTGTCTATGTTACTCTGGTTATTTAAAATGATAGAATGTTGTAGAATTTCTCATATTTCTTTTTCTTTACTCAGGACTCTTTTGTTTTTCTGAAAATCATACCTTTTCTCCCCTCCCCCTCTGGGCCATTAAAAAAAAAACATTTTAAAATATACCAGGTGATCAGAAAGCAAGAATAGTGTAAAGCACCTTAAATTTGGTCCCTTAACCATTCAAGCTTGCCTCTTACAAAAACAACATTCCTTTTATCACTCACCATCCAGATTAGTGAAAATTGCAAATGTTTAGGTCAAGGAGTCTCAGGGGTTAGAGAAATATAAACATTGATTTACCGTGCCATCCCCTAAGGGGGTAGTCTGTCTTATAGGCCTGGTAAAGTAATAGAGGGAGGGATGCTCAGCTCTGAGGATTTTAGCTGGTGTGAGGATTTACAAATGTCTACTCAAGCTATAGAACCTGAGACACATACCTGTGAAAAATGAAAGTGACAATAATAAATACTTTTCATACTAATATTTCAAATGCAGGCCAGGTTGCTTGCTCTCTGATTCTTAAACTTCACTGAAGAATATTACTCTACACTACATATAATCTCAAAATAATACAGAGTAACACAGAATGCATCTTGAATGTAATTGCTTATCTGCTTACTTTAATTAATGTAACCTATAACGTTTAAATAATTTGGAGATTTGTTTGAAATAGTGTAACTGAAAATTAGGTTTAAAAAATCAAAAGCAAGAAACAGAAGTAGAAAGAAATAAGAAAACCCAATAATCTTCAAATTAATTTTGTCTAGATGAATTGATTTTTGTTCCATTATTTACTCTTATTTGATCCTTAACAGTGACCTTGATTATATTTGTGCAGAATAAACAGCTTAGCGGTTTCAGCACTATATGGCATTACTTTTGTGAGAAAAGAAAAACAAAATCCCTGAAAGAAATTAGAAACATCTTTATTGCTTTCTAATTTAAGATTTCAAATCACTTTACAAATATTTATTAATTAAGTCTCAGATCACCACAGTGGAAATAGATGGGTTCTGTTTTATAGATGGGAAAACTGAGGCCTGGAGTGATCCAATGACTTGCCCAAGAGCACATACAACTGTCTGAAGCAGAACCAGACATAGAACTCAGGCACCTGGTTCGCCGTTGCCCTGCTCCTTGTATAGTCATTTACTCCTGCGCAGAGTGATTGTAAAGCGCTACTAGATCTGAAGGGTAGCATTTTACAAACACATTTGTACTCACTTTGCACAGGTATAAATTATTACACAAAGTGTGTGGAAATGAAGAATCAAACCCCAGATCTCCTGACTCTTATCCCAGTACTTTGACTACCAGACCACGTCTCGCTCCTGTTCCAAATGTAGTGACACTAAATATCAGACAAAATAACTCAAGTAAAATAATTTTAAGTTAGTTTTTCTCCTTATTGAAGGCTAATGGTCTTTTAAATGCAATAAAACAACTGCATAAAACTATTTTCATTTTTGCATTGATTTATCCATCCATGTTTAAAGTTATGAATTTGTGTTCCATGTTAAATTATTTTAATGAGCAGAGAAAGAAAATGCAAAAAATCACTGACTATTTTTGTAGATTTATAAAATATGCCAGCAGAATAAATATTTTTTTTTTAAAAAGGAAGAGAATTATAAATTTTCATTACAATGCAATAAGGGAGTTTAACTCAATTTAGCAACTAAGTCAATGTTTTGCC
Organism: Caretta caretta; assembly: GCF_965140235.1. NCBI lineage: Eukaryota > Metazoa > Chordata > Testudines > Cheloniidae > Caretta > Caretta caretta. The sequence goes on along the minus strand of NC_134207.1, from coordinate 150,990,983 downwards.
AAGCTATCAAGCTAGTGCCTTATTAAAATCCCACTGGCACTGGGGTATTGGAGGTGGGGAAAAAAAGGTTAAACTGCATATCAAGTACTGAAGGGAGCTGAAAGGATGTGGAGCCCAATTAAACCTTCAGCACTGCTCTGTCTCATAAACACTTGCTACTTTATTCCCTCTGGAACACATTTCGAGGCAGCTAAAGTGGGAACCCAGCAAGAACCTTTTCATGAGAGCTCTGTTATTGAGCCTTAGGTCCAGCCCAGTCCTTCTGGGTGAGAGGCTTCATACTCCCTCTCTATTAATCATCATCTGGCCTTCTAACACCTGGGACTGACTCCAACTCCCACTGTTGCTATATTGACAATATTCCCTGTTGATTTCCTCATTTTCTCAGCCAAGGCTAGAATGACCTCTTTAAAATTCTTTATAAACGTCAGTAATTGCCGCATCAAACTTCAATTCATTACTTTCCCAGGCCTCATGTATTTTGATGATATGAAAGTTGACCGCATTTACATGCAAATTGAAGTTTTATATTAATAAGGGCCAGTAAAAGGAGATTGCATGGTAATACTCCATTATGACTTTTAAATACATTTGCCCATGTCTCAACTTGGCATTAGCATGGTCAGACCATGAGGAAATCATGTTGGTCTGATTGCAATTTTGTTTTCCAATTGAAAGTACAATTTCATCAGGTTTCCCTGTCATTTCTAATAATGACTTAAGTTTGCTTGCTAAATTGAAGAATTTCTTCAGGCCTCTCTGTGGGCTGGGAAACAGGTGAGGAGACAGCTGCTTCTATATGAAGTGCTTCATTATGAACTATCACTATATTCAACCCCATAAGGCTTTTTTGATGAAGGGAACAAAATTACTGAAGGTCTAGTGCAGCTGAGATTGATTAGCTTAAGCATATTAACTTTTAAAGTAAAACTTTGAAAGCACAACAGTTCATTTGCTAACACAGTGTTTAATATCATGATCAATGAGTCCTTCACCTTTTAGATTGCTAGTTCACTGTTTGGCATCAGATTTTATACATTACTATTCTCAATCAGGAAACTGATACAATAGTGCTCTGCAGAACTGTATACATTAGTATAAAAAACTAACAGTTACTTTTCCAAACCTATTCAGTTTATAGGGTGTAGAGAATACACAGTACCTAAACTAAAACATCCTCAAAATACATTTTTATTGTTGAAAATCTGATTACATTTCATATGGGACAATAGATGAAAAAAATTCCTGCATATCCATGCCAGAATATAGTGAATTTCTAGAGCTATTGTATCTATGGTCCCAATCCTGCAAACACTTATTTAAATGCTTAACTTTACATACTGGGAGTAGTCCCATTGACTTCAATAATCTATTAAAAAGTAGAAACATAAAAAATTGTAATAGGAGAAGTGTTTTGCCATCTAAAAAAATATTTTGGCCTTTGGAAGGCATGTTTATGAGGATGTCAGTATTAGAAACTTGGGCCCTGAGGCTGCAGGTTGATTCAAGAAGGAACCTTAATTCCTCACTGAGCCCCAAAGTGGCCAGTGCCACTCTCAGAGTGTACGTATAAGTGTTTGTAGGAGTGGGGCCTTTACATTTTTACATTTTCTTCTTGGATAGTAATAGAATAAACTTTTTCTGAATGTGCAGCTGTTATACCTCTATGTGCAGGTGTGTCAGTGCAGCTTTGAAAATAGATGCCATGCGGTGCTATGATGGCATAATTACCAATTAAAAATCAAGGCCCTGATCCTGCAAGCTGATCTGTGCAGATGGATATTCTGCATGTACAAAGCCCCATTGACCTCTGTGGTTGTAAGGTCACCCTGCACGAATTAGCTTGCGGCATCAGGGCCCATGTTTCTAAAACACTAATATTGAAATGTTCTCATAAACATGCCTTGCACAGACCAAATATTCAGATGATAAAACTCCATTGTTATTAAAGGTTTCAGAGTAACAGCCGTGTTAGTCTGTATTCGCAAAAAGAAAAGGAGTACTTGTGGCACCTTAGAGACTAACCAATTTATTTGAGCATAAGCTTTCGTGAGCTACAGCTCACTTCATCGGATGCATACTGTGGAAAGTGTAGAAGATCTTATTATATACACCCAAAAAGCATGAAAAAATACGATCTTCTACACTTTCCACAGTATACGTCCGATGAAGTGAGCTGTAGCTCATGAAAGCTTATGCTCAAATAAATTGGTTAGTCTCTAAGGTGCCACGAGTACTCCTTTTCTTATTGTTATTAAAATAATTCTTTATGGTTCTATTTTTAACAGGATTATTTTTGCTATTTCAGAGCTGATGAGTCTTCGATAGCAGCTTGAATATGAGAAAGGTCATTGAGTGTACAATAACACTATAGTGCCTCTTACTGGTATTTATAATAAATATTTACCCTGGGAATTGTCTAACTTATCTTACTGCAGTTTCAGTTACCCCTACTTGCTATCTAAATACAGCACTGTGAGTTTGTTGAATCGGTCTGCCTCCCAAACAAAAACAACAGTATGTAAAATGATTGTTCTAATAGAGATTATAGTCAAAAGGATTATTGCATGGCAAAAAAAAAAAGATGAGTGCTTTCTCTCTAGATCATAGTAGACAAGTGCCTGTTTCACTAATCCGGCCTCAGAGAAGTCAAGAACAGTCTGAAAGTGAACTCTCTTTCATCATTAGAAATAGTCCTTCTGCACCAGGTTGAGGCATTTTGGTGATTCAATGTGGGAAATCCTGCATTGCTGTTGCCAGTACTTCTGTTCTGTGAAGAAATAGTAGACTGTTGCTAATTCACCCTTTCCTGACCAGATATTGTAGGCATCTGGCAAACCTTCAATCTGGTAAACATAGGCACTGCCCAGATGCAATGATTCTCAGCCTTCCACACCTTGGAAGCTACAAAAGATTGTGGTTTCCTATTCTAGGATAAATGAATGACCTCTTTAGAAGAAAGGTCCTCCAGGCTGTGTAAGACATTTTCTTCATTTGTGCCTGCTAGGCAATAACATTGTGAAGTAAGAGAATTCATGGCAATTCTCTTCTTAGCCCAGATTGTTCCTCCTCAGATGGACATGCAGGAGATTTGATCTGAGAAGGCAACTATAATATCAGTCTTCACTGGGTACTCTCTGGGCACCCTGCTGAATTCGCTTCTCCTCCCCTCCCCCCCATGTTAAATGACTACCCCAAAAATATTTCAAAATGTAAAGCAAAATATTGGTCAAAAATGCAGGCTCATAGCTACAAGACAATTCCGCCTGTCTAAGGAAACAAAGAAGACTGTGCAGAAAGCCTCTAAAGGTGAAAAAGAAAGAACAATGCTAGCTACAAAGGCATTAAGAAACTTCTAGGAACATCCATTAATGAACTTCTAAGGGCATTTAAGAAAATGAGAATTGACATATAATTAATATCCAGTGCTATATAGAAGAAGGTAACACTGTTACAGGAGAGGGTAACAAAGGTGGAAACTGGAATTGGTGCTATCTCAGGTATGATCAGAACAGAGAGAAAAGAAACTAGTAACAAATCTAGATGTAAATCTCAGTGAACAGGACACAGAACTTTAACTCCTCCTGCTGCAAGTGGTAACCATGCCAGAAACATAATAGCCAGACTGAACTATTTTCAGCAACAAGATAGTATAATGAAAGAAGGTAAGGCAGTTGGCAAAACATTATAGCTCAAGGTAAATAAAATTCCGATCTTCCAGATCTGACACTTCTCTAAACTTGGGAGTTGGGAAATTTTACAAAAGATATCAGTTCTGAGGTTAAAGACAATAGCAAGGTTGTTGTTTTTTTTAAACAACAACAATAATATTACATAACTAAACAAGAGGTTTAAAATAAGGTTGGGCAAAAGAATATAAAGAGGAGTATGAAGGAAATGGGGGAAGACTAAAAGTAGAGACTCAGGCAGAACATATTTATCTGATCGCAATGGTCCCTTCTGGCTTTGGAATCTATAATGTCGGCTCGCTGGGAACTATACAAGCTCTCCTACCTAACTCAAAAATTAACATGTTAACCCCTTCAAGAGTGGGTGCGTGTAACTCCTAATAATTTTTGAATTAGCTGATGCACAATATTTTGTTTAGCTCCATGTGTACCTAAAATGGGAAGTGTTGGAAGAGAGCTATTTTGAAGTTAGAGGTGTCCATAAAAGTTAGGTATGTGCCCTGTATTTCCAGACTTAGTTATTTTAACTCTTTCATTCTTCTAATCCATTGAATAGACTTATTGTTATTAATCATTTTTATTATGGTAGTGCCTAAGGGCCAACCAAAAATGGGGCCCCATTGTGTTAGGCACTATACAAACACAGAGTAGCAGACAGTGCCTGCCCCAAAGAGCTTACAATCTAAATAGATAGGACAGAAACATGGAAGGGGTCTGACCCCCAATCGGAGTGAACAATGTGATGGCTGAAAATAGCATGTTGGTTGCACATTGTGGTTTTGTTTGTTTATCTGTGTGTGATTAGTCAGGAGAGGATAAGCTAAATTAAAAGAAAAGGGAAGGAAGGGGAACATGGCAGGGAGGGGACAGAGTAGGGGAGAAGAGGGTTGAAGGACAGGTGAGAAGATGAGGGGAAGAGAGTGTGAGGGAGAGGGAGGAAGAGGGTTGGAGCAAACTGCCAATCAATACAGAGCAGAAAGAGTCCAGTCAAAACTGCAGAAAGTTCTCTGAATGTCTGAAGGTCTCTGCTTTGGCTGCTTCTACCACAAGCTGGAGTCACTGGCTGATTCCTCTATGCAGTTTTTCCCTTGTGCCACCTGGTCTGGGGAGGGAACACATCACTTGAGTCCTAATGCTCCAGGTCTCCCCTGCACAGTTCTGGGTCTGCGGGAATCCAGGGGCAAGGCACAGCCCCAGCGGGACCCATTTTACTCCTTTCCCTTCAGCTTTCCAGAATTAAATGTATTTCCTAAGAGTCAGTGGTGTAATTTTACTTATTTTTCATTGCCTAGCAAATGGATTGAAAACTTTGTTCAGAGTGAAATTTGCTTGTCATGAGGAGGGCCCTTTGCACCAATTAAGCTGCATACAGTGATTGTGCCAGGGATCTGCAATCTGAACAGCTATACAGGGGAGTTTTTATACCCCCTGTGCACTGCAAAACTGGCTTCCATGCTGGCTTGTGTGGGTACCTCTACATAGCCCATGGCAGCCAGTCTCAGAGCCTGGGTTGTCAGACTCCAGCTTGTGGGACTCATGCTATGGCACTAAAAACGGCTGTGTAGATGTTGTGGCTTGGGCTGGAGCTTGGGCCTTGAAGCCCACCCCCATCGCTAGGCTTCAGAGCACAAGCCTAAATGTCTGCACACCTATTTTTAGCATTACAGTTCTAGCCCCGTGAGCATGAGTCTGTCAAGCCAGGTCTGAGACTCACTGCCAAAGGCTGCCATTCGCTGTGTTGATATACCCTATGGGGCTAGAGAGGAAAGTCACTTTGGGGGTGAATCAGGCTAGGGTAAGAAAGGGGAGTGTTCACAGATCCATGTTTATAAGTGTCCATTAGACCTAGTGACTCACTCAACCAATATGAAAGGATTGTGACAGGCACACTAGCCCACAGCACTTTGGGTGGAGGGATGTGGGGGCAGGGCTGCACTGTAGCACCACACCTCAAATTTGGGTTGTGAGATGAATTACACTTCCCAGCCTCCCCACACTCCACCCACATAAAGCTTGAATGTATGGGCTTTATGTGGGTAGAATGAATCTTCCCTAGCTGAAAAACTGAATGTGTTCTTACCTATGCAATCGCTACCGATGCCTCCCTAATAAAATGTCTGTGCTAACTATAATCAGGATGTTCCTTTTGTTTATATATCTAAATATTGTTCCAGTTCATTTAAGCCTCTCTTATTTTTAAACTTTTTGTAGGGAATGGAATTAAGAGAACTTTCCTCTAAGCATCAGGAGATGGCCACGCCTGGAGATGGGATATTGGATAAGGAGGGCCAGGGCTCTGAAATGATACTGGTCATTCTCTGTCTCAGGTGCTTGGCTCTCTAGTTCTTGTATACATGCTTTGGGTCTAACTGATTGCCCATATGAGGGGGTCAGGAAGAAATTTTCCCTGAGGTCACATTGGCAGTGACTTTTGGGGTGTGGGTGTGAGTCACTTGCCAGGATTATCTGGGTATATTTCACTTACTTATTTCTCTTCCATTGCAGGGGCCTTGGGTACTGGTGCACCACAGTCCTTCCTATTCTTTGCCTGTGGCACATAATAGTCTAGTCTCCTGTGGGCTGTGATACTTTGGTCTAAGGTTGGTTGTTAGGTTTAGTGTGTGGGTGCTGCGTGGTGTTAGTGGTCTGTGATATACAGGAGGTTGGACTAGCTGATCTGGTGGTCCCTTCTGTCCTTAAACTCTATCATCATATATTTACTCATTAAACAAGACAGAAGTGTGCTAAATCTATTTATTACTAATACATTTTTATTGTAGAGTGTTTTGCAAAGAAATTTACATTGCAGTATCAAGGCCATAATTTGAGATTTCCCCGTTCATCACAATAACAAACCTTAGAGGCTTTTATTAGCTATCATGCACCCTTGCCCACTTTCTTTTGCTTGAACACTAGCTCCCTATTAAGTAGTAAACAATGTATGTTGTATACATAACTCTTGAGTACTGTATTGTAACATCAAAAGTCTGAAGTGTGTTGCTCTTCCTATGATATTTCAATTTAAACACTACTGCACTACAGTAATGTCACATCTCATTTACACTGTTGACTTGGTGGGAGACAAGGATCATTACGTGGGGAACATTGAGAAAAAATGCATTACACGCTGGTCATAACCATAAAAGTAACTAAAGAGAAGGAGGCACATACAACTGCACATGCAGTCTGTGTAATACAACAGGAGAACAGGATTGCACAGAGAAATCTATGAAGGCAGTAAGTTTATAGGAGACTTACCATTGCACTAAATTGTCAAGCTTGAGTCAAATGATATTATTGCTGACACCTCTGGCTACAGTACATTGCTTTCAGATTCAGTTTTTCCACTTTTCTTTGGTTGTTGCAGTAAAGGCAATTCTCTTGTGCTTTGAATGCTGAGATTATCCTCTTTTATATCCATTTTCCATTTTCCTTTCTTATTTTCACTTTTTGGGGCACAAACACAGATTTAGCTATTGTACATCATATGTGTTTAATGCCATGCGTTGGTTTGGACAGACAATCCAGCAAAGTAAATAGAAATAATGTGCTTTGTTTTCATTCTCCTTCCATTGGCATCAAAATAAGTTGGGTTTGCCAGATAAGACCATAGAAAGATTCCTCAAAATACAATTTTAAAAGGAAAATGTAACTTTATTAAATAGCCCATGTGCGTGTGCACATGCCTTCAAACACTCCTATTATGAGCAGAGGAGCTGCATGTGATTTCCAACTATCACTAAATATTCCAGTGTCAAAGGATTGATTGGGTTTTCAAGGCACAGGAGTATATTGGGCGAAGTTTGGAAGCACTTTATCTCAGTCAGATATTTTGCATCAGGCAAGAAGAATGTTCCCAGAGCTCTGGTGCTCACAGGAGAATCATGGCCACTGTATAACCCAGTCAGAGAGCATCCAGTCAGCTCCACTGTGGTTCCATCCAACACCTCTCATGCCATTGTAGAAGCTTCCTCAGTCCTTGCAATGAGAAGAGCACAAATACTGTTCATTTCTGGTCCCTGGGTGGAAACGTAATTGGAAATGGTCTTGGCACTCTCTATGCTCCTGGGTTACCTGTGTGGAGCAAGGCATAATCTGAACCTAAATATGTTGCTTCCTTCTTGAATGAAATCAGTCTTCTTTGAAGGAAGAAGCTGTATTGTATTTTGGTTAGAGCTGGGGACTGGAAGTTGGGACTTTAATTCCTTTTCTCAGCATGGCCTCTAACTGTTGTATGGTGAGAGAGTTCAGAGGATATGGCCTGCACTATTTAGCATCTATTCCTATGCCAATTTTAATGAAATACTAATTGAAAACCCTTATTGAAAGAGTTGATAACACTAGGAAAGAGCAGAAATGAGAAATTTATCTGGCATTTTACATAATCTTCAGACCACAATCAGACAAAATAACTTCCCGAGGCAAGTTCCCAAAGTGCATTTGATTTTACTTATTTGCTATGGCTAAATCTTTGAAGGATTTTTCATCTCTTTTGAATAAGGCTTATTTGTTTGTTTTGTTAAATTAATGTTGCCCATTGGTTAACTTTGAATGGGACAATGCAAAATACCATTTCCCTCCTGATCCAGCACCCAGGACTCCCGCCACTGCTGGAGCTGGGACCATTGAAAGGAACAGTGAAGGCATGATGCTGGGGCTAGGTGATGGCCACGTTTGCAGCCCCCTTCCTGAATTGTGCTGTTCCCTCAGTTGAGGATCAGGGTCTATGTCTTTACAGGCAACTTTAATTCGTTGTGTATTAAAACACAAGTGGGAAATAGTCAAACATACTCTTTTTACGGCACCATATGACTAACAATTGACAGAATTAGCTAGACAATGGAACAGTCATAAATCTTTATGATGTTAGTGTATTAATTTGTCAGGGATAGCTAATTCATTCAGTACTGGAATAAGTACCATGATATGCCATATATAAAATGATTGCCTGTAACAATAGAGGCTTTTCCTGTTTGTTATTTGTTTATACCACTTTATTTTGATAGTTTACAGGAGTCCAAGAATGCTTTACTAACTAGAAGTGCAAGAGACATCTAAATTCTACAGGATGATGGGGACAAAGCAGAAGGGAAGACAGAAGGAGAACAAATTGGTGAGTGAGTCTCAATATCTTTAAAGAATTCCTCAGCCTTTTGTAAATTTCTAAATTAGACATCAGTTAGCTCATGAGTTGTCCACATTTCAACTAACTTTTCTTGACAAAGCATTGTAGCAGTATTCAGAAATATTTTTTGCTTAGAAGCAATTCATATCCTATATTTCTGGATCCAAAATATCCTGGGGCCTTCTCAGTGGTAGGAACTTATTTTTTTAATTAATAAGAAGGTCAGGTAGTCAGTGAGGATGGTGAACAAAATATTTTATAGAAATCTATGTATTTTAAACAGGTACATTTTACTGTGGCATTTTTAATCAGATAAAATAATGTAACTTTCTAAACCTCCTTTGGTATTTAGTGCCTTCTCTTTCTCCTATTTTTCTTTACCTTTCTTCTATATTACATACTATTTATTTAATAGGCTTTTTCTGTTGCATTTATCACATTTTAGAGATAAAAAATCAAGGCTCAGAGTGAGGAAATGTCATGTCAAAGGTCACAGAGGAAGTATATAGCCGGCAGGAATATAGCCAAGGCCTCTTTTCTCATCATTGTCCTCATAACCCTAATTTTTTCTTCTCTTTCTTTCAACATCTCAACTTCTCCAGTTCTTTCCCTCTAATCCCTTATTCACTAATCCAAACACCTCACCAGCCCCATGGGATGCACAGTGTCAGTGACCAGGACATGGGTGGTCATGCCTACTGGTTAGTACAGGCACCAGCAGCAGGATTCAGAACCAAGGGTCACAGCCAGAGTCAGGAGCCAGGCATTGGAGCCCAGGGTTAGAACCAGATTGAGAGGCGAGGTGCCAGAGCCAAGGGTCAGAACCAGGTTACCTGAAGTGAGGCAAGGCAGGGGCAGGGGCAGGGGCAGGGGCAGGAATAAGGCTGGGAACAAGCAGGTGCAAGAGCTGCCACAGCCACATGCTTTGAACAGCCGCTCAACGGCTGCTGCTACTGGGCTTAAGAGCTGGACTCCTGGCTCTTCCAGTCAATCAGGTGGTATAGCTTATTAGGCAACCTACTACAAGCCAGCTGCACTAATGAGGTTGTCCAGACTCTGGCTGTGCCGCAGACCCAATTCCTGACATATGGTCCCTGAAACCAATGTTTCTTCATACCTGTCACTGCTTTTCTGTGACTTTTATTTCCCTTCCCTGCTCACCCTGAGGCCCCCCATAGCCCTGCTGAAAAATCATATATCCAGCATGACAGCTTAGTGGAATTTAGTGGGGTTCCCTTTCAGCATCTGCACTGAGCCACCTTGCAGGCTTCCCCTTCTCCTTTCTAGCAGCCTCTAAAGAATAGCTAGCACATCTCCAATAATGTATTCAGCTTCTCAGCACAGCTACAAGCATGGATAGTCTCCCACAAATTACCTTTGTTATTTTCATGGGAAACAGTATGGAAAAGACTCAAGACATTGACAGCACAAATGAAGATTTCCAAGATACCATTTACAAATAAAGCCCCACGTTGGTATCATGGTGAAGAGAAGCAGATGTCAGGAGGGAGGCACTGAAGGAGATAAAATGACCATTCTAAATTGTCAGCTACTAACACTGTGCTGGTGTGTAGCATGTGTCTCCTCCAGCCACTTTTAAAATATTTTTTAATATAAAAGAAAAATGGAGAACTATTCAATGTTCCACATTTAATTTCCATTAAAGAAATTGAGTTAAAATTGGCAGCTGTGTAGCAAACTACTATTGTAAGGGTAACTAGCCTTCTGGTAAGAGGACACAAAGAAAGGAGTCCAAATCATGTGGTAATCTTTAAGAGAAGATAGGGCATGTTTGGAAAAAATAACAATAAAGATAATCAAAAATAGTGTCACCAAGTATCATGATTTCATTATGAGTCTTGTGATATATATTTGGTGTTATTCTTAAAGGTCCAGCTTCTTCAGTGAAGAGATTGCATGAGAACCCCAGCTTTCATTTTTTTAAAAGTAAGTTTTTAGCCCTCATAGTTGCAAAGAGAATCTTGAAAATGTGAAATGAGTGCACCTTGAAGGGTCAGAGACCAGAAGGCAAAGAAAAAAGAACCAACATTTATTATTGTTAAAAAGACTCATGACTTTTAAGTCAATTTTGTAGCTGGACTTATGATTTTGAACTTGAGGTTAATGGTATTGCAAAATAATAGAGAAAAGGTATTTAGAACCTTTCTCCTATTATTTGTTCATCATTTCACTAGGAACATTTTTCATAGCAGAAGAATAAAAAAGAAAATAAAAAAGAAATGTAAAAATTAATTATCTGTGTTATAATAGCATATGCCACTGCATATGCAAATGACTGGTGAACTTTTTGGGTGGTGGAAAATCCTTGCCCATTGGCATCATGCCTCACAACACACCCGAGGCATGCACTCCCCACCTACTCATGCACCCCCTGCAGTACCAGCTCTCCGGTCTCCTCTTGTTTCACACTTTAAGCACATGATAATCATCCTTAAATTAATGAAAATTGCACTAATCACAGGCATTTATGGGGATGATCACATAAATATTTTTCTATCAGAAGTAACTCTAGACTAACTATTTTCCTACTTTCTTCAGCACAATTAGTAATCAGATACTTGTGAAGATTTATTGGAATTTGGAGAGGGAAAAAAGTGGGGGCAATAGCCTAAAATACAATGTTACTTTAACTTACAAGTTTTCTCCCTCAAGACCCCAGGGACACACTTTATTCTTGTTGAAATTAGCAGGAGTTTTCCTTGCATATGGAGTGAGTCCTGGACTCTCTGAAATTATGGATGATGTACACTAGCTGTACAGGTGTTCCTTGCTTTGCTGAAAGGTTGCAGTATGTTTTCCCCTCCATCTTTGTTTACCCTGTCTTTGCACAAGAGACCAGGATTGGGCCCTAATATTGTAGAAAAACTACTGTATAGGATTAAGAGAGTGAACACCTGCTTGTTTTCCCTGGTGCTATAGCTCACTTCCAAGCATTCTGTCTGTGCTATTCTCAATCCCCTGCTTGGATACTCTCACTTTGCTGGAAGGGTTTTTTAACATCACACAAATTAATCCAGCCTGGGGCTGGATTAGCAACAGTAATGGACAGTGCATAAGAGTTTCCAGGCATGCAGCCATCCATACCTTGACAGGCTCACTGCACTTCCAGTGGTTTATTAAATCTTTGAGAAACTTAAAAGGTGACTGTCAAAATGTTTCATCATTTTTTTTCTTTTTATAACATTTTGAGTAAATTTAGTGCACATGAAAAGTGACATCCTTAGGCACAGCCCAGACAGTGCTAGGGCAAGCTTCCTCACACTCCTCTGCCAGCATGTTTCAATCCTGCCCTGGAGGGAGCACCTGGATTGAAAGGGTTGTTCTGTCTTCATTGTCTTTGCCTCTCTACTGACAGTATCAACCAGGGTGCTAATTAGTGCTGATTGTAGTAGAGATATTTTTGATGCAGACACATTTTGTTTCATAATTTTTTTTAGTAAAAGTTGTTTATAGTATTTCTTAGTAGTTCTGAAACTAAAATCTGCACTTTTCCATCCATCATGTATACATAATATTCTTGTAAGTGGGAGGATGCTGATGCTAGGATTTTAGTGTTTGGCTATTTTAGACAAAAGAGCATTGGAGCATTTGGAAACAAAAAAAAAGTGTATCTGAAAATTATAAACATGGAAAAAAAGTAAATCAGCTTTGAACTTACTGTGCCAGTCCTAACAATATCTCCTTTCACTTCAGAACTGTACCTGACTTTTGAATTTGCATTCTCTCTATTCTTGTGTATTTGTGGGCATTTCATTTTCATAACTAGAGCTGTGGATCTTGTGAAACATTTTTTAAGTTCATCAGCTTTGTGATTTTAGAATAAGACATGGCCTGATGCTGTATTATGGGACAAACCCTGAGGTCCTTATTTAGCTTTTACAGTCTTTACACAAGCAGACGTGTAAAAATGGAAAAATGACCACAGGATTCAGTCCATTAACTAAAATGGGAGATTTGCTATAGTTAGAACTAACTAGAAACTGTGTAAGGACCTAGGTTCTATCTCTCTTTGTAAAACCAAAACTCCTAATAAAATCAGTGGGAGTTTTGGGTAGAAAAGAAATGAAGAATCAGACCAAAGTAACAAATTATTAATGAAAAAATAAGTCTTTAAAATTAGCCTCATAAAGAGGTTCCTGAATTTAAAATGTTCAGTTGTTTTTATGGGATTGATTCTTTGTACACGTAGGAAGTACATTAGAGTCTTTTCATCTCATTGCATGGTGATTTTGTAATACATGAAAAAGGCAAATGCATTCTGCACTCAGTTTAGCTAGGATTTCAAAGATCTGTTCCAGAACTGGAGTTTTTAGTGCCTACCATGTTCCTAAATGGAAGACAAGACTTAATCAGAGACTTAATAGGTGCATAAAGAATTTTCAAAAGGCTGATGTGAGGACATGTTAGTCTTCTGTTCACACGGGGGTAATGGGTTATGCTCCCAGTTTCAAAGTAAATATAAATCTAAATAAAAATAAAGTAAATCTAGTGTGATTTAAGGGCTGAAAAGTTAATGCCAGTCCAGGATACATCTAAATGGTTATGTGCTGGCTCTGATTTGTCCCTGTTGTCAGGTTTGTTCTTTAGAGGATGCCCATGGTAACACAAGAAAATTCCTCTTGCTTCAGAGGTTCAGCCCCTTGAAAGCTTGGTATTTCCTGTCACTGGAGGGCCTGGCTCGTACTGGCTGATACTGACAAAGGATACTGTCACAGAACTCCATTTAGGTCAGTGGCTACATATTACAAAGAAACCACTAATGGGACTAATCATCTCGGTGTCTCTATTCATATGGCAGTACTTTTTTTCTGTTCATGAAGAAGGCTAGGGGAAAGGTGGGAACTGATAATGCAAATCACTTGTCTAATGAGCTCACATTATGTTAGAAGGGGCGGAACACATGAATTGTTTTACATAAGGGTGGCAGGGTGTGTGTTTGTGCGGGCGGATGCGGTTAGGAATGAGAAGTCCATATTTTCTTTACATTGTACAAAACTGAAAAGACACAAACTTTTCCTAAACACACACCTGATGCCTGAAGCCTGGTGAGCACGTAACAGAGGAGGTTTATTAGATAGACACCTTACTTTGGCTCTCCTTCAGCCTCCTGAAGAACAGTTTTACAAGGTTGATATACTGTAGGAGGAGCTACCTGGTTAAAAGACAAATTCAGCATAGCTTGCACCTGCGGGTGTGCATGGGATGGGGAGGAAGGGCACAAGGAGTAGTCCACACTCATGCACCACTCTTAAAGTTAGGTCATAATTTCAGTCTCTTCTTGCACCACTGTAGGTGTAAGCCACCCCAAAGGAGGCAGGAGAAGATGGGGCCAGATGTTCATGGAAGGAGTTTTGAAATGAGCCTCTGGCCCAGTTCCTCTAAGCTATTTAGGTGCCTTCATCCATTGTAATCAATAGGAGGTAGGTGCCTAAATACTTTTGAGAATCTGGATTTCTTCAATTGAGGGGGAGTGACAAGTGTCTCGAGGTCCAGATGTATCATAGAAGAATTAAGTTTGCTGTGAAAGAGATGAAACAAAATGACAATCTGTGAATTACAACTGTGCCCTTAAAAAGAAAAGGAGTACTTGTGGCACCTTAGAGACTAACCAATTTATTTGAGCATAAGCTTTCGTGAGCTACAGCTCACTTCATCGGATGCATACTGTGGAAACTGCAGAAGACATTATATACACAGAGACCATGAAACAATACCTCCTCCCACCCCACTCTCCTGCTGGTAATAGCTTATCTAAAGTGATCACTCTCCTTACAATGTGTATGATATACACCTTGTATGTAAATACCTTGCAAGGAGATGTTTGGCTTTTTCTTGGTGGAAATTATCTATTGCTCTCTGCATAAGGGAAAACATCAGCTTCTCTCAACTCACTGATTGTAAGACTCTTGCTCAGGAAATCATCTCATGACCTTAGCATGAATCTTTCTGCTTATCACCTGGCCTCTAATGTTAATGAGGAGGTTATGATAGGACAGTTGGTATCATTGGAATTCCTACCACTTCCTTGATTCCTTATATATAGAATCAGTAAGAATATTTATTATTAGCCCTTGATATTGAGGCAAGCAGTGGCTCATTCCCTACACTCCTTCCAGCTACTAGAGGAAATGAGGCCAAGGTTTCACAGACAACAATCTCATTCACTACACAGCCCTGACTCATTCCCTGAGTAGTATCCATCCTGTGCACTGAATGAGGCAGGGGCTTGTGGAAAAAATAATATCTAATAATTTAATGTGATCATAGATCGCACATAAACGTGTTTAACATGGGACGTTAATGTAATTAATATAAATTATGACAACATAGTTACATAGTGCAATATTTTAAAATGTTTAGAAAGGATATAGCTGATCATGCTTCAGTGTATAAAACAGCTCCTAACTAATAGGGGTAGGTAAGAAAGTTGCCTTGTATGGACATTATTCCTTATTTGTCCACTATGGGGTTCTTGCAGCTTCCTCTGAAGCATCTGGTTCTGTCCACTGTTGGAATTGGACTAGATGGACCGTTGGTCTGATCAAGTATGGCAGTGTCTATGTTCCTATGACTATTCTCCCAAAATGTTTATACTCTTATTTTAAATTTGGTATTAACTATTTTTTTTATGTCCTGAGATGAAATAAATCAATTATCATAGCAGCAGAAGAAATACATTTGCGATCTTAAATAGATATTATGGTAAGTACCTGAATAGAAAGAGTCATCAGACTTCACAGAGTGAAAGATATTGGGCTAAACTAAAGACTGCATTTAAGTCTTGACTTCAAGACAGTAACTCCAGGGCTGAATTTGGGCCATTATATTTCCTTATTTTATTATAATTTCCCTTCTTACGTTTTATTTGTCCTTAGACTGGGATTAACATGTGGTACTAAGAAACTGAATTAACTGATTAGTCCTACTTCTGGGACTCTACCATACTGGGATTTCCAAATTGTGAGGTTTCAAACGCAAGGAAATTAAACAGTAGCTACAGTCTCATAAATTTAATAAATTATTTAATTCCTCAAAAATACTGAGCTATTAAAATATATCTTAATTACAGTGTAAATCCTAATGATGCTTATCTGTGTATTTACATTATATTTTATATATTTGTATCAACAAACTATTAAAAATATTTATTATCAGCTAAGTGATAGATACATGGATTCTGTTGTTACACAGTTTTAAAACCACAATATATGGTTTTAATTATAAGTGGACATTTAATATGCAATAATTGTTTTTATGAAATTGAAATGGAACCCTTATTTTGAGTTGAGTAATTAACATGTGACTAATAGTTATTATTACACCATGAGACAATATTATACTCAATTTACTTTAACATATCAAGTAGGAATTATTTAAAACTGGGTTGTCTTTACATTCCTTCAGTGATTGTCATTTCAGGTCTGCTTATCAGTATGCTAATGATGTGACACCCATTCTACCCTGACCAGTGTACTCCATAGTTTCCAAATCCCAGCAAATGTTAACTGATCACTTGCCACCTAAGAAGATGCTCACAATCAGCTGGAAACAAGCTTAAAAACCAGTGGGTTTTCCAAACAAAAGGTTTACAAAAGCAAAGATAAATGAAGTATAAGGCGACCCTTTGGTGTAATCAGGCAGAGCCACTGTGCTGTCATCTAGAAGATTAGGGCTTGAGCCTTGAAATGGATCTCCCAGGCTCCAGTGACAGAGGATGAATAGCATTGTGAAAATGATGGGCCCAATCCTTTCTCCACTGAAATCAATGGCAAAAGTAGCCAGTGGGAGCAAAGTCAGACTTACTGTGCTTTGTCCCTAGTAATTTCCTTACTCTGCTTGCTCATGCCACCTGCTAACAGATCTAAGAATTGTATTGGTTATGGCAGCTACCCACATGTTTTTCTTCCTTGTGGTAAGGTCATGTGCTAGGAAGAATCACTGAGAAGGTTGAATGTGTGGAAAGAAAAAAGACAGTAGCCTTAATTACAGATATAGGGATAAAATTCAGAGCTCCTATTGCCCAGGGCTAGTTCCTAAACCGATGAGTTACTAAAGATGCAGGATATCATGGTCACATTTAAAGATGCGGTAGCCTTGTGATGCATGGGGTGACCATCAAACTGATACACAAAACAAATACACAAGCTAAGGACTCTTAGAAAAGCAGAACATAACATTAGAAAATGAGCTGGAAAAAAAGAGCATCAAGTGCTTCCAGACTTTCCAAGCAACTGCAGTCTTCAATCTTAATGGAAATTAAAAATTGTACTTACTATGTATTAGTATAATTTTTGGACAGAACAGCTCATACAAAAAGTCAGCATCATGATAGCTAACTGCCAAAGTATGGCAAAGATTATTCACTGAATTTATGTTATCTAGCTCTCTCTCCCTGAACAGGTTTTAGTTGCTTTTCTGAGAAATTTGTATTCTAGTTCCACCATGAAAAAGCTCACAAAAGTGAGTGATACTGTAATATCCCTGTAGTGCCAGGAATTTATTGAAAGTATTAATCTTTAACTTGAGAGCTGTTAAGTTCTAACATCCATTTAAGTAATTTACAAATAATATCTCTGTTAGGAAAGATTTACTATATTCTTGTACAACTGTCATAGCTTGGATTCCTTCCTGTCATAGAATTATAAGTTTAGAAGGGACTGCAAGGTCAAAGGGCATAAATAATATTGATTAATTAATACACAGTAATGAAGTAATATATATGAATTAATATACAATCACATTTAGTTCATGTTTAGATGTCACAAAGATTCAAGTGTAGACAATTTTGGTATACATTTGTATCTATATGTAGTCATATCATGTGACAACACTCTTACTTGCCAAGTGATCCAGATCGCTCTGTATTGGTGACCTCTCCCCCTCATTGTTTACCAATTCCCAAATTTTTATGTCATTTGAAACCTTTATCAGTGATGATTTTGTTTTCTTACATGTCATTGATAAGAATGTTAAATAGAGTAGGGCCACAAACCAATCTTTGCAGGATCCCACTGGAAAGACACCCTGTGGATGATGATTCCCCATTTACAATTATATTTTGAGACCTATTAGTTAGCCAGTTTTTAATCCATTTAATGTTTGCCATCTTAATTTTATATCTTTCTAGATTTTTAATCAAAATGTCATGTGGTACCAAATCAAAGTAAATTATGACAACACTATTCCCTTTGTCAACCAAATTTATAATCTCATCAAAAAAGATATCAAGTTAGTTTGACAGAAACTGTTTCTATAAATCAATGTTGATTTGCATTAGTTAGATTACCCTCCTTTAATTCTTTATTAATTGAGTCCCGTATCAACTGCTCCATTATCTTGCAGAGACTGGTGTCAGGCAATTACCCAGGTCATCCTGTTTCCCTTTTAAAAAATTAACACAACATTTGCTTTCTTCCAGTGTTTTAAAAGTTCCACAGTGCTCTAAGACTTATTGAAAATCAACATTAACGGTACAGAAACCTCCTAAATCAGCTTTTTAAATTTTAAAATTCTTGGATGCTGATTTAAAAATGTTTAACTTTAATAGCTTCTGTTTAACATTCTACAGAGATACTAGGAAGAGGAAAGAGTGTTATTATCACCATCTGATGCCACTCTATCACTATCCCCCCCCCCAAATACTAGACAGAAATTTTTATTAAATACTTCTGCCTTTTCTGCCTTATTATTAATAGTTCTACCACTTCCATCTAGTAATAGTCCAATACCATTGCCAGGATTCTTTTGGTTCCTAATATATTTTTTAAAAGCTTCTTGTTATTGGTCTCAGCGCTGCTTGCCACTGTTTTCTTCTTCTGACTGTTTGCTTCTCTTATCAATTTGCTGCAATTTCTAACTTATGATTTATATTCATTATATTTCTCCTTTCTTCCATTTGTTGTACTTTTTTTTTTTCTATTTTTATAGCTGCCTTCACTTTTATAGCTGCCTTCTAAACCAGGTTGTTTTGTTTACTAGTGCAGCTTTCATCCTCAATTGTACGATTGTGGGATTGATAGGTATTTATGAACTCAGTTAGGTAGCTGGAATTTGCATGAACAAATGTACATGTGAACAAGTTCAGATTTTGCCTGTGCAAATGTGCATGCAGGCAAATTGGGCAGCAGTGAAATTTTTCAAAATGTGGTCATGTCTGTCCAAGGACAGAAGATGTTGACAGAAAATGGAAACTTAGATTTGTTCCATCCCTATTAGAATATCTGTAGAATTCTTGACATAGTTAGCAGATTTAAACTGAGAATGAATTTTGCCTAAAGAAATTAATAGAACTTTTAAGTGTATTTATGCACTACAAAGTTTTTGTTATATATTTCATTTATTTGCATAGGACCAGCAACATTGTTAGATTCTTTGAGAAAGAAAAAAATATTTCTTTTGCTCTTCCACAATCAGAAATAATGTTCATGTGGCCTTTTCTTGTGCATTGATGCAATATATATGTTAGATTTAGGCATTCTCCTATGTAATGCAAACTATTTTGATATTCAAAATTCAACTACAAAATGTCTTTTACTGTAGCTGCTCCACAATTTTCCTGGTGAACTTTTATATTCTCTTTAGTTTGGAAAAATAGAAAGAAAAGAGAAAATGTTGCTTCTGTGATACATAAAACAGCTGGAAAAAAGCATTAATAATTCAGTAAAGCTTATTTTGCAGCATTTGTTTCCTTTAAAACATACCTATCTGATGTAAAAAAAAACAACAACACATTGCTTATAGATGTATCATATCTCACACTTAGCTTACTTATCTTAGCTATGGATTGAACTTGCAAATGTTGCTTTTTTTAAAATACTTTAGTAAACACTTGAGCTAAATCCTGTAGGATTTGAACTGGCACTAGAAAACAACAACAGTTTCAATCTTCTCTTTCAACTACAGTTTAGGGGATTGTTTTAGAGATTTTTTCTTCCTATTTAAGTAATTTCTTGCTGTTTTAAAACAAAGCACATTCATTTCACATCCATTTCATGTGTTTTTTGGGGGGGATGGTGTATTTTTAGCTTGCCTACTCCTCACTGGTAAAGTGAATAAATATTAATGCACTCATATAGGAAGAAATAGCTATGCTGAATGGAATAAACATGTTTTTGGTTGGATTGTTTTGATTATCACACTTTTTCTGAAGGAAGGTACTCAGAACCCACCCACCCCTACCACCAGCCCAAATTATTACAATTTAAGTTGTGGTAAAATTGATTACTACATTGATTATAATCAGCAATGCAAAAATACAAATGAAAATCTATATATTAATCTGCTTTTCTCTTTATTGTCAGACTTATGCTTTCCCCTTTATATTCTACCTGCCAATTTTCCTGACTTCTTTATATTACATTGCTTTAGAGCATTTGCAAATATTCCGGTAGAATTTCTTCAAGTTGGAACTAAAGCTTTTGAAATGAATTGCCCACTTTGCAAAAGTCCCAAACAGCTACACCAAACAAATATGCATGTGCAAAAAACCGCACTGACTGCAGTTTTTTTACGAAAGAGACCAATATTAAAGGGTAGATTGTGAATGTCTTACTCACATTCGTAAGCAATTACTCACATAAGTAATTTCTATTGGGACTACTCATGTTAGCAACTACTCACTAATGTGAGTAGGGGTTTGTAATCTGGCCCTAAGAGAGTATCTATTCATAATTACATGTTATGGTGGCATCTTATTTTGCAATGCTTTGAAATGTATGGACTGGCTCATTGAAAGGTGATGCTGTTTACTGACTCCCAATATTTTGAATGTATTCCTGAAGCATTTCATAAATCATTTTGCAACAGACAAATATTCAAAAAAAGTAACTAATTTGTATAGAGTTAATCTCATTACTGTAAGGCTTTGTAGATTTACGAGGTCAGCTATCTGCCAGCAGAAATATTGCTAGCTAACATTTTAATATAAAGTATCTATATAATTTTAACCACTGTACTTATCTGTGTTGGCTCATAGCAAAGGCTTGAGCTGCCTTTCAAGTCAGAGGCACAAGTACTGCAAGTATTTCTGTGAGCTAGCATGGCTCAGATGCCAAAATAAAACTTTTGTGTTGACCATTCCCTAGTTGAATTCTGTTAATTTTATATTCATTCAAACTATCACAAAGCCAATTTTCTTTCCTCAATGTTGCCTTCTTTCATTGTTTAAACTTATTTCCAGGTAAAAACAGAATTTTATAATAAAATCACAGGTTTCTATATGTACCATTCTGGTACATCTTATGTGTATGATTTTGAGCACGTCCTTTAATTTTTCACATGAACTGATTGAGGATTTATGCTGAGTAGGCATCTTTTGGTGTTTCAGCTAAATATAACTGAACATTTATCAAAGGCAAGGTGCTGCACGCAGGGTCTGTATACAGTACAACTGTTTATACCAACTGGCTTTTATAAAGATTGATCTGATCAGAATACTGGCTGAAACAACTCAACTTTCATTCTATCTCAGTGATAGTAAGAAATGTAGAAAGTTTAATTCTGAACTATGAAAAGATTCAGTAAGTCACCACAAATCACTTCTACTAAGCCCAAACTGGGTAATTTACACAGCACTTTGTGATCTTCAAACAGTTTGCAGTGTGCAATTATTCATGCCACAACATGGGGCCACAGAGTCCAAGCTGCCTGTTTGTTCTAAGGCTGAAGCAGGGGTGTTTGAAAACTGCAAGAGACTACCAAAGGCCTAGAGATCATGGCTAATGTGACACCCCCAGGCCTAATCTTCTTAGAGCACTGGGATAAAATAAGTATCCATTACAAAATCAGCCTTCATCCTGCCCCCTTCTGTGCTCTGCCACTCTGATAGCCAACACAGAGACAATTGCATGATTCCGGACTTAATCAGGTATTAGGAGCTAATGCAGTACGAGAAGAGGCTAATCTCCATATTTACTCCATCTGTACTTGTGGACCTGATTTGCCTGCCCCTGGTAGATCAAAAGGAACTGGCAAAAATCAGATTAGTGCTGAAGAAAGAGGAGAGAGGTGCAATGAGTGTAAGAGGCAAAATCCCTCTACCTCTCTTGGTTGTGTATACATGTACTAAGGCCATGTGGTCTAATCCCATGGAAATCTTTCCATTGTATTTCTCTTTTTTTTCTTCCCCACTGCTTTTCTGCTTTTAAAAACTGAAACTGTCATGGCAGTTTAAAATTATTAATAAATAAACCATACAGCTGTTAAATAATAACACTATTTCTTTTTAAAGGTGCTTTAATTTTGAAATACACTGATTTACTTATGCAAGATCTGTGAATCTGAGGTTTATTTAAAACTGATGCATAAATAGGGCCTGATTCTGCTTCCATTGTTGCCAATAGAAACACTTCAAAACAGGATTGGGCCCATACTCGCTGCAACTTGATTGTAATTAATTACAGATCATTGCCTCATAAGCATATAATAGGACATTTGTAAATGCTCTATGGGTGATGAATTCTCCTATGAACTTAAATTAAAATCACCATATGACAGAAAATAAAATGTGTGTCTATAAAATGAAACATTTTTCTTTTAAATTCTTTCTTATTGTTTTTCAGTTACCTGGAAGTAGACTATTTTATTTTCTCTACAAATTGTTTATATATATCTATATAGATATATATAGATATATATATAATATAATATATATATTTCTATACAAGTATGTACTTATGACTCAAGAAACAAGGACATATGGGTAAGAAAAAGAAAGCTAAGGAAATTCACATACTCGCTACTGTTGGCAGTCACCTGCTGTTTGTAAACAGTGACATGTGGTCACCAATAATGACCTTCAAACAGGGAGAAGCATGAGCTACAATAATTTAAATGTTCTGGCTACTTCGGGTTTGTACTACCTCAATGGCGAACAAGTTTTACCAAGCTTATACGCATTCCTAGGCAGGTATGGAGGAAATCTGCACTTGAAAAGGCAGTTCTGAAAAGCTGAAAACTTTTCAAAGGGTGCATTGTCCTCTTTTCTGGAAGGCTGACAAAGTCACTTCTTTTTTGACTCCTTACAAATCTCAAGCAATGCCAAAAGAGAGTTCTGTTGCAGCTGGTTTTTGGCAATAGAGCTCACCTCATTAGAGTGGATTAAGTCATGATGCTGAGAAGGATAAAAGGTGAAAAGCAAAAATAGTGGATGGGGAACACAGAAAGCTCAGAGTGTCATTTGTATGCTGACGCCATTATTGACTAGAGCCCATGTGGTTCACACTTTTCAATTACCGTCTGCTAGAAAGGTGGCCCATAATTGCATAGGCTGATGCCAGTGCACCAAATGTCAGGGGAGCCTCCCTAACTCTCATCACCTTTTCTTGATGCTTGACTTGAGGATGTTCAAAGGCAAAAAGCCATAGCCTGCAGATCTCCCTGAGGAAGAAAAAGATGCCATTAAAAAAAATAATAGATTCAACAAAAAACTCATTAGAGACCTTGAGTTAAATTTACAATCTTATGACCTGATTCTGCATCCCATGCACACCAACCCTCATGTTGACATCAAAGAGAGCTTTGGGTGCACAGGAAATGGAGGGCTAGGACTATAGTTGCCAACCCTCCAGGATTGGCCTGGAGTCTCCAGGAATTAAAGATTATGTCATGTGATGAAATTTCCAGGAATACATCCAACCAAAGTTGGCAACCCTAACTGGGCCCTTTATTTACAAGGTGCTGAATCTGCGGGGTTCTATGCTGTAATGCATTTGACTTTAATGCTGACACTGATAGCTCCAGATGCTCTCTCACAAGATTTCTAAAAGGACAAACTTAGATTTCCCCTTTGCAGTTGCCTTGCACTCAGACAATGACTTTCACTTACAACACAGCGTCACTCACACTCTGACTCATCATTTTAGCTAATATTTTGGCATCCCTACAAGTTCTAAATTAATCTGAGTGTGCTAATGCCATACTTTTATTTAAAAACTCAAAAGTACACTATCCTATTTCAGAAACAGGTCTTAAAAAGCTTCCAATAGAGTAATATTCCATAAGGCTGGCCACATTTGTTTGGATAAAATAAGAATCTACTTGAACCTTCACACAAAACTCAAATCCGGACCAAACTATTTTCAAGGTATAGACAAGTTTGGTTAAGTTACTGATTCTTCAATAGTCTTCATTTGCACACATCTTTGCACTTCTTAATTTGTGTCAGGACTGGAAGCAGAAATACCAAAATGCCATGGAGAAAACCAATCTGTTTTCATGAGCTTTTCAGCTTACTTCTCAGACCCAAGAGACATAGGTTCAGGTATAGTTCAGGCATGCACCCAAACAACTGAACTGCAGGATCTGGGCCTTAAATTGCTGCTTGAGATACAAACCCAAATGAACTATTATTTTGGTAAAGCTTGTGACATGCATCTGTGGCACTATATAATAAATTAATTATAATGTTAGCAACAGGTATAAATCTATCCTATTTAAATGTTATTTGAAAATGTATGTATACTTTTGACAGACAAATTTACTTCCAGCAGCTAAGTGGTTTGATGTTGTTATACTGTGTGTATGGTCTTCTGGAGCAGTTTTATAAAAAGTTATAATTTTTTTAATTAAAATCAGCAGCCTTTCTTTATAAAAGATCCTTAGAATGACTGGAAATTGCTGTTATATTGCTTACATTTCCTTAAAACACAAGTTTCCATAGTATCTTTCCTTAAGATTATTTTTGTTTTCTATTTTAAAATTACTAGTATAATTGAGATAATTTCCAAATTCACCTAGATGGATAGAGGATTATTTAATAGTTCAGCTTGTTGACTCCAGAATGTTGACTGAATGGGATATATTTTTTTCTTTTCCAGTAAATGAAAATTTCTCTTTACATGTTAGGGATCACATTTAAGGATATACAAAGCTGGTGATTATTGACCTGATTTGGTGTGTATCTGCCAGTCCTTAGACGTTAAACTTTTGTTTTAACATTTTCCTTAAAGAAAATTTATTGTTAATTTTTTTTACTGAAAAAGGAATTTAGTGTTCCAAGCACCAGGCTCAAAACATCTAAAATTTCCTGAACCTTTGTTTAGTTCCCAGTTGGGTCAACTCAGTCATTTTTCCTTATGAGACTGTTACACTGAACTTGATCCATATCTCACTTACACAAGTTTTAACTGGTGTAACTCTCTTGATCAGTTGTAAGGGAGTTCTTTCTGAATTACACTGAAATCAGAAAGAGACCCATTGAGTGCTGTAAGTCCACTGCACTTTAGTGCATTTCTGTGTTTTTAAAAAGCAAAGGTTTGCCCCAGTGTTCACTTTCTAAATTTTTCCCCACCCATATTGTGATACAGTGAGAGCTGCACTGGACTGCTCTTGCCCTCCCTTCCCAGAGGTAGCTTCATTTCAATGGCATTGTATGTTTGCATTGGAATTGTATACACATAGGGATCCTCTGTTAAATCATCCTATATTATAATCACTATTATTTTTATTCCTATTTTTACAACCCCAACAATGCCACCTAAAGTGTAAATAATATTGTGGAGTATTTTTATTGGTTAACCTGTTAGCAAATTAATCTCTTTATTATTGCTTATTAATGCACTTTGGTAAACTAAGTTCAGCAAACTGAAAATGTATGAGAGAGGGAAATTTTAAAAGTATGGAACTGAATTGATTTTCTGGAATTAGTATTGACATTTTGTTGACTAACTGTATGAAGTTTGGTTCAGATAGGTTTGATTGCCAATATTTTGTTTAAGAAAGATAAAGTTTTGTTTTAGAAAATTAACTTGGCAAAACCACTCCAATCAACTTTCTATGCAGTAGATCCCCTTTCCCAAATTCTTACAGCTCTACCTATTATTTCAGATTCATCAAAGAAAATCCTCTTTTTCTTTATTAAATATGACATTGAGTATTGTGGTAAATCAAAGGATTCCAAAGTTTAAATTGCCTTTGTTAACATTCTTCCCCAGGGCCTGTACTCTGATACAAAGCCAGACGATGGCAACATTAACCTCTATATTTGTCTCCTATTCTCAACAATTGATGCTTCTGGAGAAGGTGGCATTTTTCTTTCTGAGGGCTCAATTCTGCCCACTCTTACTGCCTGTAGTGATCAGATGTGGCCTCCCTCAGAGGCAAATGCAGAGGGAACACTGCAAGCCACCTGGTGGGTGGAACCAGGAGGGCCACATCCACACACCAGTAGCAGAGGGGAGGGACAGGAAATGGAAGTATAAAAGGCTGGCCCAGCAATTTAATTGAGATGGAGCTGCTGAAGGAGACAGACTGCTGGGATGGGATACCAAGGAGAACCGCTGCTGCCCTGAGGACCTGCATGACCTTGCAGAGGACCCTGCCACTCCTGATGCTGAGGAGCAGCTATGGCTACCCTTGGCGGAGTATCTTGGGGAGACTGAGGACAACCCCTATATGCAAGTACACCTGAGGGGGAGAGTGGAAAGCAGCACAGAGGAACCAGTCTACCATCTGGCTTTGGTGCCGCCGGAAACATGGTCAGCATGTTGTGGGTGGATTCCCTGCTGACCCAGTGGCAGACCACTTTGGCACTGTTAGGACTCTGGGCTGGGACATGGTGGAGTCAGGGCCAGATTTCCAATTAGGCACAGTAGGCACATAGGGGTACCTAGGGGTGCTAGTGTTCTAGGGGCACCTTATATCTCTAAAACTGTGTGCAATGTGAAGGTCAACAGGAGGCAGGGGGTTGCTGAAGATGTAGTGCTTTAGGGGTGCATAAGGTATAAGTCTGGCCCTAGGTGGAGTTGGGCTGGCCTGGGTCCCCCTACCCCTGGGGTGGCAGTACTCCCCCTCCTTAGGCCAGGAGGCCTACGGTCTTCAGTTACCCCTGCCTGAGCCCTATAGACTGTGTTTGGTGCTCACCCCTGCCGGGGCCCCATAGACTGTGCTGGTGCTATAGCTTGCCTGACTACAGGCCAGAGCCCTGACTGTTGCCCCGCTGTACTTGAAAGCTGGGCGTATGAACTGCTACACTGCCACTGAATAGCAACATACTTCATGAGTCAGATTACAATGTGAGTGAGGGAGGTAGAACTAGTCCCTAAGTAAGTACTGAGCTAGTGCCTCAACATAATGTTAGGGGGCACTATGATTTCAGAACACAGGGAGTTTTCATTTTGCAGCAGAGATGCTGCCAGAGATCCTGAGCTCAGAGATAGTATGACATAGCCCTTGGATCAGCTTATAGTGAAGAAAAGTTGTTTGCAAAAGGATAGAAATTATTTGGGCCATCCCTTTGGTCTCCTCCCTTGAACAAATAAGGCAGTGCACTACCAATCATAACAACACATTAAAACTTATGTGTAAATTAAATCAACATTGGAACTTGTAACATAAACATAACAATGACAAGTAAACCGGTCAATGCTACTACTCTATTCTTAACTCATATAGAGTGCAGTAAGTGAATACACAAAGTCTGTGCTTCACGGAGCTAGCTAAACAGAATAGACAGATGGAAACATATCTCGTGTGCTCTCAGGGACCCTGGGTGCCAATTCACAAGGGGCACTTAGTGTTTTACAGAGATCCCCTTGGTCAGATATATGCATAATAGTTCATCAAAGGGAGGCATGTGTGGTTTCTGCTGAGAGCCAGTAGCCTGCTGGTCATCATAATCATTGCAAAATGTATGTTTAGATAATATTTGAGGAGTTATGTATCTATACTAAAAAATATGTTCTTAAGGTTTTGGAGTTAAGGCAGATCACTAGGAGGTGACATACCTCAGAAATGTTCCTTTCCAGTAGGTGGTAACAGATACCTAGTTCCCTGTCAGACCACATGTATATTGTGTATTGTAAGCTCATATTGTACGGTTATTTGCATACTGAACCAGGGTTGAAATGAAGGACTACAAAATGTACAAGAGTGATCATTTACAGGATGAAACAAACAGCAGGTAGGTGTCCTGTTTATGAATAAAAACAAAGGATTGGTCTGGTATATCTTGGGGTGCAAGAAAACAAACAGAATCCTTCACCAAGGAGGCAAGTTGACACCCTTCTTGTCTCATGAAAGGAGGGTCACAGCCAATCTGGCTGTTATGCACTGCAAGGATTTTGGGTGAACAATATGCTACAAGACATAAGAGTACCTTGTTAATTCTGCCTGGGCTCTAAAATGAGTGTTATTATCTCATTGTATATGTAACCATTTGTTTCCAATGCTTCTACTTGCTGTTACTTGAATCTCTGGGGTTTGTTAAATAAACTTATACTTGATATCACTATAAACATATCTAAGAGCTGAGTGTTAATCACAGCAGTGGTCTGAGGTGGAACTTGTAAGCTGGAGTATACTGTTTCTTTGGAAGCAGGAATCTGTGACTACTGTGAGCGTCAAGTGGATCAGACACTGGACATTTCAGGGAGGTGCTTGGAGAGCTCGGGGGTTGGAGTGTGCCTATTTGATAACCTGCAGAGTAACTGCAGGATCTGCAAGGCCCAAAGGGGAGTGATTGTGTTGCCCGTGCCCGGTGGAGTTGGGGAGCTGATGCACAGCAGGCACAGACAAAGCTTCCCCCAGGGGTCGGTCCTGGGGCCGGTTTTGTTCAATATCTTCATAAATGATCTGGAGGATGGTGTGGATTGCACTCTCAGCAAATTTGCGGATGATACTAAACTGGGAGGAGTGGTAGATACGCTGGAGGGCAGGGATAGGATACAGAGGGAACTAGACAAATTGGAGGATTGGGCCAAAAGAAATCTGATGAGGTTCAATAAGGATAAGTACAGGGTCCTGCACTTAGGACGGAAGAACCCAATGCACAGCTACAGACTAGGGACCGAATGGCTAGGCAGCAGTTCTGCGGAAAAGGACCTAGGGGTGACAGTGGACGAGAAGCTGGATATGAGTCAGCAGTGTGCCCTTGTTGCCAAGAAGGCCAATGGCATTTTGGGATGTATAAGTAGGGGCATAGCGAGCAGATCGAGGGACATGATCGTCCCCCTCTATTCGACATTGGTGAGGCCTCATCTGGAGTACTGTGTCCAGTTTTGGGCCCCACACTACAAGAAGGATGTGGATAAATTGGAAAGAGTCCAGCGAAGGGCAACAAAAATGATTAGGGGTCTGGAACACATGATTTATGAGGAGAGGCTGAGGGAACTGGGATTGTTTAGTCTGCAGAAGAGAAGAATGAGGGGGGATTTGATAGCTGCTTTCAACTACCTGAGAGGTGGTTCCAGTTCCAGAGAGGATGGTTCTAGACTATTCTCAGTGGTGGAAGAGGACAGGACAAGGAGTAATGGTCTCAAGTTGCAGTGGGGGAGGTTTAGGTTGGATATTAGGAAAAACTTTTTCACTAGGAGGGTGGTGAAACACTGGAATGCGTTGCCTAGGGAGGTGGTGGAATCTCCTTCCTTAGAAGTTTTTAAGGTCAGGCTTGACAAAGCCCTGGCTGGGATGATTTAATTGGGTATGGGTCCTGCTTTTGAGCAGGGGGTTGGACTAGATGACTTCCTGAGGTCCCTTCCAACCCTGATATTCTATGATTCTATGATTCTAAGCTAAGGGCACATGGCAGCAAGGTGCCTCACAACCCTCACTATTCCTGGGAAGTGTCACAGCACAATACACTGACTTTCCATTTAGTATTAGATCCAATCCAAGGCCCTAATCCTCTCATCTTCCCAGTTTTTAAATGGATGCCTTAATAATCAAACACTAGGAAGGAAGTGAATTTGGGTATCAACTCAGGGTCTGAGTCCTGTGCTGCAGCCGAGATAGAGTCTCACCCTGATCCCAGTCTGTTCATTAACAATCTGATTTGTCTGACCTGTTACCATGTTTAAAAGTGTGTGGTGCCCATGCCTCATGCCAACTAGGTTAAATGCATCCCTAATTGGGCGCTAACTTTGCTAGCGAAGAGAGATGAGTGAATACGTTATAGCAAATATTTTTTTTAATAAATTGTCCGCAGGCAGATTATAATTTTCTCAGGTATATTTATTATTCAGAATATGTCACTGAATAATTTCTGTGAATTATTCTTGGTCTGTAGATTGTATTCAAGCAATTAATTGTGGATATTAAATATTAGCTTGATTGTAGATTAGTTTTGATTTGGGTGTATAAGTTTCATATTTCTATTCTCTGGATGGATGAGTGTAACTCTTAGGGCTACAGTGTTAATACTCACATTTACAAGATCAAATGTGCTTCCCACATATATTCTCGAATATTTGTTTAAAATTTGTAGTTTCCATAAAGACTCCTGCCAGTAGAATATATGCAGAAGCCATACACAAAAGGGACACAAACTCAGTCGAAATAAATTCAATTTTCCATTCAAGCAAATATCCCTGAACATTTTTGTAGTATTTCCTTTGTTCAGTTTTCCTGAAAAATTAGCATAATTTATCAGCAATGAAGCCAGTAAATAGCGTGGGCAAATCAGCAAACGAAAGCCTACATTTTCAAATTTAGGTGATTAAACACCTACATTCCCGTTTAGTCACCTAATTAAAGTGTCCTGATTTTCAGAAGGATTGGGCGCATTCAACACCTATTCATTTTAATGGGACTTTTGCGGGCTCAGAACCTCTGAAAATCTGGCCACTTTTATTTAGGTGACTAAATATGAATTTACATCCCTATTGTAAAATTGAAAATGAGGGCCTATGTTAAGTTTTTTAAGAAAATGATCAGAACTAGCTTAAGTAGCTCAGTTGATAAATAATTGTAAGAAACCTTTATGTAAAAGTCAAGTAGAACTGAATAGGGAAGAAATCTGTAGGTCTCTATAGAAATTTAATAGGCTACTATTCAAATTACTCTAAACATGTAAAGAATGGAATAAAAATGCTACACTTTCCATATGTTGTCTGAACCATCATAAAGAAGTGATATTTTGTAATTCTCTTTTAATTCCATAGGAGAATTCAAAGAACCTATAGAAAAGTCTCTCATTTTCTATTGAATTCTATAAGATTTTTCCATGAGGAATGGAAAATAAGCAAATTACTGCCTCGCCAAATCCCAATTTAGTATTTTTGAACAATGACAGCTTCCTTTGTTACCAGGTGGATATGCAGACAGTGTGCTAACATAGAAAGGACAGTTTTCTCAGGAAGGTCAATAGTTTTAAGGCACTGGAAAAATGTGTGATTCCATGTATTTGCCCCTCATATTTTTCCCTTTTAGTTACCAGCAGCCGCTACATATTAGATGACTTCTCTCTATAAACTGCTAAGTGGTGCTAGTTCAGTTTTTATCGGTGAGTCGCCAGTAGACTCGGGGGAGAAGTGCTATCTCCTATGGCCCTGAAAATTGATATTGAACATGGAAAGAAAAATCTCACAAGCTGATAGCAATTAGCTAAAAAGGATTTGCGACTCCATGATTCATCACACTAGGGGATCAAAGTCATTTACAGACAGTGTTTCCATAGTCCCTGCATGCTGCTCTAAAGATATACCTCTGTTTATCTCTCACACTGTGGTGTGACATTTCCTTTTTTAAGAGCCCATTTTCTTAGAAACATAGCAGTAGACTGCTGCAGCACAAGCAGTCTTTGATTCTCCACTGCCTGCCTAAATAACACTGCGGCTCTAATAGCAACCCATTAGCATGAGCTCAAGGTGGGAGTTTGACTTATTATTTACATAAGTGGACAGATAGGTCAGGTCTGGTACTGACTTTTAAAAGAGAGGAAAAGGTCTCTTTGTGGCAACAGTATGAAGCAAGTTTGTGTTTCTGGAGGTCTGCAAACCTTTTATAAACTGATTTTTTTTAATTCATTAAGAGCTAAATCCAGACACTTCAGTCCAAGATTTTCAAAACTGAAGAACCAACAGTTCTATAGAATTGAAGAGAAAACCATATCCTTTCTACAGGTTTTTTGGACCACCCTAGAGAAGGGATATTCTGTAATTCTCAATTAAATTCTATAGAATGGTTAAATATATATATATATATATAGAAAGGCTATTGTTTTCTGTTGATTTCTATAGGACTTTTCCTTGAAGGAAGAAAAATAAACAAATGACATCTTTCTGCTTCTCCAAATCCCACTTTAGCATTTTTGAACAATTTGAGTTTCTTTTGTTACAAGGTAGCTGTCCTGATAGTGTGTTGCTAATGTGTAAAGGACACAAGTTCTGTAGCCAGGGGAGGGGGACTCCTTGGCTGTGTAAGTGGTAGCTGAATTTGGATCTCAAAACCCAAACCTGAAATCCTGGAAAACTCCCTGTGCTTTTTAAAAAGCCTACCTGATTGGACTCATTGTTGGGAACTATTTACTGGGAGCTAAATAGGAATTTATTTAATCTGTTTATTTTGGTCATGTTTATTTTGTGGTGTTTTTTTTTTTAAGGGCTTGAATTAAACATGTAGGGCCTGAATATGCGGTGCCCATCACATGGTTCTTAGTCATTTATTACTGTGGACAGTGAGTGCTAAGTGAGTGTAAAAAGAGGTCATAGTGATCTAGTAATGTTGATGTTCATGTTTCACGAGCAAAACTGACTACACAGGATACAGGGCAGTGGAGAATCAGTCCAGAGGTTAAAGCATTAGTAATAGTGCGTGCTGTTTCAGGGAATCTGGCTAGTTCTCACCATTGACCAAACAATGTGTGTCAGGAGAGCACTAGAAAGGTACAGTACTCTAATTTCTCCTCCCAACTCTTCCTCTTACCCAAAGGACCAATCCCTTTGCAAAGCACTTCAAGATACATAGAGTAACTGCTAATTACTCCGGTTGCATTTCAAACCTCAGCTGTGAGTGCTAAGCACAGAGACATTGCCTCTCAGACACACCAGAGTCTAAGAAATCCTTTCTCAGTTTGTTGAGCCATTACTGCTTCACACATTTATAATTTCTTCCCATTCTCTATTTGTAGAGCTGTTTCCCTCACGCAAAATTCCAATATTTATTTTTTTATTTTAAATTGCTATCAAAATTCTGTTTTATTCAAATACATTCACTCAAATTCTTAAAAACAAAGAAACACAACTTTATTAATGTGCCAGATGGTAACTTGTCATTGTAAAATGCAGATCAGTACAGGACTTGGTCTGTAAAAGATTCGATAACAGGAGATTATTGGCACAATAACTTAATATTCTAATTCATAATTGCAATATCAGAGTAGCAGCCATGTTAGTCTGTATCCGCAAAAAGAAAAGGAGCACTTGTGGCACCTTAGAGACTAAAAAGAACAGGAATACTTGTGGCACCTTAGAGACTAACCAATTTATCTGAGCATAAGCTTTCGTGAGCTACAGCTCACTTCATTGGATGCTGCAGCTCACGAAAGCTTATGCTCAAATAAATTGGTTAGTCTCTAAGATGGCAAAAATTCTCCTTTTCTAATTGCAGTATTATTACCATTGACATAAATGGGACTACTCACAAAGTAAGATTATTGCTCAATGTAAAGGTGACAGAATCACCCCCTTAATTAATGTTGGTATTTAACAGATATTAATTAGATTTTGGTTCTCTAAACTAGATCCCAATTTCACATATGTGGTGGCATCAAAGGAGTTAAGATTTGTCTAATGTGCAATTGCTAAAAAGTGCATCCAGTGTAACTTTATTGACTATTTCACCTCTTCTAATGGCGCATGTGCATTGCAACATATATCTTATAATTACACACAGCCAGATGTCAAAAGTAGGAAATAAGGGTAGCTAGACTTGATCTCTTTTTCATTTTTAGAGGAAACAGTTACCTGCATATTATTGTAGCATTTCCTACTGAATCTACAGTACAATTTATTTATATCTATTATCCTTTTGCTACATAAACACAAATTGTTTCATTTGCACTTTTTCCATCTTGATAAAGATAAATTCATACTAAATTAATGCACATAAAGCTTAAATTATGCTATTTATTGCTTGAATTAAAATGAAAATAATGCTTGTGCAGTAAACTGGTGTAAAATATTTTATTTGGATTTCCACAGAAAGCCATTGTACATTTTGCTATCATCGCAAGTGTTTTCAAGAACATTTGGTCTAAATCTTTGTTTCCAGTCCTATGCTAAACTAGTGTTGCATTGGTAACAACTCTGAAGTTCTTCTGAATGTTTTTATTGGTTTGAAAGTAATTTTATACCATGACACTTTCAAGGAAAGTAAATCACTAATGACAATACTTTATTGTGATTAAAAACAACTGCTTCATTATTCAAATATATCTTAATTCAGATAGTCAGTCCAGACAGATACATGATGTATAGGTGAAGATTTATGAATACACTGAAGGAGCTAGTGTAGTCTAACAAGGCCTACAGGTGGGTCTTTGCACCGATATTGATAACCATATCTGGTTTTGATTTTTTGTACCAACTTTTGGATCTGAATATCCATAAAAATTGACTGTTCTCAACACAGTCAGTCTCTAGCTGCTGAATATCCTGAATCATCTTCTTACCTCCCATCCACCCCTTCCTTCCTGCCCCAGGAAACATCTTTTCTGTTAGTTGTTTTAAAATATAAGGTGGTATAATAGCTTAGTCTATTCCATGAGTTCTCAAAATCTGTTGTCAGGAGACAGAGTACAGTAATTCTAGTACAGTAATTTGTGAGTCAATCTTATACCTGGCCTTTGAAATCTACTTCCTTTTCTGTCCAAAATAAATTTAAATTAGTCCCAAAACAAATTAAATTTAGTTACAAAACTCAAATCTCAATTTTGGGGCTCAGAAAATCTCCACAAATGAACATTTAGATTAACAAAATTTTGCTCACATATTACCTCATTCACCTTGTCTCTCTACTTATAATAGATTTTTGATTTAGATACACCAAGTATTTCTGTCTTCCACTCACTCCAATTAATTTTATGTCTTCTGAATAAAATATTTCTTTCAAAATGAGATCCCGTTTTCTTTCTAGTTTCCTCTAGGAAACTATACTGCACTATCTTGGCCTTGTATACTAGAAAATAGCACAGACAGCCATACACACACACACAGCCCTTGGTATCTCATCTTCTCATGAAATTGAAAGCATTCATGTGCTGGAAATGCTATCAGACTGTCTTCTGTATACTTACCAGTGTGTTTTCATGGTAAATACTGCAAGAGTTGTAGTCTTACAGTCTTCTGCTGATTTATATAAATACTTGGCTTGTTATCACAACCAAATATTAATCTGGTCCAATATCTGAGTAAGAAAACAGTTTTCAGATGTATTTATATTTGGACCTCAAAATAAACCAATTGTATAAATCATACAGATTCACAGAATCATAGATATGAGAGATGGAGAAAGCCTATTTAAAGTAGGTCATCTTGTCCAAACCTGTGTCAAGCAGGAAGCTCCCTACAGTATATTCTTGTGTGTGTGTGTGTATCATTCACTCTAGTCTTTCATGGTTAGAGTGTATAGTTTCAATATATTTTAATTCAGAAATTATAAAGATTAAAAATATCAGATAAAAAAGTAAATCTGGAAAATTTTTGTGACCTCTACAAACTAAAGGTTTTCTTTTTTAAAATTTTGTTTTGTTTTATTTTTAAAGTGGCTATAACATTATGGGAAAAGAAGCATATTTTATTTTCACTTTTCCATATGTCCTATCTGCTGACATTCCTGTGTCCAGGTAGAGCACATTTCTTTATCCATATCTTAAATACACAATCAGTATAAGTGGCTTTAGAGTGTGTTATAAAAGCTATTTCTTGCCAGTAGCTGATGTCCCAAAAGAAGATAATAAATCATTCTCTTATGCTACAAAGAAAAAGAAAATCAATGTTTAAAACTTCCATGGTCAGCTTTACACAGAAGAGCTAAATTCTATAGTGACAAAATACTGATGATGTCATCAGTAAAAGAAATTAATGCTGCTAACAACTAAGAATCCCAAACTGCCTTGCAGCATGCTGTAGAATAGGAGAAGGCATTCACAAAATTATATTGCAAACACCTGTCCTTTTCTGGGAAGCATGGAAAGATGGGTCTAGCTTTGCCATTAAGAACTCAGGGCCATATCCCACAATTAATTTTTACACAATCAGAACTCGTGTATAGACACTGGCAGGCTCAAGCCCTCTAATTTTGAAGTTCACCCATTGTTAGTACAAATTCACATAACTACCGCCTGCAAATGACAATAATTATGTAGACACGTTTCAGAGTGGTAGCAGTGTTAGTCTGAATCAGCAAAAACAATGAGGAGTCCTTGTGGCACCTTAGAGACTAACACATTTATTTGGGCACAGGCTTTCGTGGGCTAGAACCCACTTCATCAGATGCATGGAGTAGAAAACTACATGTACATTGTGTAAAATAAGAATCTGCCAATACATCAATTACTTACATATTTCTAGAATTGGATGCCAGTACCTAAATAATCACTGGGTCAGATTCTGTCATCTTTAATCACAATGAGTATTATCTTACTCAGTGGGTAGTCCTATTCATTCCAATACAACTATTTGTGCAGTAAGGTAGTATTCAACAGAAGTAGAAAATAGCATTATCTAGTGCTTGTGATTTAATGTTTTCAGTTTTGTTTTAAACTTTAGTATAGACAAAACAGCAGGGGGTTTTACATGAAAAGCATCCAAAATAATAACACCATTAACAGTAAGATAAGAACAAAGTACAAAGCATCCTTATCTCTCAGCACATTTAAAACTAAAATGGACAAAACACTAGTAAATGTACATCACAGAAGAGTCCTGCACTGGCAGGGAGATGGATTAGATGACTTAATAAGTCTTTTTGATCTCTAGATCTTATGATTCCACGGACACTCAAAATGCTAAAACCAAGAAAAATATTCCTAGTAAGTTAATCAAATTGAATAGAATGATTAATCAAAGATACATTTGTATCATACTGTAACTTTTTCTTAACATAGGGAAGACTAGATCAGCATTTAGATGAGTGAGCAGTTGCTCTTTTTTAACTGTGAAATAAATACAGGGGAAGTACTTCATCTCAGGGTTGTACAGATTTTTAGCTTACAGGAGACATAAGTCTTTAATGCAGGCCTACCACTAAAAGCACACCCCAAAGTAGCTAACCTGATATCAAAAGCCACACTGGATGGAGAGAGAGAGAGAGAGAGAGAGAGAGTTAAGAGGACAGAGAAAGTAATCTGGTTTCAGTTTAAATGAAATCTGTTGACTTTGAAATAAAAGCATTTTGTAGCGGGAGATAGGGGGAAGTAGAACAATGCTGACACCCCCCCCCCCCCCCCCCCCGCTATAGCTGTTAACTGGGCTGGCATTTGGGAATGCTAAGGGGCAAAAAAAAAAAAAAAAGAAAAGAATTGGCCATATTAGCAAAAGTCTGGAACTGACCCTGTCACTTTTGAGGACGGAAAGAATGCATTTGAAATTACCAGGCCAGAATGTTGGCCTGGATGAGGCTGCTTTGCATCACTAGCAGTTAGACAGTGAGCTAAATGAGGAATGGAATCTTTTACTCCAGCACTAATGTAATTCATGCTAGAAGGTGAAGTGAATCCTTCTGTTCTATCAAGAGCTAATACACAAAGAGAAAGAAAGTATTTTCTGTTGTGAGCAGACCTCCTCTTCAGACCCCCTATTCTGATGCTGCATTTGAGGTATTGATGTAAGTAAACATATTTATGAGATAGGGAGAAGCAGTTTGCCTCTGGAAGTTGTGTCTATAATATGAAGTGGATTCCTCACAACAACCTAGGCATTTTAAGTGCAAAATCTTCTGCTTCTGGAGATATTTGGCAAGCTGCTCCACTACAGATGATTCTTTGGAGGTGTTTAGGAGTTCAGTAATGATGGGGAAGAGACATATCACTATATCTGCTGAGAAGAACTGGATATGGATCAATAAATCTGCAGAAAATGGGTGATATCTAGGAGAGCTTATATATGTAACTCCATATAAATTGCAAATAAATGCAGAGAGATGCTTCTTCAGAGTCTCCATACAATTGCTTATGCATTTGTCCCTGTTATATTTTGTTAATATAGGAGTGTTATAATTTATTGTTTCAGTCAATATATCTGGTACTTAAGTAATGCTCCATGGTCTGTTATACCCAGAATCACCCCAGAACCTTTTATATAGGTTGGCTAGCCTCCCTTTCTCTGACATAGTAGCTCAGCCATCTAAATTCTCTCTGAACTCTTGGATGAGTATCATCCAGGCCTGCTGGTTTCTTGTGTTTTAATTTATCATTTTCTTACAGTACTTCCTTTTGTGACACCTCATTATCTGACAGTGCCTAATCTTTGTCCAGGGTAGGAATTTCCCCAGTATCATCGGTGGCATAGACTCAGGCAAACAAATCACTGATCTCTTCTATGCCCTTCTTCTTGTGAATTGCTCCCTTTTCTCCCAGGTGTAGTCCACTGGACCCAGACAGTCTCTCACAATAAAGATTCTTGATTTTGATATACTTAGCACATTTCTTGTCATTTGTTTTTATGCCTTTAGGTTTTCTTCTTCTTTTTCTTCCTGTTTCCATTTCTGTTGAGGGGGATGTATGTCTCTCTCACTTTGTTGTGGTTTGCTTATGTGGCTCCAATGCAGTCTAAGGATTTTAATTACCTCACTTTTGACTTTAGGGCCTTTCTGACTAGCTTTCTCATTTTTTTACACTCTCCCTTTTTAAAGTTTAGTGTCACCAAGCTAGTGTTTTGTACAGTTCCTCCCCTAAGGATGAACTGACAATTAATTCTGTTGTCATCACTTTTACTTAGTCCTAAGAAAGACACAGGAGTTGGTTTAAGAATAACTACAGTGAGTCACTAAGTCGAGAATAGCTTTTTCATTTGTGTGCTCTAGAGCTAGCTGTTCTGAGAAGCTATAATTTAAAATATTGAGAAATTGCACTTCTAAATCTTGCCCAGTTGCTAGCAGTTTAAATAATTTACATTCTTACTTGGAATTACTTACTTAGTTGCCTCTTATATCACCTCTAATATTGTGCACTTACTGTACATGACTTAACAAAATTTATACCCACCTTGAGTGTGAATTCAAGCCACATTGCATGTGTGTTTAGGTGAAACTGGTTGTAAACATGATTATAAGCAATTAAGGCTTGGTGGGGCAACCTCCTTAGGTTTGCTAGGGGTTTCCTGTAAAACCACAGGGAGGAGAAAATGACCACTGTTCTTTTAACCACAAGCTCTCTGCTCTCCCCAGTCCTCTCAGTGGGCTGGGAGACCCACTCTCATATAATTGTTCTGGACGATGAGCTCATTTTGGCACCTTGGAGGTTTGCCCAGTTATCCTCCTATGACTCAGAGTGTAAGGCATAGGGTACCCCCAGGTAGCCTCTCCTAAGGCTTACTCAGGAGATGGAGCAGTATGACCCCAAGAGAGCCTAATAACAAGGACACAAGAAGGACACATGCCTCATAAAGCCCATGGGGGCAGGGTTGATGGTCCTCCTAAGTCTTGGAGTTGGGGGGGGGGGAGGGAAGGGTTGGGGAGCCCTAACTGTAAGAGTTGGAGGCTGCAATGAAGATGAACAATCTCCTAAATTTGTGGGGGAATATGGATGTGGGAGAAGGAGTTTTCACTCACCACAACACCCTGGCATGGGGTCCATGGAGAACCTGGAGACAGCATGGGAAGTGAGGACTGAGATTCTTCACTCCCAGGTTCCCCACCTACCTGTGCCTTCTCCTGCCCCTCAGGGTCCATGCAGGGCTCCTGAGGAGTAAAGAACCATGCTCTTGCTCTCCCTAATCCACCTCTTACTACCACAGGTCTTATCAAGTTCTTCCAACCCTAACAGATGCCTGACCATCCCTAATAGAATCACCCCAAAAGGGGCAAGAAGGTAGCCTCTGTTTACCAGAAGTTGGGAATAGGTGACAGAGGATGGGTCACTTGATGATGACCTGTTCTGTTCATTCCCTATGAAGCACCTGAGATTGGGTACTGTGGGAAGACAGGATACTGGGCTAGATGCAGGGGCAGCTCTACCAATTTTGCCGCCCCAAGCAGTTGCCACTGAATTGCTGCTGCCGCCACAGCGGCGGAGCTGCCGCCGAATTGCCGCCGCACCCAGAAGAACAGCAGGGCTGTTGCCGTGGGACACGGACTGCTGCCCCGTTCTCAATGCCGCCCCAAGCACCTGCTTGGAAAGCTGGTGCCTGGAGCTGGCCCTGGCTAGATGGACCTTTGGTCTGACCCAGTATGGCCACTCTTATGTAGGAAATCCCAACATACTCAGATGCTTGCAGAGGAGCCTGGCTGCTGAGAGGGGAGTATTGTTTTTTCTGCTCCCCACAAACCACCTTCTCTTTCATTTAAAGGTTGGGGTGGGGGAAGGGCGTCTGCTTTACCAAAAAAATAAGAAGAAGCTGAGGCAGGGTCTTTGTACTGGAGGCCTCAAAGCAGAGGGATTATGGTCACCAAGCAGCATGAAGAGATTTGCATTTTCACGCTATAGTTAGTGAGAAATAGCTATATAATGATTAAGTAAATCTCTGCAATCTGATTGGCTGTCAGTGACTGTTAGCCAATCAGAATACAGAAATTTGTGAGATTATTGATATATAACTAAAGTAATTAAACAAATTGGACACCCACAATGAGTAAAAAAGCAGTGAGTTCCATAAATAAGAAAAATTGCAGTTATATATCAGTGACAGTACTCTTTTCTCTGATTGGATGAGACAATTCCATTCCAGCGCAATTATTATTTGCCAAGATTTCTCTTTTCTTCTTCATTGAACAATAATTACTGTTTTTGTTTTCCCTACATTTTTGGTACTTGCCCGGTGGTTACTAAATTCATTAGCTCATTCACTTAGTGCCTGCAATGAATGTTATCCAGTCCTCCTTTTCCATGCTTTATCAAATTTTTGGTTAATGTCTAAGTCTGATTCTTGTAACTAGTCAAAAAAAAAAGATACTCTGACAGTTACAAAACCATTGAAAAGTAGGCAAGAACCTCTTTATGGAAGACTGGTATCGGAAAAAATATATATGTGTGTGTGTGTATTATAATACATATACTTCACTCCAAAGCAGAATGAAATGAATGAGCAAACTTGGCTACCCACTTTTATAGTAAGCGACTCGATCAAGGTGACTCCATTTCAAATCAATGTATGTACAGGTGACCCTAAAGTCATTTTTTAAAATTATTGTAAATGGATGGGAAGTTCTGTCAACACCATTTTGAAAAGGAATTGAAAAAACATTACCATGGCAAGCAACTGAACTTGAAGATTATGAGACATTTATTTCGGCTGAAATTTTCAAAGTAGTTCCGGGTTCCATTAGTTTAATGGAAGATATGTGGCCAAATTCCTTCTCCTCTGAAAAGCTCAACTTTAGAATTTCAGAAGTTATTATATGTCTCCTATGGTGTTGAGCTTGTCTTAGGGCTGTTTCAGACATTTAGCAGGTGATGATTATGAAGGGTATCAGAAAGTTAATGGATCACAAGATGCTTCACACAAGGTCATCAACTGATAATTTTTTTTCAAGCAAAACATTTTGATAGAACATGTACTCATGGACCGGTGGCTACTCCCACATGTTTTAAGAATAAAAGAAGGCAGTGTCATGATTGTGTGCTGTGATTGGAAAATAGGGCACTAGGAACCCGGATGTGAGGCTGCAAGAAGAGCATGCTATTGGCTCAGCTATTTTGTAGGAGATTTCAGGCATAATTCTTAAATCTGAATTATTTAGTAGTGCTTCTGGTGAAAAAATAATTTAGAAGCAGCAGAATTAATCAATACTATTAGCATAATAAGATTTTTTTCAATAACTAGTTATTTGAATTAATTAATTAAAATGTTAGTGTAAACATAGATCTACATCAGCATAAAGCCCTACAGGGTATGGAAATAGTGAATGCCCCCTGAAACCATTGAAGGGAAGAGGAATAGACTGCAAGCCAATGTAGGCACTCACAATATATGAGGTTTATATAATAAAGCTTAAAAGCAAATAAATAATAAAAATTACTGGCAAAATGGCTTACATTTTTGCAAAGAATATGCTAAAGGGTGAGCTGATAAAACTGCAGAGAGTAAATGTTTCCCTACCCTAAGCCATAGACATTGCATGTTGCTTTCTGGATTCTGCAGGCTGACTTGCAGTGAGGTCCAGTGTGCTGTGATGATGGTGTAATATGGCATAGAACAGCTGTGAATTGTTTATCTTACCGCTGTGAATAAAGCTTTGTCCTTTGACTTCCAATAAGTGGTGTGATTTGGTTAATGTCAGAGAAACAGAGAAATGTGGTGGGATCATTTCTGTATTAAAGTGATGTCCTCCAAAACACACTGAGAGCAGAAAAATGTCCTGAGTTCCCATAGTTTTAATTTTATAGATCCACAGTTGAGCTACTTAAGACTACCAAAACATGCCCTGGCAAAACCTTTGTAGTTTCCTACTATAAACTAAGCATAAATTCAGTGGTAGATGACAGATTACTTCATATACCATGCAAGCAAGCTCAGACAATAGCTTTAGCCATGACTGATTGCCTTGCTGTAACCCACTTTATGTTAAATGCATTCTTGCTGTTCAATTCCACAACTGTAATTTTGTTCTTCTGCATCGCTCAGCCCTCTGTGGACTAACCAGGTTCCTTCAGTAATGATTTCTTTTCTATTGTATTGTTTTCTGCATAATCAAGTTGGTAGGTAGGGGTTTAGGTGACACAGCCATCTGTCAAGTTCATTTGCTCTGAAAATGCAAGAAATAATGGCCTCTACAACTTGGGGCTATCTGTTATAAAGGAAGAATATCAGCTTTTACCCTGCGCCATCTTCTCATCTCTTCAAATTATAAATGTTTCTCATTTCTATATAAAATACGTAAGGTTCTCTTGACATGACTGATTGGGAAAAAAGAAAGCTATCACATGTCCACCTTGTATTGCAATTTATGCAAGCAATCCAATTAAGGAGAAGCAGCTAAACTCCAGACTAATGTGCCTGTCGTGAAACTAAAGAAGCTGCTGCAGACTGCACCACTCAGGAGTTATCATCACTTGTTCTCTGACATGCTAACTGCTTCTTCCTTGAAGTTTGCATAATGTGCAAGAGTAAGGGAGTTGGATGCCACAAAGAAGGGGGAAAACAGTTATTCATTTTCCTTCTCTAAAATAAAAAGCTCATAATAACTCCTATAAAAACCTTTATCAACTTGTATCTGTTTACTGAAGTGACACACACACAGGATGGGGAGACAGGGGAGGAAAAATATAAAAAGCTGTCTGTGGGAGCTCAACTTTTTTAGATATAACTGAATTAGGCTGGAATAATTTAGAAGTGGTATTACTTTTGGTTCTTTTGAAAAGAAGGATAACCTTAGTACATTTAGTACAAACCAGTACTGGTAGGATAAACCTTTACCTCTTCCCTGTGACGTTTCAGTTATGTCTTATTTCAATCAGATATTACACTTACTGAAACCCAATAATCCTGACACATCTTACTTAGTTTATGCTTCCAGTCATCTAGGCAGGAAGAAAACCACCTATAGACAGCATAATAGGTGATGCTGATTATTGCTGTTAAAACCTCAAATATTCTAGTTCAACATTTGATATTCCTTTTAAATAACTAATCTTCCTTTCTAAATAGGCAATCTCAGCAAGAAGCAAGCCTCACAGTATCATGAGCTCCTCTCTCACCAAATATTGTTGCTAACAAATTAGGTAAATTAATGAACTTGAATAGCAGCTGTAAAAAGTTATCTGTGCTCCTGTGTGTCAAATACAATCATCAGCCGTAATAATCACCCTGCTTTTCATGAACAGTATATTGATGTAGCTTTATATTGTTTACACAAAATAAAAAAAATAAGAAATCATGATGTACTCTATTTTTATCCCAGTGTGCCAAGCTAACTTGTAACACCACTGATAATTAGAGGTGTGATAAACACGTCGTGCAAAATTAAAAGCACCTCACACTGCATACTTCTGCATTTGTGGAGCTCTCTCAGAGTCTTAGACCCTTAGCAAATTTACAATGAAATTGGCACAAAGATTCTATCTTGTTCTGCAAGGAACTGACCATCTCCTTAATGCTGCTGAATGCCAGTGACACTGAAGGCAGCAGGAGTTGAAGGTGTTCAGCACATCCTGGAACCAAAGCTTAAATCTGGGGCAATTCTAAATCGTTTTTTTGCAGTATATATGCAATTTAACTTTTCAAGCTGATATTGGTGATATGGTAAAAGCTGACTGGCTAAAATTGCCTGGTGTTTCCTATTACTCATTGTACTCATTGATACGTGCCTATGCTACAAACTCAGAGTCAACAGAAGCCATTTAGAACTCTTTTTTCAGTGGGGAAGGATGCATTCTGTATGCTTTCTCTGAGCCAGTCAGAAGAAACCTAGAGTTTCTTATATTTTTTCAAGCACCTTTAGGTTTCCCTATCAACCACTTGTTAGTACAAATGGGGTGTGTTTCCGCTCCAGTTCATTGCTGTAGTAGAAGGGAAGAGCTCTGTGAAGCTCTCTGCAATGGGTTAGAGATTGGGTGCTTCTCCTCACTTCCAAAAAAATCTTGTACTGAGGGAACTTCCCTTTAGACAGCCACTGGACAGGAGATACAGGCCAATCATGTTCCAAAGAAGCACATTAGTCCTTCCACAGAGATCATTCATGTTAACTCAGCAGAAATGCTGATGTTCAATTTAGTGTTGTTCTCCGTTATTTACCTGTGGATCTATATGGGTAAGATAATTCACCTCACAAACATGAGATGATCAGTAGTCAGTCCTCAGATGAGGATGAATGTCCACTATGTCAGCTCTCCAGGAAGAAATGTGGATATAGAGAAAGCGAGCAGCATCACCATCTGGGTAGCATAATCATCCTGTTTTTTGTATCTTCCACGCTCTCCTCACCTGTAACACGCA
Source organism: Caretta caretta (assembly GCF_965140235.1). NCBI lineage: Eukaryota > Metazoa > Chordata > Testudines > Cheloniidae > Caretta > Caretta caretta. Next base: position 150,946,344 of record NC_134207.1, on the reverse strand, counting down.
TATTAACATCTTAAAGATGGCTACTGTACCATTTCTACTTGAAATATTTCAAGTACAAAATTTCAGTTGAAAAACAGGGGCTTGGATTTTACAAGTTCTGTCTCAAATACCCAGGGAAAAGTAAAATCTCAGGGGCACAAAATATCCAGAATGAAATGGTGACAATTTTCCCCCAGTCTTTTTGTTAATCATTACAAATATACATACTGGTACAAGTTGAAGAACTTATATCAAATTCAGACTAGGTGTAAACAAATGCAATTCCCTTGGAAGTCTTGTGGTCTAATTTATTAATTAGGATCACTTGAACAGTGGTGTAAGTTACACTTGGGTTATACACAAGACAGAAAACAGATTTAAGTGGTAAAGTAGTGTATGTAACTTGCAGAAGCTAGACTGCTAATGGGTGTGTAGAATATGTATCATTTACAGACAGAAGGTGAAATCCCACCCCATTGACATCAATGGGAGTTTGACTTCAGTGGGGCAGAAGGATTTAGCAGAAGGAGCAACAAATAAGGTGAAAGATAAAGCATCTCCCCACATACACACCACCCTCTAGCATTCTGTTGGCCAAGTAGGTGTGTGGACAGGGCAGGAAGGGAGAAATGGTGGCATGACCAATAGTTCTATTTACATAGATATATGAACCAAAACAGCAAGGGCACAGGCCTGCATCTGTGGTTGTGGAAATGCTCTGATGCCATTCCAGAGCCCAGGGAGATAGGAGAATTCCTTGCTGGGCCCCACTGCCCTCAGAACTCCCCAGTGACAGGCCTGGCTACTTTGGCTACCTAGGCATACAGTTAAGGTTTCATGTTCAGTCTTACCACTGACATTTCCTGACTTTTGAGCTCTTAAATGAGCAACATTAAAATGCCATGGAAGTGGTTTTTGGCACTTAATATCTAATTATCTCTAATCCTTTCTCCCTTTTAAATGTAAACTTTAAGGTATTCATGCATACCATAAAAATATGGGACATGCAACGTGGCTGAATTAACATTATGAGAAAAAAATTAACTTTTGGAATTTCATGACTTTTATGTGCTTGATTCTTCAACCTTATCCTTGTATTAATGATTAATTTGTTTTTTAATATGCCTATATTTATAAGATAGTTTTATTTCAACATAGCTATTTTAGCTCGATCTATCTGATTTGTTCTTGCTATGATACTTAGAAGCCCTGGCCAAGATTTCCAAAATGACCAGTGATTTTTGGTGCCTCACTTCGTGGGGTCCAATTCAAGACACTTTAAAGGGAACTTATTTTCAGAAAATGCTTAGCACCCACTTTCTGAAAATCAGGCCCCTTTAAGACTTCTAAAGTTGGGCACCCAAAATCATTAGTTTAGATAATATTGGTCCCTGTGTGTATTTCATTGCTAACACAGAACCTAATGATACTCACTTTTCTCATCAAGTTGATATGTTATCAAAAAGTTAGAGAGAAAGGAAGGCAATTTTTTTTTCTTTTCTGGGCTAAGTACTGAAAATGTTCTAACTGAAAAAAGAAAATCCCAAAACATAGCTTATAATTATATTTTTTTCAAAACAGGCTTTAACTTGATCTGAATTTAATTTCAAAGAGTCCTGTCGGCAGAATCTTAAGAACTCACAATAAAGCCAGGGGCTAGTATAAGGCTTCGGGCATTACAAGATCCTAACATCTGACTCGTTTGTAGAGTAATTAAGTTCTTTTTTCTATTTAAATTATTTCTAAAAGGTTTGATTCAAAACAAAGTCTAAAATATGTAGTCAATATAATATGCAGCCATATAGCACAATACTTGCTTCCTTGGGCCTCACATATAAACATGAGCCTAGTGAGTATTCTACTAAACTGACTTGATCGGAATGTGTTATAGTTTGTGTGAGTCTTATGAAGGTGCCAGTAACAATTCCATAGCTATGGTTGTTCTGAGGTTTTCTCCATTACTAAGATTAAAACTCTTTATTTACTCTTCTAAATACCACATTTCACTGTGATAATTGCCACACTTAATCTAGATATTCAGTTGTTTGTAAGGAAATAGAAGTAGCCAAAACTGGTCAATATTGTTTAACTGTAGCTGTAAATACTTTGTAGGATCCATCCCTGCTCTCCTGCATCCCAATCCAGTGATATAAGAAAGATGTAAGAAAGATTTATCTTCTTGCAGTCCTCTATCTCACTCAGTGCATATCTTGTGCACTGAGTAAGGCAGTGGTCCTATAGAGACCCTGTAGGGAACCAGATTTGTTTTGTGAGATAATCCATGATTTTAAGATGTTTTCCTTCCATTTGGTTTGGAAAAGAAAATCTAAATAAACCATCAATAAATTTTCCACAAAATAAAATGTGAGGTTGATGGAGACATGTCATTTAGATAAATTGATTTTTAAAAATTTTGAATTAGTAAAAATTGTACATTATATTATATAATTTTGAAAATGCAATGAAAAGTTGGTTCAAAATGGAAAATACAAATTTTCTATTCTTAAAAGTTTTTGTTTTTTTCAATTACAAGTTGGAATTTTCCAAAAAAAAAAAAAAAATTCTGACCAGCTTTAGTTGGTACTTAGGACCTTCTGATCCATAGCACAGACCTCTATCAATTGAGCAGAAGGAGCAACTGGAATCCAAATAAGCTGTTATCCTCTATGCAGACCAGCCACTAGGGGAGGATGTGGGCACACTTTGTCATAGTTACAGGACTATTTACTAGACAGCAAAAGAATGGGAATTAGGAATCCTAGTTTCTATTCTTGGCTCTGGTCTCTGTTCCTGAGTGGAGAGTGGTCTAGTGATGGTAGATCACAGCAAAGCACATTTGGTACATTTATTCTGAAAAAAAAAAGTGAATTAAACTTGCTAAATTACACACCTGGGGTCTATTCAGCACTTCACCAGAAGTAATCTTGTGCAGCCTTTCAGATACCATCCTTGTAAAATGGGTGAATTGCTTGCCTCCTGAGGTAGTAATCTGATGTATTTATAATACAGACTGTGAAGAACACAGAATTAACAACAGTCAGTGGAAGAGCTTAAGATAAGAGCTCATGGTCACTTCTTGATTCCCAGTGCAGTGTACTTTTCCCTATGGTAAATGAGAGTAGAGGTGGTTGTCACGCTGTCTGGAGTGACTCACAACTGTGAGAGCCTGCCTCAGGACAGACTTTCAGAAAACAGGGCAGATACCTCAAGCTGGTGGCGTATTCTATAATTAGATTTCACCAAGCCAGTAACAAATGTTAACTCCTGGATCTGTATACCAGTTTTACCATGGAGTCGTAGACAGTCCCCTGGGACCTTCCCGTCTATCTTACCACCCAGATAAACTGGACTTTGTGATTAAAAAGTCACTTAAACCAAAAATCACACCACATCAGGTTGCTCCCAGTCCCAAGAGACTTGTCACTTACCCCAGATCAACTGGTATTCTAGATCTTACACCAAAGACAATGATGGGAGCCAATTCTATAGTAAACTAACTAAAGGTTTATTAGCTAAGAAAAGGAAATTACAGTTATTGAGAGATTAAAGCTGGTAAAATAGATGCACAGGTGAGTCACAGTTTGTAATTCCAAATGGTGGCAGTGATGTAATAAACTGCCAGTTGCCCAAATGTATTTCAGGGTACGCAGATTGTCTCTGGGGATCTTTGCTTTGCATCTGGTACACTTCCCTGTAAGAGCCCAACAGTCCAGAGATGCATGATCCTTCCTTGAATCCACACTTATAGCTTCTTCTCAAGAAAACAAGCTGACAGTATCACTACCCATCCAAGCTTTTCCTTTGATGATGGAGAGTGAGGAGTGCATGTAGAGTCTTTGACCTCAATGACCATTTCCTTTGAAATTAGCACTTTTCTCTTAAATGTCTTCGTTTACATTCCACAAGGCTTCTTTCTTGTCTGGTGGGTTATTCAGTTACAGGGGTATTTACTGTGTAAATATTTGTATTACATTATAATAGGATACAGATAAGTGAAAACAAAGTAAGTAACAACTCAGTAGTTTTCATAAAGTTTAAACACCAAATACACTCTTATACATTTAACAAAAAGAAAAGGAGTACTTGTCTAAGGTGCCACAAGTACTCCTTTTCTTTTTGCAAATACAGACTAACACGGCTGCTACTCTGAAACCATACATTTAACAATTACTTTGATCTATGCTATTACACAGGTGGATTGACCTGGGGTTTTGGCATCAGTAGGTCTGCCAGCATCACAGGTGGGTGTTGCTACTGTGATCTCCCATCCAGATTTCTAGCTTTGTGTCCATCCATACAGAGTCTTGGTGTGGTCTGGGAGCAAGCCTGGTGCAATTGGTATGTAGGGAACACTAGGTCTGGAGCAAAAGTTAGAGATTTTAGCTGCAAGCCTCTAAAAGCCCAATAAATGTGTAAAAATGGTGACATTCAGAGTTCTACAACTCAGGGTAGATTTTCATAAGGGCAGTAAAAGGCACCTCTCTGGCCACAGAAACATTCTCATGCCAAATTTTCAAGTCCCTACTCCAAAGGATGGAGGTACTGGTGCTGCTTAAGAAATAGATGGGGGGAAATAATTAACACTGGCAAAACTTTCTATTTACTTAGACTTCTGTAAGGCATTTGACTTGGTATCACAAAACATTTTAATTAAAAAAATGAGATCAATATAACATGGCACACATTAAATGGATATAAAATTGACTAACTGATAGGTCTCAAAATGTAATTGTTAGCAGGGAATTGTCATCAAATGGCTGTATTTCCTGTGGGGACCCACAGTGATTGGTTCTTGGCCCTGTGTGAAAATATAAAATCTGATAAATTTTTCAGGTGACACAAAAATTGGGAGAAAGATCAATAATGAAGAGGACAGGTCACTGATTCAAAGCAATCTGGATCACTTGGTAAACTGGGTGCAAGCAAACAATATATGTTTTAATATGGCTACATGTAAATGTATACATATATGAACAAAGAAAGTAGGCCATACTTGCAGAATGCAGGATTCTATCCTGGGAAGTAGTTACTCTGAAAAAAGATTTAGGGCTCTTGGTGGATAATCAGCTGAACATGAGTTCCCAATGTGACACTGTGGCCAAAAAAGCTAATGTGGTCCTAGGATGCATAAACAGGGGAATCTTGAGTAGGAGCAGAGAGGTTATTTTACCTCTGTATTTGGAACTGGTGTGACCACTGCTGGAATATTGTGTCCAGCTGTGGGACACACAATTCAAGGATGTTGCTAAATTGGAGAGAGTTTAGAGAAAAGCCACATGAATGATTAAAGGATTAAAAAATGCTTTATAGTGATAGACTCAAAGAGCTCCATTTATTTAGCTTAACAAATAGAAAGTTAAGGGGTGACTTGATTATGGTCTGTAAGTATCTACGTGGAGAACAAATATTTAATAAGGGCTCTTCAATTTAGCAGGGAAAGTTAAAACATGATCCAGTGGCTGGAAGCTGAAGCTAAACAAATTCAGAATGGAAATAAGGTATATATTTTTGACAGTGAGGATAATTATCATTGGAACAATTTACCAAGGGTCATGGTGGATTCTCTATCACTGACAATATTTAAATGAAGATTGGATGTTTTTCTAAAAAGCTGTGTTCTTGGAATTACTGTGGGGAAGTTCTGTGGCCTGTGTTATACAAGAGTTCAGACTAATTGATTGCAATGATTCCTTCTGGCCAAGTTGGAATCTATGAACCTATCAATCAATGGGATCCTGGTCCATGACTCAGGCTCTTGGACACAATGATAATGATGATTGATGATGATAAAATAATAATAAAGAGAACACATGGAAAATTTCAGTCTGAGCAGTTAAAGTTCAGCAAAGTTATAGAATCATAGAATAACAGAGTTGGAAGGGACCTCTGGAGGCCATCTAGTCCAACCCCCTGCCCAGAGCAGGACCAATCCCAACTAAATCATCCCAGCCAGGGCTTTGTCAAGCCTGACCTTAAAAACATCTAAGGAAGGGGATTCCACCATCTCCCTAGGTAACACATTCCAGTGTTTCACCACCCTCCTAGTGAAAAAGTTTTTCCTAATATCCAACCTAAACCTCCCCCACTGCAACTTGAGATCATTACTCCTTGTCCTGTCATCTGCTATCACTGAGAATAGTCTAGAACCATCCTCTTTGGATCCACCTTTCAGGTAGTTGAAAGCAGCTATCAAATCCCCCCTCATTCTTCTCTTCCACAGACTAAACAATCCCAGTTCCCTCAGCCTCTCCTCATAACTCATGTGTTCCAGTTCCCTAATCATTTTTGTTGCCCTTCGCTGGACTCTCTCCAATGTATCCACATCCTTCTTGTAGTGTGGGGCCCAAAACTGGACACAGTACTCCAGATGAGGCCTCACCAATGTTGAATAGAGGGGAACGATCACGTCCCTCGATCTGCTGGCAATGCCCCTACTTATACATCCCAAAATGCCATTGGCCTTCTTGGCAACAAGGGCACACTGTTGACTCATATCCAGCTTCTCATCCACTGTCACCCCTAGGTCCTTTTCTGCAGAACTGCTGCTGAGCCATTCGGTCCCTAGTCTGTAGCGGTGCATTGGATTCTTCCGTCCTAAGTGCAGGACTCTGCACTTGTCCTTGTTGAACCTCATCAGATTTCTTTTGGCCCAATCCTCCAATTTGTCTAGGTCCCTCTGTATCCTATCCCTACCCTCCAGCATATCTACCACTCCTCCCAGTTTAGTGTAAACCACAAACTTTAGTAATCCATAAACTTGCTGAGGGTGCAATCCACACCATCCTCCAGATCATTAATGAAGATATTGAACAAAACCAGCCCCAGGACTGACCCTTGGGGCACTCCGCTAGATACTGGCTGCCAACTAGACATGGAGCCATTGATCACTACCTGTTGAGCCCGACAATCTAGCCAACTTTCTACCCACCTTGTGGTGCATCCATCCAGCCCATACTTCTTTAACTTGCTGGTAAGAATACTGTGGGAAACCGTGTCAAAAGCTTTGCTAAAGTCGAGGAATAACACGTCCACTGCTTTCCCTTCATCCACAGAACCAGTTATCTCATCATAGAAGGCAATTAGATTAGTCAGGCATGACTTTCCCTTGGTGAATCCATGCTGACTTTTTCTGATCACTTTCCTCTCATCTAAGTGCTTCAGAATTGATTCCTTGAGGACTATAATCAACTGAAAACAAGAGCTTATAAGGGAAGGTGTTAGGTAACCTGAACTATAGCTGTCACAACTAGCTACTCCTATTGTATGTATTGATATAATAACTTTGGATTTTTAACTAAAGAGTATATAAACTACAGTGATATGAGACTTAAAGTAACTTTATTACATTTTCCTCTTAGTGTCATCATTTTACTGTACTATCTCCTGGTTTCTTTTAAAAGATGGCCTCTTACAGCCTGATTTCATTCGCTAACATACACCACAGCAATAGTGGAAAGAAACAAACTACGATCTTTATTTCCTGCAGAAGTATTCAGCTGCTGGAGCCATTTCCAAAACTACAAAGGCAACAGATTTACAGAATTAAGACCAAAGGGGTGGGGGGGAGGGGAAGCAGTGTATGTGTGAGAGAACGGGGGGTGGGCAAGAAAAAGAGAAGGGAAATTAAACTTTGGTAACCTTAATCTTTTTAAAGCTTCCAAATCAAACCTTTAAAATTAAACAGGTAATTAAGTTAGCAAGTTATTAAAGATCATAAAACAAAACCCAAAAGACCCTCTCATGATAAACTCCTCCAGACCCTCGGCCAAGTGGTTCAGTTCTTATGCTGGAAAGGACCTGTTATTCCACTTTCTTGTTAAATATATTTCAATTGATATAAAACAGCAACACTTAAGAAACTTTTAACTACTGTACTTGGGAGTCAATGTCCGCAAAATGTCTCACAGCCTGCAATCAGCTTACGCTGATGGGCCGCATGTGGCCCGCGGGCTGCAGCTTGCTCACCATTGCTCTAGAATGATCGTTGACTATGCAATCTTAATGATGCTCTTTTAATATAGTTTTCTAGTTTATTATGCAATACAATCCCTTTTAGTGTCAGCCCTGCAGTAGGGGTCTGGAGGGATTACTTTGCAATAGGTGGGATTGGAACATTATTTGGATTGCCAGCCTTTCATCACCCTCTTTAACTGCTCTTGTGCACACCAACACCTATTATAGCAAATATCCACAACCACTAAAGTCAGGGGGAAAATAATCAGGTAATGAACGTGTGGAGAAAGGTGAAAGGGGAGCAGAGTTAAGATTGCAGTGTGTAGTCTATGGTATACATGGTAATGGTAAGGTGTGTTCCTGTGAGTGAAGGGATAGCAGCTATGCTCAGATAAATGGGTTTTCACTGCCTTGCTTTTGTGGGTTTGTGGCAGGTATATTGTGTGTTTAGCAACTCAATCAATCTGTGGGTATGTCTACACTACGAAATTAGGTCGAATTTATAGAAGTCGGTTTTGCAGAAAGCGTTTTTATGCAGTCGCTTGTGTGTGTCCCCACACAAATGCTCTAAGTGCATGTAGTCGGCGGAGTGTGTCTACAGTACCAAGGCAACCGTCGACTTCCGGAGCGTTGCACTGTGGGTGGCTATCCCACAGTTCCTGCGGTCTCCACCGCCCATTTGAATTCTGGGTAGAAATCCCAGTGCCTAATGGGGCTAAAACATTGTCATGGGTGGTTCTGGGTACATATCGTCAGGCCCCTGTTCCCTCCCTCCCTCCATGAAAGCAGGGGCAGACAATCGTTTTGCGCCTTTTTTCTTGAGTTACCTGTGCAGACGCCATACCACGGCAAGCATGGAGCCCGCTCAGCTAACCGTCACCGTATGTCTCCTGGGTGCTGGCAGATGTGGTACTGTACTGTACACAGCAGCAGTTTATTGCCTTTTGGCAGCAGACAATGCAGTATGACTGGTAGCTGTCATTGACATAGTCCTGGGTGCTCTTTTAACCGGGCGCCTGGGCAAACATGGGAGTAACTCAGCCAGGTCATTTCCCTTGTTTCATCTCATGGCGATTGAGTCCTACCGGCAGTGCACTGTCTTTTAATCTGCAGCTAGCAAAAGATGATAGCCAGTAGTCATACTGCACCGTCTTCTGCCGAGTATCCAGGAGATGACGATGGCTAGTGGTCGTACTGCACAGTCTGCTGCCAGCAAGCTATATAAAGATAGATGAAGTGGCTCAAAACAAGAAATAGACCAGATTTGTTTTGTATTCATTTTCTCCTCCCTACCTCCCTCTGTGAAATCAACGGCCTGCTAAACCCAGTTTTGTTTTCTATCCTTGAAGTTTTGAGTTCTATCCTTGAGGGGGCCATTCAGTTTCTCGCAAAGCCACCCCCTTTGTTGATTTTAATTCCCTGTAAGCCAACCCTGTAAGCCATGTCATCAGTCGCCCCTCCCTCTGTCAGGGCAACGGCAGACAATCGTTCCGCGCCTTTTTTCTGTGCAGACGCCATACCATGGCAGGCATGGAACCTGCTCAGATCACTTTGGCAATTAGGAGCACATTAAACACCACACACATTATATGCAGCACCAGAACCTGGCAAAGTGATCCCGGGCGAGTAGGTGACGTCAGTGTGGTGATGAGAGTGATGAGGACATGGACACAGACTTCTCTCAAAGCACGGGCCCTGGCAATGTGGGCATCCTGGTGCTAATGGGGTAGGCTGATGCGGTGGAAAACCAATTCTGGGCCCGGGAAACAAGCACAGACTGGTGGGACCACATAGTATTGCAGATCTGGGACGATTCCCAGTGGCTGCGAAACTTTCGCATGTGTAAGGGCACTTTCATGGACTTGCTTTCCGCTGCCCTGAGGCTCAAGAATACCAAGATGAGAGCAGCCCTGACACTTGAGCATTGAGTAGCAATAACCCTGTGGAAGCTTGCAATGCCAGATAGCTACCGGTCAGTGGGGAATCAATTTGGAGTGGGCAAATCTACTGTGGGGGCTGCGGTGATGCAAGTAGCCAATACAATCAAAGATCTGCTGATATCAAGGGTAGTGACCCTGGGAAATGTGCAGGTCATAGTGGATGGCTTTGCTGCAATGGAATTCCTTAACTGTGGTGGGGCCATAGACAGAACCCATATCCCTATCTTGGCACCGGAGCACCAAGCCAGCGAGTACATAAACCGCAAGCGGTACTTTTCAATAGTGCTGCAAGCACTGGTGGATCACAAGGGACGTTTCACCAACATCAGTGTGGAATGGCTGGGAAAGGTACATGACGCTCGCATCTTCAGGAACTCTGGTCTGTTTCAAAAGCTGCAGGAAGGGACTTTATTCCCAGACCAGAAAATAACCTTTGGGGATGTTGAAATGCCTATAGTTATCCTTGGGGACCCACCATACCCCTTAATGCCATGTCTCATGAAGCCATACACAGACAGCCTGGACAGTAGTCAGGAGCTGTTCAACTACAGGCTGAGCAAGTCCAGAATGGTGGTAGAATGTGCATTTGGATATTTAAAAGTGCGCTGGTGCAGTTTACTGACTCGGTTAGACCTCAGCGAAACCAATATTCCCACTGTTATTACTGCTTGCTGTGTGCTCCACAATATCTGTGAGAGTAAGGGGGAGACGTTTATGGCAGGGTGGGAGGTTGAGGCAAATCGTCTGGCTGCTGGTTACACACAGCCAGACACTAAGGCGGTTAGAGCACAGGAGGGCGCATTGCATGTCAGAGAAGCTTTGAAAACCAGTTTCATGACTGGCCAGGCTACGGTGTGAAAGTTCTGTTTGTTTCTCCTTGATGAAACCCCCAGCCCCTTGGTTCACTGTACTTCCTTGTAAGCTAACCACTCTCCCATCCTCCCTTCAATCACCACTTGCAGAGGCAATAAAGTCATTGTTGCTTCACATTCATGCATTCTTTATTCATTCATCACACAAATAGGGGGATAAGTACCAAGGTAGCCCAGGAGGGGTGGTGGAGGAGAGAAGCACCAGAAGGGGTGGTGGAGGAGGGAAGGACAAGGTCACACAGCACTTTAAAAGTTTAAAACTTTACAACTTATTGAATGCTAGCCTTCTGTTGCTTGGGCAATCCTCTGGGGTGGAGTGGCTGGGTGGCCTGAGGCCCCCCCACCGCATTCTTGGGCGTCTGGGTGAGGAGGCTATGGAACTTGGGAAGGAGGGCGGTTGGTTACACAGGGGCTGTAGCAGCGGTCTGTGCTCCTGTTGCCTTTCCTGCAGCTCAACCATACGCTGGAGTGCATTAGTTTGATCCTCCAGCAGCCTCAGCATTGAATCCTGCCTCCTCTCATCATGCTGCCGCCACCTTTCAGTTTCAGCCCTCTCTTCAGCCCACCACTTACTCTCTTCAGCCCGCCACCTCTCCTCCCGGTCATTTTTTGCTTTCCTGCACTCTGACATTGTCTGCCTCCACTCACTTGTCTGTGCTCTGTCAGTGTGGGAGGACAGCAAGAGCTCATAGAACATTTCATTGGGAGTGTGGTTTTTTTTGCCTTCTAATCTTTGCTAGCCTCTGGGAAGGAGAAGATCCTATGATCCTTGAAACACATGCAGCTGTTTGAGAAAAAAAAAAAGGGACAGTGGTATTTAAAAAGACACATTTTATAGAACAATGGGTACACTCTTTCACGGTAAACCTTACTGTTAACATTACATACATAGCACATGTGCTTTCATTCCAAGGTGGCATTTTGCCTCCCCCCTGCGCGTGGCGAGCCCCTCCCCCCTTCACCCTGCCCGTGGCTAACAGTGGGGAGCATTTCTGTTCAGCCACACGTAAACAGCCCAGCAGGAACGGGCACCTCTGAATGTCCCCTTAAGAAAAGCACCCTGTTTCAACCAGGTGACCATGAATGATATCACTCTCCTGAGCATAACACAGAGAGATAAAGAACGGATGTTGTTTGAAAGCCAGCAAACATACACTGCAATGCTTTGTTCTACAATGATTCCTGAGTACGTGCTACTGGCCTGGAGTGGTAAAGTGTCCTACCATGGTGGATGGAATAAGGCTGCCTTCCCCAGAAACCTTTTGCAAAGGCTTTGGGAGTATATCCAGGAGAGCCACAAATGCCAGGGCAAATTAATCATTAAACATGCTTGCTTTTAAACCATGTACAATAGTTTAAAAGGTACACTCACCAGAGATCCCTTCTCCGCCTGCCGGGTCCAGGAGGCAGCCTTGGGTGGGTTCGGGGGGTACTGGCTCCAGGTCCAGGGTGAGAAACAGCTCCTGGCTGTTGGGAAAACCGGTTTCTCCACTTGCTTGCTGTGAGCTATCTACAACCTCATCATCATCATCTTCCTCATCCCCAAAACCTGCTTCTGTGTTGCTTCCATCTCCATTGAAGGATTCAAACAACACGGCGGGGTAGTGGTGGCTGAACCCCCTAAAATGGCATGCAGCTCATCATAGAAGCGGCATGTTTTGGGCTCTGACCTGGAGCGGCCGTTCGCCTTTCTGGTTTTCTCATAGGCTTGCCTCAGCTCCTTAAGTTTCACGCGGCACTGCTTCGGGTCCCTGTTATGGCCTCTGTCCTTCATGCCCTGGGAGATTTTGACAAATGTTTTGGCATTTTGAAAACTGGAACATAGTTCTGATAGCATGGATTCCTCTCCCCATACAGCGATCAGATCCCGTACCTCCCATTCGGTCCATGCTGGAGCTCTTTTGCGATTCTGGGACTCCATCATGGTCACCTCTGCTGATGAGCTCTACATGGTCACCTGCAGCTTGCCACGCTGGCCAAACAGGAAATTGAAATTCAAAAGTTCGCGGGCCTTTTCCTGTCTACCTGGCCAGTGCATCTGAGTTGAGCGTGCTGTCCAAAGCGGATAGCTCCCGGAGGTTAATACCATCTAATTGTGTCCACAGTACCCCAAATTCGACCCAGCAAGGCCAATTTCAGTGCTAATCCCCTTGTTGGGAGTGGAATAAGGAAATCGATTTTAAGAGCCCTTTAAGTCGAAAAAAGGGGCTTTGTCGTGTGGACGGGTGCAGGGTTAAATCGATTTAACGCTGCTAAATTCGACCTCAACTCCTAGTGTAGACCAGAGCTTAGTGCCCTATTGTTTGCACAGGCCAATTCCAAGCAAATGCTCCAGTGCATTTTTCTTTTTTAAAAAATACAAAAAACAGACCAAAAATGCAAGCCAGCACAGATAGCTTATGAGTAGCCCTTCAATAAAAAACTGGTGAACATTAGCGTTTTTAAAACATCATTTTTTTATGGAATCAATTTATATTGAAAGTTTATATTCAAATTACTGTTCATTTATGAAAAGTATGGAAAATACCTTGGCATTGTTTTTTCACAAATATTACCATGATAATAGTGCCAAGAGATTCTAGTCTAAAATAAAGTGAATCTGACTAGAAAAGAGCCAATAAGTTACAACAAATGTGTGTGGGAGCAAAAGGTTCCCAACAAACATATTGACAGATTCTTATTTGTTAAAGAACAGAAGGAAAACACAATTCTGAATGCTGAACCCATGAGAATCTATTTTTGTACACTGAGAAAAATCAATAACTTTTTTTGGAAGGGATTAAGACATAGAGTATCATAGAACATCATGAGTTTCAGTATGACTGGTTGTTTTGCTATGAAAGCATGCCAGTAGTGTCAGGAACTTGGTGGGAGAGGCAGAATCTATTAGGAAACACATTCATTTCCTTTTATTATTGGCATATCTTCCTGAACAAAAGATGCAAAATTGTCAAATTATTTTATTTCCCTCACAAATTTCCTGAAAGTTGGTTCATACACAAGAACCCTGGTAATCTCCCACCTGTAGAGCATTAATATAGTGTATAGAGCAGCAGATTTATAACTTGTACCAAAGACAAGCATGAAACTGTATATTTTTCTTTTGCTGAGAGGGCTTCTGCATGAGATGAACTAATACATTATTGTAGCCTAACATACTTGTTAGCTATTTTCCTTTCCTGAATTAAAAAATTGAATTATATACACTCAGCCTAGTTACTGAACCTGTAAAGTTTATTAAAGTTTATCGACCATGTGTATACACTTCAGGATTTAGGTTCAATTGCTTCTCTCAAGCTGGAACATTGAATTAAGATGCAGTGCCTTGCTGTGGCTCTCATGGACTCCAACTGAGCTACAGGTAGCAAAAGTCTCCTTCAATTAGACATAATCATCACTCACAGTCAATAATTGTGCTAAAGGCTGCTTTCAAATCTGTGAGGGATTCGCATTTAATGTACTGATTCAGCTTGTCTGAGCCAAATTCACTGTGTACTGAAACCAAAGCAATTTAGTTCTTGCCTACGGCCCTTTTGGCAGTTCATCTAGTACTGAGCACTGTAAGGACTGTGAGATACAATTTAATCTGAGACATCTGTGCACAGACAGGACCTTTTCCGTAACAGAGAAAGACTAAGTAATGGCTAAGCTGTAGTTTTATGTGAAGAATCAGGCCTTATCTCTCCCCTGAAAAATAAAGCATTTAAGATATAGTAGAAAGCCAAACACACAAAAAATAAAAAATAAAAATAAAAAAATAATAAAAAAAACCCCTCGGTTTATGAAATGCACACTGAGGCTACTAACAGCTTTCCTTGCTCCAACCACATAAAGTACTTGATCCCTGGATTAACCATTTAAAGATATTATACTTATCCGCTGCAGCTGACTGGAAAGATCTTTATTAAATATGAAAGGGAGATGACTTGCTCTTTGTGATTTTATAGAAATATCAACATTTCTTTTATATATATTTTTTCCTGGCTCATGATGTTATTGGGTAAAGTGCTGTAATATTTATCTGCCATACCACAATAGCTTCCAAAAAAGGCTCTCTCTTTCTATGAATTTCTATACTTGACATACAGAATACTTCATGAAATGTTTTGAAGATGTCACACCAAAAGCCTAATAACAGCTGTCAATTTTAAAACCAGCTGGCTACCATTGTTCTTGATTAAAGATATAATAACTCAGTTACTGCTATTCTATTAATCATTCCCCTTTTTGTGAAATAAAATGGTTTCGGATGTTTGTATTTTTTATTGGATATGTAATGATGAAATTTCATTCTCAAGTATTTATTTAAAATCAGTTTGTTCAAAAATAATTTGATATAATTTTGATTCCTAAACTCTTGTGTTTCTGTGAAGGAAGCTCAGTTCAGGACATTGTTTGCAAACCTGGGGTGAGATAATGGCTGTCCTTTCCATGCATGCATAAGGCTAAGACTAAAGTAAAAGGAGACTTTCTCCACATGCACAGTCCACAAAAGAGAGCCACAACCGAAATCCCCGCACTCAAGAGTGTGCAGGGACTTCTGCCTCTTGCTTCCATCCATCAAGATACCACTGGAGGTGGGTGGGTAAGAGAGAGGAGGCAGGGCCTTGTACTGGGGAACTGGGGTGGGACTGTGACTCTCTAAGCTATTAGGTATAAATAGTCTCACTTCCTGAGTTGTTGATGCTTTCCCTTCATAAATCACCATATTACTAAATCTGTCCTAAGGTGAAAAATATAAAACACTGTATTGTTCCAATAGCCCACTGAAGAAACAGATAATATCTATGCCTATTGTCTTCCACACTTGAGACTCTAAAGCTAGTGAAAGGCCATGCTCTGTTACAGTATAATTCTTAAAGAGCAAAAAAGTGAACACAAAAATTGGACTGTAACAGACTGTGAATCCCAATGTTTGAATCTGGTGATTCTAAAAAAAAAAAAAAAAAAAGAGCTTTCAACCATGCTTGTAACTGTTTCCATCATTTCAAGGAGAGCTCTGTGTAGCTTGAAACCTTGTCTCTTTCACCAAAAGAAGTTGGTCCAATGAAATGCTCACCCACCTTGTCTCACTGACTGTACAGGCATTATAGGTTTCAGAGTGACACACAGAGTGTCAATCCTGGAATCTTATTA
This sequence comes from Caretta caretta, assembly GCF_965140235.1. Lineage (NCBI taxonomy): Eukaryota > Metazoa > Chordata > Testudines > Cheloniidae > Caretta > Caretta caretta. Next base: position 150,930,464 of record NC_134207.1, on the reverse strand, counting down.
TATAGATATTGTGTACAATTTAAACTTTTGTATAGGGGATTTGTTGACTTGCTCAAGAATATAAAGGACCTAACATGGAGTGAACCCAAGCTTCTATGGCTTCTTAACAAAGTGGTAGTAAAGATCAACTACTATTTCTCTTGGGAGTAGTAATTCAAAATACAGTTGAAATTAGTTTATGTTAGGGATTTCAAAGCTACTTGACAATGGGCAAACCCCAAAATGGGAATTTTGCTCAAGATATGTAATACTTTTCCAAAACTTATCCAAAACGAATCAATATTCTGTGGGCTTACCCCTCTTCTGACCTTCCTTCCCTGCCCTTGCTTTAAAGAGAGTTCCATCTCCTACCTGGTGGCAGCAGCAGTCTTTAAAGGAAGTTTAACAGTCCGTTGCCTGTCCATTCCCAACAGTTTTCTTAAAGCAAGCAATACTCTCCCAATGTGGTGGAGGAACGGAGTCCCTACATCTGCTCACCTGCATGTGATATTATTGGGGTATGCTCCACAGCCCTTCTTGCAGCAGCAGGAGGCAATCTTATTTGGCCCATTGCTTTTGAAATCCATGTGACATTTCTGAAAGTCCCACATCATGTGGCATTTGGGGTGTTCCAGGAGCATTCTGCATCATTAACAGGGAGATCCTAGACAGCGTCAGTGGTAGCAGCAGCAGCAGTGGGTTTCCAGAATTAGGTATGCTGAGAGGAAGAAAATGGAGGAGGTTCAGTTCAGTTCAAAAGAAGTATAAGGGTTTGGAATGCTTTTAATTTTATAACTGAGGATCCAGAAGAATGTATAAGTTCAACTGGGTAGGTGGAGCTACTTTCATTTACATCTTATAGCTTCTTCTGGCTCTTCAGAGAGTTACTTGCACAAACTTAGTAGTGAGGCTCATTGAAAAATTTCTATCAAAACTATTTTTGACTGAATATTGGGTTTCAGTATGAATGAAATCTTTCACTACGAGTGTCTGCTTTCTGTGGAAAACAATATTTCATTGAAAAAATGAAAATTGAAAACTTTTCAGTTTTTAGGCCAAGACCAAAACAAAACTATTTCAATTTAAAATGGTGCTGTGGTGCCTCATGGATTTTTGTAGATCAGGTAATGTATATTCCCATTCTTCTCTATGGGCTGAGTTCTGTAGCTGGACTACATCTCCCATGATACACCACAGCCAGTGGCTCCTATAATACTTTCCTGCCTCTCAGCGAAAAGGAAATCATGGAAGATGTAATCTGATCAGAGAGGAAAATGGGAACATAAGACATCCAAACTACAACTCCCATGAAACAACAAGGCACCATTTTGAATAAGAGTATTTTGGTTTTTGGCTGAAATATTTTGCCAAAAGGTTGAATTTTTTCACGGAACAAAACTTTATTTTCTGTCCAGCTCTATCCCATACACAAAGACTGGACTATACAGTCATTCTCTCTCCCTGGTCCAATGCATGATTAATTATTTATTCACAATGGAACAGCTGCAAAAAGGAGATACTGAGGCAGACCCCAATGGTTAAGGTACTTACCTGAGAGGTGGGAAGCCCCAGTTCAAATCTCTTCTCCATATCAGGCAGGGAGGGAATTAAATCAAGGTCTCCCACATTCTAGGTGAGTTTCCTAATCACTGTGCAAAAGATTATAAATAAGGCTAGTTCCTCCTCCTTCCCCCTTGCCATTCTGTGCAAAGATAGGTGAGCTTTGAGAAAGCCTATCTGATCAGGATCTGCAGGAGAGAAAGGTGGAGGAACACCTATCTTCACCTGGTTTGAGGCTCTCACTGGGGCAATATAAGCACCTATGCACCTGCATTGAGGAGTTGTGTGTGTTTTCAGTGATAGAAACCTAGGGACCTAGAGATTTTAAGGGTCTCTAGAGTGAAGCAGCTACTAAGCAAGGGTTTTGAGGATCTCATTGGACTTCAACACCTACATTTTGGATTTAAGTGCCTAAGACCTTTGTTGATATGGGCCATAATGCCATATCATTTCTTTCCTGAGGGAACATGAAGGTACTTCTGACCAGTTGGTGAATTCTTGTTAATGAAGCCTAGATATAAATGGCTGGAGATGATGGTAAAACCATTTTCATTGGAGGTCTTTTGCCTCTAAAAATTCACTGATGTGTTTGACTCACAGAGCCTGACTTTGTTCTTTTAGTTCTTTTTAATTCTGTTAGGGCTGATGCTTTGATTCTGAAAAAAAAAATGGGACTCTCGTGGGAACTATAGTTCTGAGCATAGCTGGTCCTACAGTTTGGATCCAAATATGCCAACACTTGTTGCAAATCTGGTGCTGTTTTTCATTTTGTTGCTATTATAAATGAATGCCAGATGTGTTTAAATTATAACATTAAAATAATTCATAGTACATTATCAACTTCATTTTTTAAAATATGTGTTTTATTAATCTAGCAATAATGTGTAACCTTTAGACAATGTAGTGAGCAGCAATGACCCGCTGGAGAAGTTGAGTCCCTGAAGTAATGCTAGGTTTCAGAGTAGCAGCCGTGTTAGTCTGTATTCGCAAAAAGAAAAGGAGTACTTGTGGCACCTTAGAGACTAACAAATTTTTTTGAGCATAAGCTTTCGTGAACTACAGCATCCAATGAAGTGAGCTGTAGCCCACGAAAGCTTATGCTCAAATAAATTTGTTAGTCTCTAAGGTGCCACAAGTCCTCCTTTTCTTTTTGTGAAGTAATGCTAGTGGCTCCTAACACTTTAGCCAAGCAAAGATCTTAAACACTGCTTACTAATGAAATATTTACTGAAGAAAAGACCCACATATTAAGCAGTCATGATTTTTTTTTTTTTACCTGAAACTTCGGATGGGAATTCCAGGTAACAATCATAAGGGAACATTACAGATTTACTAGGAAGCCTGTTAGCATGTGATTGGTGTCAGCTGAATATGATCATCCTCTGATATGGAGCTGTGTGAAACTCAACAGCTTCAGTTCATATGCGGGGGGGTCAGTTCATCTTTTTTGTTGTTATTATTTCTGTTATATATTCTTGCCCTTTCACTTTGTTGGGTGTTTCTCTATAACTGCTAAGATTTTCATAGTTTGGCTGGAACACATAAATGTTCACAATGGGTGAAATGCAGCCCACCATTACTCAAAAGTTTGCAAACCATAATGCTATTTTCAGAGTAATAAAAAAATCCCAAATGAGGAACATTCAACAGTTTTCTGGCTTTCTTATGAACAGTTCACACAACTCTACCTAGATGTGAAAATTAGAAATGTTATTGCACTAATGTAAAAAAGAATAAAAATATTAGCCATGGTCAAATTCCAGGAAAAATGTTCATCAAATAATTTATTCAGTTAATATTACCAATATTTGTAGAATAATTTACGCATTAAATGCCATTAGCCCTGATATAAACCTATTAAATACTGGACAAACATTCTTATTAAATGAAAAATGGCAAAATGTTGTGAATAATGTATTCACTGAATTGTATTCAACCTGCTCTGAGAAAGTATTTCTCAAAAAAAAAAGAAATAGAGAGGTATTGCAGGAAAGAGGTGAGGGTTGGTGGAGCGTGGCAAAATTAATCTGATTTTGCTTTATGCTTAAAACTTTTCACACCATTCTGGGTTGGACCATAGTTCAGTCTATAATTTTAGATAAGATCCACCAAGCTTTTGCTTAGTTTAATTGCTCTTTACTTTCTCCAAAATTGCTCCTAGAGTTTAGGTGCTCAAAAGTAAATGCAGTCCTCTAGGCCGGGTCTCATGAGGTCCTCATGGAATGTTATAATAATTCCTCCCATTTAGTGTGTAATTGTATTGATTAAGCCTCCTATCCTATTGGCCTTTTTTTCTGCAATTAGTCAATGTATTGAGTCTTCATGTTCTTACTAACATGAATCTTGAAGTTCCATTTATTGACATGTCAGTTCCCTACCCATTAATGTATGTTATTTTGGAGCTTTTTAAACTAAAATCCAAAATCCAGTACTTAGTTAAGAATTCCATTTGTATGTTTTGTTTGTTACATGTTAAAAAATTACTATAGTCATAGCCAGAAAGAGAAAATGCAATGTCAGACAGACACCTAGTGCTTAAAAAAGAAGAGATACACAATTCATGCCATAGGTCAACAATGGATGGTGTTGTCAGACAAACAGGTCAAAATATGGGTTTTAAAGTATTAAACCTATTCAGCGAAGGAACTGACAGATTCAACAATAATTAGCTGTATTTTTATGGTGCATTTAATTTCCATGGTGCCACAATATCAGTGACAACACTATCACAAAGATGATAGAGTTGAAAGCAGCTAACCTTTAGGTTAACTGTAATTGCAGTACCCTTAAATTAGGGGAAATGTCAGCTGACTCTAATGTGTAATAAGATCATTACCATTTAGGTCAGCTCTTGCTAATTTATATTTGTGTACTGTGGAAGTTTGTCATTTCTGACTGCTAAAGTGTATTGTGTTCTTTGCATGTACACTTTTGAATCCATTATGCTTGTATGAATTTTAACTTTTATCTTTTTAATATCTTCTGAGTCCTGTTAAGACAGAAGGGGAACAGAAGGCCCATTAAGGTTTGTCCCCCCCTTTGGATTATCAGTTGTATACCACAATATCCATGCTATCAAATATCAGTCCAATTCATTTTAACGATTTATAGTCATTGGTACAATTTCTGCTCTTAGTTTAATTGTTCACTCTATTAAAAAATTCTGAATATTTTCTTTTACCATTTGGTGCTTCATCTAGCCCTATAATCCTTTCATTTGACACTGATTTATAGAGCCCTGTTTAGCCTCTCTGTAAATTTCAAAGTTAAACAGTATACTCAGTTTTCAGAGTAACAGCCCTGTTAGTCTGTAATCGCAAAAAGAAAAGGAGTACTTGTGGCACCTTAGAGATAAATAAATAAATAAATAAATAAGTTGGTTAGTCTCTAAGGTGCCACAAGTACTCCTTTTCTTTTTGAGTATACTCAGTGCAATTCCACTGTTCTTGAGTGACACACTTAGTTCAGACTAAGATCTTGGAGACTCTGAATCACTGTGGTTACCTTCACTTGATTTTTTGTTTTTGTTTCTAACACATTTGTCAAGGCTGATTCCTCACTCTGGCACTTTGAGTGCAGAGGGTGGGGGCCCACAAGGATTCTAAAAATTAATACTGGCTACTCCAGACTGGTATTAAACTCCCCAAGTCACAAGTTCTCTCTGGCCTTGGATGGGTAGATGCTGCCATCACCCAAATTAAAAAAAACCCTTTGAACCCAGGAAGGTGCACTTGGGAATTTCTCCCTCAAGTCCTTTCACACCCGCGCCCCCCCAGGGAAGAGCTGAAAAAGAAAACAAAGGAAATCAGCTGTTGCAACCAGCTAATTAAATAACACATGCACAAACCTCTTAGGACACACACAAAAACCCCAATCCTGTTCTTAAAAAAGGTAAATTTTATTAAAAACAAAAAGAGAATCTGGAACTTAGGTTATTGCTAGATTTAAAAAGAGCAAATATAATAAGTAAGCATCAAGAATGGTTTTCTTGAGGTCCAACTTAATGGTTATAAGCAAAACAAAAGCATTTGGGGGTTAGCACAAAGGAGTCCACAAGCCAATAAGAAATAAAAGAAATAACCCTAATTGTGTCTTCCCTAGACAGTCCCTGATTTACTTACATATCTGGGGTTTCAGATAAGTAGTTCTAGGTATGATCTGATGATTTTCCATACCTGGCTTAAAACGTATAACATTGCTGCTATGTGTCTCCTCTCTCCAGAGAACAACCACAGACAGACAAAGGGAACGTTTTTTTCCCAATTTTAAAAAAGTTTTTGCCCTCCCATTGGCTCTTCTGGTCAGGTTCCCACTCCTTGCCTTTTACTTCTTAATGCTTTACAGGTCAAGCAAGTAGAGAACAGCTACTAACAGGGATTTTATAGCTAACCGGTTGGCTGGGTGTCAACAAAAGGGAGCTATCCCCCTCCTGCTCCTTAATTTATCACAACATTATGTTCTTAATAAAGTAACTGTGCACAATATTTCAGATGTATCCTCATTTACACTCTTTTATGATAATTAATTCCTCTGATTTATCATATATTATAAACACCTTTATTTAGTTAAATTTAATTTGTCTTCTCTGCTACAGATGTGCATTGTGCCAAAAGGTAGACAGTTATACACAATATCTCCTCTCCCTCAGATTTTTCTTCTGTTCTGCATTTTTCAAGATATAACCAATGAAGGGAAATTCTAGATTTGGTTATCTGGTTAACAGTCTATAAAATATTTCATGGCAGGACAAGATTGTAATTGAACAAAAATTCAGCACAAAATTGTTTTCCAATTGAATCTAATTTAATAGATACTGTGTGCGGTAATTACATAAATTTTGCTGACACTTTGAAGCATTTCATCAGAAGAGCTTATACAAACTAAGTAGAGAAGAATGAAATCTGTTAAGAGCTGATTTAAGGAGAAAGCAATAGTTGCAACTCTGAATCTTTCTATTCAGTACTGCAGCAGGTAGATATGGTAAGATAGTGGAGGACTGCATGGATCAGGATGAATCTGATCCTACTCCTATTGAAGTAAATGTCAAAACTATCATTAACTCCATTTGGGCCGGATCAGATCCCATGCTGGTGTACAGGTTTACACTCTTTCACTTCTAAAAGGCAGACTGCGAAGAGCTACAAAAGGATCTCTCAAAACTGGGTGATGGGGCAACAAAATGGCAGATGAAAATTAATGTTGATAAATGCAAAGTAATGCACATTGGAAAGCATAATCCCAACTATACATATAAAATTATGGGGTCTAAATTAGCTGTTACCACTCAAGAAAGAGATCTTGGAGTCATTGTGGATAGTTCTCTGGAAACATCCACTCAATGTGCAGAGGCAGTCAAAAAAGTGAACAGGATGCTGGAAATAATTAAGAAAGGGATAAATAATAGGACACAAAATATCATGTTGCCTCTATATAAATCCATGGTACGCCCATATCTTGAATACTGTGTGCAGATGTTGTCGCACCATCTCAAAAAGATATATTGGAATTGGAAAAGGTTCAGGAAAGGGCAACAAAAATTATTAGGGTATGGAACGGCTTCTGTATAAGGAGAGATTAATAAGACTGGGACTTTTCAGCTTAGAAAAGAGATGCCTAAGGGGAGATATGATAGAGGTCTATAAAATCATGACTGGTGTAGAGAAAGTAGATAAGGAAGTGTTGTTTACTACTTCTCATAACACAAGAACTAGGGGTCACCAAATGAACTTAACAGGCAGCAGGTTTAAAACAAATAAAAGGAAGTATTTCTTCACCCAACATACAGTTAACCTTTGGAACTCCTTGCAAGAGGATGTTGTGAAGGCCAAGACCATAACAGGGTTCAAACAAGAGCTAGATAAATTCATGGAGGATAGGTCCATCAATGGCTTTTAGCCAGGATGGGCAGGAATGGTGTCCCTAGGTTCTGTTTGCCAGAAGCTGGGAATGAGCAACACGGAATGGATCACTTGATGATTACCTGTTCTATTCATTCCCTCTGGGGCACCTGGCACTGGGCACTGTCGGAAGACAGGATACTGAGAGAGATGAACCTTTGGTCTGACCCAGTAGGGCTGTTCTTATGTAAAGTGCCTGTGTAAATCAGGTTGAGGATCCTAATGACAGAAAGTTGCTACCATCTTGTAGCTGTTCTTTGTTCTTTATGAACTGATCTGGAAATTCCACTTAAGTTCTTAGCTGACAAAGGTTAATTCATCATAAAAAACTGCCACCCATCACAAGTGGCATTATTCAGTAATCTTACTGGAAGTCTCAAGAGAGAGGTCAAGTCTTGAATGGGTATGGAAAGTGAATTATTATCTGACCCATAGCACTGGTTCCTTACAGTGAGGAATGAAGCATGTTTGCATGGAGAAGCATTCACTGTCCATTGAGAAGCATTCACTGTGCATTGTATCTCTTTTTTTGTAGATGAACAGTCCATTTAACTTTCCAGGATTGCAGTCTATCATCTTTCATTAGCTTTACATTTACTCCCTATATATATTTTAAAGAGTTTTTTATTATATTTGCAATTCGATATGTAGAAAATCCAATTTTTTTTATTGCAACTTGCATCTATGCAATCTGCATTATCAGTTAATGTGGTGCTCGGAGATGAAAATAGGAAACGTTTTCAACCATTTTCATGATAAATATAGAGAAAAAGATGAAGATTTAAATACAAAGGCAAAAGACAGAGAGATTGATAGTTAGATTTAAGATTACCAAAAGGGACCTAACTGAAATGGGAGTTCTGATTACCTACGAAACATCTGTTGACCAAGTGATGTTGTCTGTTGTGGAAATAATTGAGCTATAACATTGCACTGCTAAGATATCATATTTGTCATTTCAATTCACACTTCTTGAATATGTAAAGTGCAACTGTTATGTAATTTAATATTGCTCTGTTAGCTTAAGCTCTTGGGTGAAAAGAAAGAAATCATTAAGTTAGAGCCCAGTGGATGTTTTCCCCTGTAAGGAGCAATATTATTGTTTTTTGAGTGTCATACAAAAGTTTTCATTGCACACTGAATTAAAAGAGAATCTGAAATGGTTCTTTGAGAAATGGAGAATGATATTTCTGAACACTGATTTATTGAATTATATTCCTTGTGACTGCAAGCACTAATTGTTTCTTGTTAGAAGAAATACTGACTGAATCCAGCACTCAACACTCAGGCAAAAGTGAATTCTGTGTGTATGTGTGTGTGTTCTTCCCCCTAGACCTAAGAATAACATTTCTTGCAGTACTTCCAGAAATTATATCAAGCTATCCATTCCCCTCGCAAACTCTATAATTGTCATTCTTGGAAGAAATGTTTTCAATAGCAGAACTTCTGAGAATGATTGCTGCTTATGCACATGTTTGGACACACGATGGAATAGGTCAAATATCTTAACTGTGTTCAAAGCTACCCAACTTTTGTCTAACCCATTTAGGTACAATTCTTCCAAAAAGGAATATATTGTAGTATCCCACAAGATACAGAAAAGATCAGATTTGTAAGTGAATTAGTTGACTTCACGCAAACCCTGTAGCTCTCTAGCTTACAGAATGATGAACAGAGCCTGTGTTACACCGTTTCAGAATAAAGTGTTCTTTAAGACCTGAACTTGATTAGCAGTTATGGAGTGGGCTGCTGACTTCCTTATGCATATACTACAATGTTATAGAAAGACGCATTTCGTATGAAGCACTAACAGGTAAGACAGTCTAAGTGTACACATTTACTTTGTGTGAACTCTGTGAAATGCATATTACAATCTTGTTTCATATTTCATGGTTGAATGGGAGAATGCGTCATCATTACATCATTATTAACCACTACATTTTCTGTCAAAAATGCAGCAGACAGCAACAAAGGGTAATAAGTACATAGGGTAATCAGTTAATTTTAGCAGGATAACTCAGCATACTAAAGTCCAAATATGTCAGCAAGTATAACTACTATTCTGTCCAAACCATCTCCCAGAAACACTAAACGCAACATTACTTTTGCTGAAAAGTAGTTATTAGGTATAAATAGTCTCACTTCCTGAGTTGTTGATGCTTTCCCTTCATAAATCACCATATTACTAAATCTGTCCTAAGGTGAAAAATATAAAACACTGTATTGTTCCAATAGCCCACTGAAGAAACAGATAATATCTATGCCTATTGTCTTCCACACGTGAGACTCATCAAAGTTAACACTGTTTAATATGTTTAATCATTGTTTAATCATTAACTAAGTACATTTCAAGTTGAATCATTGAAATCATTAAGGCCTCTAGCTATCTAGTGATCTTTGTTTATGATTTACATTAGGTATCTGTTAGGATATAGATATTCAGGCCTATCTGTAAAGGCTTATACTCTAAGAATTTAGGTGTATTCTTATCACTTAGCTAATTACAGAGGTATAGAAGAAAGAATCAAAATCACTGTCTGGTGGTATAAAGACCTTCTCTTACTGTGACCGTCTGAGGCCCTGTTCTTAGGCTAAGGTCTTTGGCTAAGCACCAAAGGCAGCCATAAGCTGGGAAGCGACCTGTCACATCCTCATATTCCACACTAGTCACATTGAAAGAAGGTGCTATTGGGCTGTTAGGAATACAATCCTGTCCTGATAATGCCTATGTAAACGGAAACTTAGTTGGATAGCATCCTGTCTGGCAAGAACTCACTTATCAATAGCTGGGATGTGAAATCCTCACTTCTGTATTGTTTTGTCATTATAGTTCCCACTTTGCTATTGTTTATCTGTATAATCTCTGTCTGGTTCTGTGATTGTTCCTGTCTGCTGTATAATTAATTTTGCTGGGTGTAAACTAATTAAGGTGGTAGGATATAATTGGTTACATAATCATGTTACAATATGTTAGGATTGGTTACTTAAATTACAGGAAAATGATTGGTTAAGGTATAGCTAAGCAGAACTCAAGTTTTACTCTATAGTCTGCAGTCAATCAGGAAGGAAGGAGCGGGAATGGGAACAGGGATGGGGGTGGGGAAATTGGAATCATGTTTTCCTTGGGGGGGAATGGGAACAGGGACACAGGTAAGGCTCTGTGGTGTCAGAGCTGGGAAGGGGGACACTAAGGAAGGAAACTGGAATCATGCTTGCTGGAAGTTCACCCCAATAAACATCGAATTGTTTGCACTTTTGGACTTTGGGTATTGTTGCTCTCTGTTCATGCAAGAAGGACCAGGGAAGTAAGTGGGTGAAGGAATAAGCCCCTAACTGTATCCACCCCTTATTAAAATGAAACTACTTTATTTATGGCAATAACTGTTATGATCTGTAATGATTTATAGTGGTGGATTGCAAAACTATACATTAAAAAGTTTGCCAAAGACCATTGACTGTTATTCATATGTATACTACATCCACCAAATTGTTACCTGTTATTAGTTATAACTATTGTTTTATTTTTCTGAAGATAATGTGGTGCAATTGTTGTATCAAGTGTTCCAAGAATTCCTGTGTGGTAAGAATGGGCACTAACGGTGTTCTTAGACATGCACCATAATGCCAGAGATTAATTTGGAGACAATTTGTAAAGAATATGTCTCAAATTTCAAAGAGCTATTCATATGCCTATGCTTAGGCATGTTGTTCTTATCTGAGTCCATGTAGTAGACAGTTCCTTATTTTGCAGTTTTAATGAGTGTCTACTTGTCTACTATTTTTAACTACTGCTTCAATAATCTACATGTGGCATGGCTCTTTTAGAATTAGCAGTCATCTTTCCAGAAACATTTTGCAAAGGTTGGATAGAAAGCAACAGATTAAACAGTCAGAGCAGGGGTAATGAACCACAGTACATCACAGGGAGTTTTAAAGTTCTAAATTGAAGTACACACAAAGTTGAACCAAATATTGCGAATGTAACCCCAACTTAATTAGAGTCTCCTTCTATTTCAAATTTCACTTAGCCTAACTGTGATTTGCAACACATAAATGATAAATTTGTGTAGCTGGCCGACCAATTTATTTGTAATAGTATTTTCATGTTGAAAAAATATATGGAAGTTCAAAATGAACTAGAAAATGGGAAAACTATAAATAAAAGTCCCAAATTTTAGCCCTATGATTCCTTCATAAATTTTAAGTTGAGGACTCAGGGCTAGATTCACAAAGAGAGCACACCCAACTTTTAGGGGCCTAGAACATCACTGGGATTCTCAAAGCCCTGTACAATGAATGGGGAGAGAGAGGTGCCCCAGAATGATATTTGCAAAGGCCAGCATGTTAGATGGCTCCTTGCCTAAACTGGCCAATGGGAGATGCCAAGCTGAGGGTTGTGTGCTAAACCCCACCTCCCACTTGTAGAGATGGATGCCTTAGTCCTGTATAAAGGGAGAGGACTCTCTCTTCTTGGGATTCTCATCCATAAAACCCTCTGTTGGACTTAAGTGCCCATGCTGTTTTTGCAGGAAGCTGGGGAGGAGGGGTCCCTCACAACTTTTAGTCCAGTGATTAGGGTACTCACCTAGGATGTGGGGAGAGCCCTGGTTCAAGTCCCACTTCAGTCCCACATCAGAATAGCCCAGGGGCTACGGCACACACTTTAGAGGTGGTAGGTTACCTGTTCACTTCCCTTCTCCCCCTCAAAGGGTAGGGGGACTTGAAATGGGGGGGGGTCTATCTCATCCTGTGGAAGTGCCTTTGTCAGGGTTCCTTCCCCACTCTGAACTCTGGGGTACAGATGTGGGGACCCATATGAAAACCCCCCTAAGCTTATTCTTACCAGCTTAGGTTAAAACTTCCCCAAGGCACAGATTCCTTTCTTGCCTTGGGATCGCTGCCACCACCAAGTGATTTAACAAACAATCAGGGAAAGGACCACTTGGAGTTCTATTCCCCCAAAATATTTCCCCAAGCCTACACCCCCTTTCCTGGGGAAGGCTTGAGCATATATCCTCACCAACTGGTTACAAAGGGACTACAGACCCAAACCCCTGGGTCTCAGAACAATGGAAAAATCAGTCAGGTTCTTAAAAAGAAGGATTTTATTTAAAAAGAAAAAAGTAAAAGAATCACCTCTGTAAACTTAGTCTGGTAGTTAACCTTACAGAGAAGCAGAAAATTCAAAGAGCAGAGAGGAACCCCCTCTAGCCTTAGTTTCAAAGTTACAACAAAACAGGGATAAACCTCCCTCTAGCAAAGGTAAAATTCACAAGTTGAGAAAACAAAGATAAACTAATATGCCTTGCCTGGCTGTTACTTACAAGTTTGAAATATGAGAGACTTGTTTTGAAAGATTTGGAGAACATGGATTGATGTCCGGTCCCATTTAGTCCCAAAAGCTAACGGCCACAGAAACAAAAAACGCAAAACAAAACCTCTTCCCCCCACCAGATTTGAAAGTATCTTTTGTCTCCATTGGTTCCTTTGGTCAGGTGCCAACCAGGTTACTTGAGCTTCTTAACCCCTTACAGGTAAGGAGGAATTTAGGCTACCCCGATGGTTATGACAGCCTTAATCACTGAACTAAAAATTGTGAGGCAGGTTATTCAGGTGTTTTGTGTAAGCTTCTCTTTCAGTGCCTCATCTGGTAGGAGAGGTCAGATCTCACTTACTGGATTGGGCCTAGCAGGTGAGTTAGTAGCCTATCTTCCCAAAGTTTGTTCATCACCCTGGGGCTTAGGCACCTGGATTCCTGGCATGGGGCTGCAGTGTGCATGCTCAGAAGCAGAAACCTATGTGCTTAGGGAAATTCTACTGCAAAAATTTAGATGCCGAGTGATTTTAGGTCCCTACACAGTTTGGGAGGCAGCTGAGTGGTGGCTTTGTGAATCCCAGTGAGGCTTGATTCTGGTAATAAGGTGTCTAAAATCACAGTTAGGCACCTAACTCCTTTTTGTGAATCTAGCCCTCAATCCTTCTCAAAGAAGTATCTCTCTCTGTTCAAATTTAAAACCTCTATCCAGTCTTTTCTTTTGCTGTTATCCAGGTCTCTGCTGCAAAATTTTCTCTGGCACTTTTCATGTTGTTCTGACGAACCCACCAATTAATCCTTTAGATATCTTAACCAAACTACTGAGAAATTACACTACAATTACAGATCTTCCCTTCACTGCCATAGGTGTGCCCCTGAATGAGAATTTCAACATTGTATCTTCAATAAGACCCTGGCTGATAAGCAGTACTAATAAAAAAAGGGTTATTCCCCCCTATTTATTTAATTGTGGTCAATGGATTGTCATTTCTAATTCAGACTTAATAATGACTTTATTCACTCTCTTCTACTATTTGATAGCTAATAGATATACTAGATTTAGGTAATATTTAAAATTCTGATGTTACATCATGTTTGTCTGTAGTAGCAGTCACTACTGGTAAAAGCTGGAAATTTCTTGTCTGTGGGTTGAGTTCGTAAAGCACTCTTTGCTTCTTCCTCACATAGAGCATCTGACTTAGATAGAGTTGACGATGTAAGTAACACAGATCCCAGAATTAAATATCTCAATTTCTAGAATGTAGTATAGTGTCAGTCTGAATTAATCATTCAAATAACTGGCTGAAAGAAAACAACTGTCTACTTATCACTTCAAACAAATGAACTGCCCATACTGCATTTGCAGTTTCCATCTTCTTTCTGATTTTTTTCCAAGTTCTTGGAAGACTTGACACTGGAGGCTTCATCTACATGATAAACTTATAGTACTCCTCATTAAAATACAAATTCTTTGTGTACAGTGTATTCATCTTTCCTTTCCCATGTGTAAAGGGCAAGTAGTGACGTGTTTCTAAATGTTGTGTACAGCCATCAACATTAGAAAGTCAAAATTTGCTAACAGTTGCCACATATTGGCATCTGTGATATCTTTATTTTCCCAATATCAGGAATAGGTGGTATCTCAGGAAGCACTATGTCATAATTCTTGGCAAATGCTGCCTTTTTGAATTGTGACCATTGCATAATTTGGCCCCAGAAGTTAGCAATGTTAAACTTCCCATTTATATCAAAACTATAAACCAGTACTGTCTCCAGACTCAGAAACAGGCTTTCAGACTTCCACATCCAAATAATTTTCGTTACCTTCACCTCATCTTCTTGAGTTTTCTGAGGGAAATCTGCACCCTAGCTTTCTCAGAATAGATCTTTAAGATGTTTCATATACTAGATGTGCATCTTCAAAATCTTTGGGCAGTATTCCCACAGTGAGATCACCTGGGAGACTTGATTATCAACCAAACATTAACTCTTAAGATGTAAATCCCATTTTTTCATGCTTGGTGCATGAGAGCATAAGCATCAAAGAGAGGCAGTGTACAGTAACTGGAGTCTTGCGAGATATTTTTGTTCACACAGATCACACTGTAGGTGTGTGCGCCTCGTGTGTGTGAACCCAGAATCTTTTAGCCAACAGTGTCCCTGAATGCCTTTGCGTCCCCTACAGTGAATATCAGAGCAGTTCCAACTGCCTCTCAGTTCTTCACTAATACATAAAATCCAGGTAAAAGGACTGCATATCAGTGGCAAAGGAGTGGAAGTTGTGGGATACATGTGAACAAAAGCATCTTGAAGTACTCCAGTTACTGTAAGGTAAGTAACCTTTCTTTCTTTTTTAAGCATTTGTCCACACAAATCCCATTGTAGGTAAGTAACTAGCAGTTCTCTCTCAGGGAGGTGGGAGATAGGTGTCCTAAACATATGAACAGAACTCAAAGTAGCTGCCCTACAAATCTCATAAATAGGGACTCCCCTGAAACAAGGCACAAAGTTACATCAGCTCAAGTAGTGTGTGACCTAAATCAAGAGGGTACGGCTAGTTTATTAAATTAATGTGGAATCTTAATACAGTCTGTCACTGCCACTTAGAGAGTCTCTGAGATGACATAGCCTGACCCAAAAACTACAAATAGTCTACCTGATTTATTAAATGTCTTTTTTATAGATAGATGAAAGTTTAGACTAGATAGATAAAGGACACAACCCTCAGAACTTCTAGTGTTTGTAGTTTAATTTCCACAGGAGAGTCATGAGGTCTAGGAAAAAATACCAGTGAGTGCATAAAACTGTTTTATATGAAAATCTGAAACCACTTTCAGCCAAAATGTAGGATGTGGCCTGAGAGTAACTCTGTCTTTCTGGAACACAGTATATGACAGGTGCAACATTCTGTACCTCGGGGGAACACCCTGCACCCCCATGTTCATCCTTATAATATGATTGCATGGTATCCAATGCAAAGTTTGTCATGTTGGGTATCTTCGAAAGGCTCATGATGCACTGAGCATTGTTGTTACAGTAATGTTATACGTTGTAAATTCATGTATATAGTTATGAGACTGAAAATGTGTCCTCATGGCTTAAACAAGCCCAGGCAAAACTTTCATAGAATCATAGAATATCAGGGTTGGAAGGGACCTCAGGAGGTCATCTAGTCCAGCCCCCTGCTCAAAGCAGGACCAATCCCCAACTAAATCATCCCACCCAGGGCTTTGTCAAGCCTGACCTTAAAAGCTTCTAAGGAAGGAGATTCCACCACCTCCCTAGGTAACGCATTCCAGTGTTTCACCACCCTCCTAGTGAAAAAGTTTTTCCTAATATCCAACCTAAACCTCTCCCACTGCAACTTGAGACCATTACTCCTCGTTCTGTCATCAGCTACCACTGAGAACAGTCTAGATCCATCCTCTTTGGAACCCCCTTTCAGGTAGTTGAAAGCAGTTATCAAATCCTCCCCTCATTCTCCTCTTCCTCAGATTAAACAATCCCAGTTCCCTCAGCCTTTCCTCATAAGTCATGTGTTCCAGTCCCCTAATCATTTTTGTTGCCCTCCGCTGGGGCAACAAATTTTCCAATTTTTCAAAATTTTCCAAATTTTTCCAATTCCAATTTTTCCACATCCTTCTTGTAGTGTGGGGTCCAAAACTGGACACAGTAATCCAGATGAGGCCTCACCAATGTCAAATAGAGGGGAACGACCACGTCCCTCCATCTGCTGGCAGTGCCCCTACTTATACATCCCAAAATGCCATTGGCCTTCTTGGCAACAAGGCACACTGTTGACTTATATTCAGCTTCTTGTCCACTGAAACCCCTAGGTCCTTTTCTGCAGAACTGCTGCCTAGCCATTCAGTCCCTAGTCTGTAGAGGTGCATAGGATTCTTCCGTCCTAAGTGCAGGACTCCACACTTGTCCTTGTTGAACTTCATCAGATTTCTTTTGGCCCAATCCTCTAATTTGTCTAGGGCCCTCTGTATCCTATCCCTACCGTCCAGCGTATCTACCTCTCCTCCCAGTTTAGTGTCATTTGCAAACTTGCTGAGGGTGCAATCCACACCATCCTCCAGATCATTAATGAAGAAATTGAACAAAAACGGCCCCAGGACCGACCCTTGGGGCACTCCACTTGATACCGGCTGCCAACTAGACATGGAGCCATTGATCACAGCCCATTGAGCCCGACAATCTAGCCAGCTTTCTATCCACCCTATAGTCCATTCATCG
Organism: Caretta caretta; assembly: GCF_965140235.1. NCBI lineage: Eukaryota > Metazoa > Chordata > Testudines > Cheloniidae > Caretta > Caretta caretta. The sequence continues at coordinate 150,913,472 of NC_134207.1, read as the reverse complement.
AGCCCATACTTCTTTAACTTGCTGGCAAGAATACTGTGCGAGACCATGTCAAAAGCTTTGCTAAAGTCAAGAAACAACACGTCCACTGCTTTCCCCTCATCCACAGAGCCAGTTATCTCATCATTTCTAGAAACAGATGGGCAGTTTACACCTCATCATGGCATGTATGGGACAAACCCAGCCCAGCCTCACAGGAGCAAAGGACGCTGGCCAGATGGCAACAAAGGATTTGTTGGACTCTCAAGTGAGTCACCCCCCCTTCCCTTGGTCAGTCAGGGACTACGATGAGGTAATGCTCACCTGACTCTAAAGTGTGGGCAAAGCCAATAGGGAAGAAAGAACATGATAAAAGAGAGAGACGTTTGCCATGCTCTTCTTTTTTTTTTTCCACCTCCATCTACAGACATCATCACCAAGCAACTGAAACCCTGATCTAACGGGAGAGCCTGGCTGAAGGGCAACCATCCAACCTGTGGTGAGAAGCATCTAAGTTTGTAAGGTCACTGAAGGTGTTAAGATCAGCTTAGAATGCATTTTGCTTTTATTTCATTTGACCAAATCCGACTTCTTGTGCTTTGACGTATAATCACTTAAATCTATCTTTTGTAGTTAATAAATGTGTTTGTTTATTCTACCTGAAGCAGTGCATTTGGTTTGAAGTGTGTCAGAGACTCCCCTTGGGAGAAGAAGTGCATATCAATTTCTTTGTTAAATTGATGAACTCAGATAGGCTTGCAGCGTCCAGCGGGCATAACTGGACACTGCAAGATGGAGGTTTCTAGGGTAGTATCTGGGACCAGAGATATTGATTAGTATCATTCGGTTGCACAATCCAAGCAGCTTACATGCCAGAGGCTGTGCATGAACAGCCCAGGAGTGGGGGTTCTTACAGAAGAGCAGGGTAAGGGTGGCTCCCAGAATCAAGGATTGGAGTGACCTAGCAGATCACCGGTCCAGATAACACCAGGGGAACATCACAATGGGCCAGACATGAAAGACATGACTATATTTTGCTTAGTCTGTGAGCTGAGGTGATGGCTACCAAAATCACTATTTTAACGGAGAAGTGATACAAAGAATATGATGACATAGGTTCAAATGGAGGACCTATCAAAGATAGAAGCACCACATTGAAGTCCCAGATAGGGATTGGATCCTTAACCAACACTTTAAAAATCTAGGTACTATGGGGTGCGGGGTGAATGGCCCTGAACAGGGAGGTAACATGCTGATATAGCAGCAAGATGAACTCTAATAGGAGTATCCCAAGTGTTTCAAAGACAATAAGTAATCCAAGGTAGCTGCAATAGAAGAGTTCAAGAGCTGAATATAACTCTGAATGAAGCACAGTGATAAATGCCTCCACTTTGTTTCATATGTCCTTCTAGTCCTTTCTTCTCTGGATCAGAACCTCTTGTACAGTCACGGAAAGCTTATGTCTACAGAGGTCAGCCAGCTAGACTCCATGCTGTTAGATCTCTGGGTGCAACAGCAGGCTTTGGCTCTGCAAAATGATGTCCAGGAGGTTCAGAAGTGAAATAGGTGATGTTTAGCTTAACTAAAAGAAAGTTGAGGGGAGATATGATTGCTCTCTCTAAATATATCAGAGGGATAAATACCAGAGAGGGAGAGGAACTATTTAAGCTCAGTACCAATGTGGACACAAGAACAAATGGATATAAACTGGTCATCGGGAAGTTTAGACTTGAAATTAGATGAAGGTTTCTAACCATCAGAGGAGTGAAGTTTTGGAATAGCCTTCCAAGGGAAGCAGTGGGGGCAAAAGAACTATCTGGCTTTAAAATTAAACTCGATAAGTTTATGTACTCGATAAGTTTATGTACTCGATAAGAATGAGTCTTATCAAACTCGATAAGAATGATGTAGTTCAGTTATCATCCACTTAGGAAGGAGTATGACTTCATGCTGGGATTCATTCCACATAATAACAGGACTTTTATTAAAGGATCATCCTGGAACACTAAGTAAACAGCAAGGAACAAAAAAGCCACAAGATAAAGAATCCTCTGAATCCTCTGCAAGCTATTGAGTTCTGCCACTGGCTATCTTTATCCTTATGACAGTATTTATTATTTTCTGAATCCCTGCAGGAATTGTCACTGGATGCTCTCCAGGTATTCCTAACTTGTAAACATGGTCGCTGTCCTCTGAAAGATTCTGCTCTCTTTTAATAGCATGAAACAACTGGACATATTTAGTTTTGATCCAATGTCTGTCTGAAAACATGGCTCATGGTGTTCTTTACATTCACTATGTAATTTTTGCAAAGCATCCTAATTAGCAATGGATCATAACTATCTGAACAACAATCAAGGCAAGAGTATTTGTTTCCTTCTCAGAACTAGTTAATTCACTGTAAAAGCTTTTACTGTCTCATTGTAACCTTTTAAAATACCTTGTAACTAATTGCCATTCCCTCTTTCATAAAAAAATTGGTAGATGCAAACCCCAGATGGAAAGGTATTTCTTGTAACCATGTTCAGCCATTGTGGTAACCCATGGCAATATATCAAAAATTCATCACAGTGAACAAATTTCACAGAAAAAAATAGCTGAGAATCTAGAGACCATGGGCCAGATGCTCAGTTGGTGTAAATTAGCATAGTTCCATTAAAGTCAGTGAAACTCTGGCAATTTATCCCATCTGAGAATTTGGTTCTTTGTGCCCACAAGATAAAGCATTGTCAGTCTTTTGATACTGGCTAGGTCCCTATTAGTAATGGGGAAGTTTCATCAACATTTGAGGTAAGACAGTTTTTTGAATTAATAAAGAACTTTGATTCACCTGAGTACTTTCATTGAATAACAGGTATCTGAGAACACTTCTGAGGAATAGGAGTTCCAGTTTGTTCCTCAAGAGAGGCCATTACTTAACTGCCTTGTGGAAGCTCAGAGCTATATTAGATTTCTCTTCTGTCTCGGCCACTGAGACTTTCCATCTAGTAGTTGAAAGTTTTCTACATTAGCCCACAGTCTGGCAAAATTTCCATCCATGACATAGTTATGGTAAAACTAAATGTTAGGTACTGGGCTTCTAGCATTCCCTGCAAAATGAATGTGATGAAGAACTTGTGACATTTCATTCTTTCCCCAATTAAACTGAGTCAGAGTTTTGTAGACTTGGCAATAATAGCTGACAAGCAGAAAACACAGACAGCTATCTTGACAAAGTAGCATGTAGCATCTAAGCAGTTTCCAGACAGTAAAATCTCTAATGAACTTTATCAAATCATCTGTTCTTCATCCTTTCCTGGTTCTAGGAAAGGGTTGCAGTATATATATATATTATTTTGTTTAATGAATATCTGGCTATTGTGGAAAAATGTTCTCAAAGATGAAGGTCTTGTAGCATGTGCTAATTTCATGCCACAGCTGAGCTAGGAATGCTTTATCACTGTCTCTCACATGTTTTACCCTGACTTTTGGGTGCTTTATTATTCCAAAAGAGTTCAGCTGTGTTGATAGGTCATAGGTAGAGGTGCAGTCATGGAAGAAACCACATCCTGACCTATTCTTCAGAGCTGGGGCATCTGAATTATTTCCACCTTCAGGCCAATTACAGTGAGCTACAGTAAAGTAAAAGACAATGAATGCATTGATCACTGTGGCCAGATCGTCATCTCAGAAGAAGGAGTAAATATTCCTAGCAACTAGGCTCAGGAACACTAAATGTTACCAGCAATTCCAGATTCCTTCAGCTGTTTGTGGGGAAGGGATATTGAAGAGGAAGAAGGGAATAAAGAGAACCCGGGGAACTACAGACCAGTCAGCCTCACTTCAGTACCCAGCAAAATCATGGAGCAGGTCCTCAGGGAATCCATTTTGAAGCACTTGGAGGAGAGGAAGGTGATCAGGAACAGTCAATATGGATTCACCGAGGGCAATGTCTCACCGAGGGCAAAGTCATGCCTGACCAACCTGATTGCCTTCTATGATGAGATAACTGACTCTGTGGATATGGGGAAAGCAGTGGATGTGATATATCTTGACTTCAGCAAAGCTTTTGATACAGTCTCCCTCAGTATTCTTGCCAGCAAGTTTAAAAAGTATGGATTGGATGAATGCACTATAAGGTGGATAGAAAGCTGGCCAGATTGTCGGGCTCAACGTGTAGTGGTCAATGGCTTAATGTCCAGTTGGCAGTCGGTATCAAGCAGAGTGCCCCAGGGGTCGGTCCAGGGGCCGGTTTTGTTCAACATCTTTATTAATTATGTGGATGATGGGATTAATTGCACCCTCAGCAAGTTCAGATGACACTAAACTGGGGGGAGAGGTAGATACAATGGAGGGTAGGGATAGGGTCCAGAGTGACCTAGACCAATTGGAGGATTGGACCAAAAGAAATCTGAGGTTCAACAAGGACAAGTGCAGAGTTCTGCACTTAGGAAGGAAGAATCCCATGCACCGCTACAGGCTGGGGACTGATTGGCTAAGTAGCAGTTCTGCAGAAAAGGACCTGGGGATTACAGTGGACGAGAAGCTGGATATGAGTCAGCAGTGTACCCTTGCTACCAAGAAGGCCAATGGCATATTGGGCTGTATTAGTAGGAGCATTGCTAGCAGATCTAGGGAAGTGATTATTCCCCTCTATTCGGCACTGGTGAGGCCACACCTGGAGTACTGTGTCCAGTTTTGGTTCCCCCACTACAGAAGGGATGTGGACAAATTGGAGAGAGTCCAGCGGAGGGCAATGAAAATGATGAGGGGGCTGGGGCACATGACTTATGAGGAGTGGCTGAGGGAACTGGGCTTATTTAGTCTGCAAAAGAGAAGAGTGAGGGGGGATTTGATAGCAGCCTTTAATTACCAGAAGGGGGTTTCCAAAGAGGATGAAGCTCAGCTGATCTCAGTGGTGGCAGATGACAGAACAAGAAGCAATGGTCTCAAGTTGCAGTAGGGGAATTCTAGGATGGATATTAGGAAACACTATTTCACTAGCAGGGTGGTAAAGCAAAGGGACAGGAAAATGCAAGGAACCACCTTCATGTCCATCACACAGAAGACATCCACATCTCCCTGGGCCTGCCTTGATGCTCTGCAGAATGAAATTACCCCAAAAGAAACAGGGAAAGGGCAGGAACATAACTATAGAATGGAGTACATATTGCAAGTCTGTAGAAGTGGGCATGCTCCTGCTGTCTACTGGGGAGGTCCAGGATGCATTGTGCCTTCCTGAAGGACAATGCCTTCCATAGTTTTTGCTGAAGTAGTGTGATTCTTTAGTGCCACTCTAGAGGGGTCATTGCCTGAAAAGTACTATTGAGGCCTGAGTTAGTAAAGGGAAAAGGGATGGTGGCTCTTTATTTCATTCGATAATGCTGTTGATTTCTCCGGAAGTGACAACATGCTGGTCTTGAAGAAGTTGTTTTTATAGACAGTCTTTCATCAATGACACCATATAGACCAGTGGGTCTCAAACTTTTTTACTGGTGATCCCTTTCTCACAGCAAGCCTCTGAGTGCGACCCCCCTAATAAATTAAACACACTTTTAAAATATATTTAACACCATTATAAATGCTGAAGGCAAAGCGGGATTTGGGGTGAAGGCTGACAGCTTCTGACCCCACGTGTAATAACCTCGTGACCCCCTGAGGGGTCCTGACCCACAGTTTGAGAACCCCTGATATAACAGTATAATAGCAGCATGCCGTTCATATTCATGTTATCACTTATAAACACTCATTGGGGAAGGGAACAGGATCTATAACGATGGCAACTTTCTACTGCTATGATTTCACTTTGTCTCATTGTGATGCTTTCTTGGACTGCCCTCCAGTGACTGAGGCTCATAATTATGATTACTAGGAGGGGATCTGTTCTGGGGTGGTGGGTCCCTGGACTCCCCACAGCTCTTTCTTTCACCTGCATAAAAGCCCCCACCCCTTACACTGGGCTTCTGCCCTTCCATCTAGGATTTGTATTCACTGGACAATCTGACTTTGCATGTAGAAATCTGCTGTCTCTTGTACATTGGCAATGGGTTTATCCCAAATTGCCACTCTGTTTTTTCCTTTTGCTGTTGCTTTTCTCCTCATTCTATAACTCTCTCTGCATCTTCTCACCTCTGGTGCTCTTGTTCTTTTCCCACTCTCTTTATCCTCAATGTTTTGATATCCTCTGCTATCCTGGCCATCTCAAACTTCATGGCTCTTTCACTGAAGGTTGCATCAGGCTGGATTTCTATGCCTGCACCTCCCTCCCCTTGCCCTAATTTATTTTGGGGGGGTTGTTTTGTTCTATGTCCCTTACCCAAAATAAACAACCAGAAATAAACAAACTGTAACCTTTTCCGTGGTTGTTCCCAAACTTCTCACTTGTGAATCTCTCAGAATCTACTTTACCAGTGCTTGGAGTGTGATCCTTAGCTAACCACAAACTGGGTGTAGATCCTACCGACTATACCACTGTGACACTTTCCCAGGGTGCCCAGGACTGTGAGTCACCTTGTTATTCCCCTGCCTCCAGTGAGAGAGATACTTGCCTGCGCTTAACTGGGTGTCAGCTCTTGACATCTCCAGTCTGTTAGCCACCCAAACAATCTTCTCTGGGCTATACCAGCCCTTACTTTGCTTTGCAGATTAACAGTAGGTGCCCCCTAGTTCCTGTGCTGCTTTGAAGCATTCTCCTGTGATATCCAGTCCCTATCACTGACTACTCACAGAAATTCCAGGTTTGCCAAGAGGGTTTGATTCTGGTTTGTTTGTTTCAGCTGAGGGTCAATGCTTATATAATATCAGAGCACTGAGATATATTTACAGTGAAAACAATCATAAATTTATTATCAAAGGCTAAGATTTAAGAGATAGTGAGTAAGGATAATGGGAATAGAAAGCAAAAACAACGAGGAGTTCTTCTGACACCTTAGAGACTAACACATTTATTTGGACATAAGCTTTTGTGGACTAAAACTCACTTCATCAGATGCATGGAGTGGAAAATGCAGTAGGAAGATATAGATATATAAAACAGTACACAAAAAGATGGGAGTTTCCTTACCAAGTGGGGGGTCAGTTCTAATGAGACCGTTCTATTAAAGTGGGCTATTATCAACAGGACAAAAAATCACTTTTGTAGTGGTAATCAGGTTTGCTGATTTCAAACAGTTGACAAGAAGGTGTGAGTAACAGTTGTGGGAAATTAGCATTGGGAAATTAGTTTTTAGTTTTTGTAGTGACCCATCCACTCTCAGTCTTTATTCAGGCCTAATTTGATGGTGTCCAGTTTGCAAATTAATTCCAGTTCTTCAGCTTATCATTGGAGTCCATTTTTGAAGGTTTTTTTGTTGAAGAATTGCCACTTTTAAGTCTGTTATTGAGTGTCCAGGGAGGTTCAAGTGCTCTCCTACTGGTTTTTGAATGTTATAATTCTTGACGTCTGATTTGTGTCCATTTATTCTTTTGCGTAGAGACTGTCTGATTTGGCCAATGTACATGGCAGAGGGGCATTGCTGGCACATGATGGCATATATCATGTTGGTAGATGTGCAGGTGAATGAGTCCCTGATGGTGTGGCTGATGTGGTCAGGTCCTATGATGGTGTCCCTTGAATAGATATGTGGACAGAGTTGGCAACAGGGTTTGTTGCAAGGATAGATTCCTGGGTTAGTGTTTTTTTGTGTTTTGTATAGTTGCTGGTGAGTATTTGCTTCAGGTTGGGGGGCTGTCTGTAGGCAAGGACTGGCCTGTCTCCCAAGGTCTGTGAGAGTGAGGGATCATCCTTCAGGATAGGTTGTAAATCCTTGATGAAGCCCTGGAGAGGTTTTAGTTGGGGGCTGAAGGTGACGGCTAGTGATGTTCTGTTACTTTCTTTGTTGGGCCTGTCCTGTAGTAGGTGACGTCTGGGTCCCTTCTGACTCTGTCAATCTGTTTCTTCACTTCAGCAGGTGGGTACTGTACTTTTAAGAACGCTTGATAGAGATCCTCTAGGTGTTTGTCTCTGTCGGAGGGGTTGGAGCAAATGCAGTTGTATCTTAGTGCTTGGCTGTAGACAATGGATTGTGTGATGTGGTCTGGATGAAAGCTGGAGGCATGTAGGTAAGTATAGCAGTCAGCAGGTTTCCGGTATAGGGTGGTGTTCATCTGACCATCACTTATTAGCACTATTGTATCCAGGAAGTGGATCTCTTGTGTGGACTGGTCCAGACTGAGGTAGATGGTGGGGTGGAAATTGTTGAAATCCTGGTGGAATTCCTCAAGGGCCTCTTTCCCATGGGTCCAGATGTCATCAATGTAGCACAAGTAGAGTAGGGACATTAGGGGACTAGAGCTGAGGAAGTGTTGTTTTAAATCAGCCATAAAAATGTTGGCATACAGTGGGGCCATGCGTGTACCCATAATAGTGCTGCTGACTTGAAGGTATACATTGTCCCAAAATGTGAAATAGTTGTGTGTGAGGACAAGGTCACAAAGTTCAGTCACAAGGGTTACCATGACATTATCTGGGATAATGTTCCTGATGGCTTGTAGTCCATCTTTGTGTGGAATGTTGGTGTAGAGGGATTCTACATCCATAGTGGCTAGGATGGTGTTTTCTGGAAGATCACCAATGGATTGTAGTTTCCTCAGGAAATCAGTGGTGTCTCGAAAATAGCTGGGAATGATGGTAGCATAGGGCCTGAGGAGAGAGTCTACATAGCCAGACAATGCTGCTTTCAGGGTGCCAATGCCTGAGATGATGGGTCATCCAGGATTCCCAGGTTTATGGATCTTGGGTAGCAGACAGAATACCCCTAGTTGGGGTTCTAGGAGTGTGTCTGTGTAGATTTGTTCCTGTTCTTTTTCAGGGAGTTTCTTGAGCAGATGGCGTAGTTTTCCTTGGTAAGTGGGATCTGAGGGTAATGGCCTGTACAGTGTGGTGTCAGAGAGTTGCCTAGAAGCCTCTCGTTCATATTCCAACCTATTCATGATGATGACAGTACTGCCTTTGTCAGCCTTTTTTATTATGATGTCAGAATTGTTTCTGAGCCTGTGGATGGTGTTGTGTTCTGCATGGCTGAGGTTATGGAGCAAGTGATGCTGCTTACAAAATCATAACATGCTTTCTAGAGATTAAATGTAACTTCCTATCCAAAGCAGTCTATTCTCACCCAATGCTTTCTTGAAGCATTTCTAACCAGGGCAGGTTGGGATCTCAATTTCATTAGTGTAAACACTGCCTGATTACTTCCTCAGGTGCAGGATAAAGAGGTGTCCTTTTGCCTTCCTCTTATATCCCCCAAAACTAATTGTTGGTCCCCAAAGTCAGGATGACTCCCCCCTTAGGGTTTATTCCCTGATGTGCTGATTTGATGTTGACTTTACATCCTCATGTTGACTTTTTATGCAAATAGAGCTTCCATTGTGTTAGCTTACAATGCTTAATTTATATGTGAGCTGAGGCAGACAGGTGAATATACATCCATTGTCTGGCAGAAACCATTTTGGAAACCTTCCCTTGATTGAGACTTTAGGAATATAATTTCTTTATACATATGTAACTTTTTTACATAGTATCTGTACATACATTTTGCAATAATATTCATGATCAGCATGATCCTAGCTCTCATTTAAGATTGTACATGATATCATTTATGGATAAATGTCACAAAAGTGGGGTGCTGGGTATAATGTTTGTCAGATCTTTTTTGCAGTTGCTGTTACAGAACAGTGAACTCATTGCCAGGTAGCACTGAGGGGTTCTGAGGGTCACACTCATAATTAAAACTCACCTTTGTTTAAGGCTCGTAGCATAAGACAGAGCCTAGACAGATGGGACTTAAGTGAGAAATACAACCACCCACAAGAATTTTCTGACTTGATATGACAACTTTGTGTTGGCTGTACAAATGTGGCAAAAGGAAAACCTAGGTCAGAGAGTGCTCTGGGATTCAAGCACTCTTTCTGAGCCAGAAAACAATGAAAAGAAGGTATGACAAAGGAAGTCAATGAGATAGCCAGAAAAGTTTACTCCAGTGATCATAAAACACTTCTCTATAAACAAGATCATACCATGCAAATGGAAGCATATTGCACCAACAGAAAAGTAGTGGGAAGCTGCTGAACGTATGCGTGTTCCATTGAGTATCACTACAGCTTGGAAATGACTAGTAAGATAGATAATTAAAACCTCTACTAAGAGAATTGCTTCTGATGTTGTGCCCAGAGTTATAAAAAACCCAATACACCCAGAAGTCAAAACAAGGACAAAACCAGAATACATACCAGAGACATGAAGTAACTTTAAAGCATTTGCCTTTCTAACATGTTTTTTTATTTTTCTCCCTCCCTCTCTAAATCAACCACATACCCGAAAGCACACACACTCACAAATACAGGAACCAACCAAACAGCTGCAGCTTGGAGAGAAAGTTCTACAGAGGAACCTTTCCATGTACTCCACCCTCTCCCACAAAGAAAACCAGAAACAAATTAAAACATCTGGCAAGCAGGCTAAGTATTTCAACAAACAGTATTTTCTGAAGCAACACACATCATGAGAAGAACATAGTCTTTTTGCTTAAAGAGACAGGTCCACCCATTTTCCTCAGTAATCTGAAAGTTCAAAAGGTGAAGAAGCACTTATCATTATAAATAAACTGTAAAATGTTTTTGACAATGATGTTTTTAATTCCATTTGGCATTTCTGAGCTTCATTTAGTGGGTGTCAGCCATCTTGCTGCAAAGCGTCCCTGAGGCACAATCCCTACCAGTACTCCCAGTGGGGCCCTTCTCAGGGCTGTGCCTAAAAGGCACAATCTGGCCTCCAATGATTTTAATATCTTGATCATTTTTGTGCATATTTATTTCAAGTACATTTCAATTCCTATCTAAACAAAAATATAAACAGGTAAATTTTAAAAGAGCATCGATGAATGAGGTAATTAATGCATTGTAAAATTGAGGCTGCCAGGTTTGTCTGGTACCTCTGTGCCTTGAAATTACAGTGACAGCATGAAGTCTGTCTGCATAACAATAATACAATGCTAAGCACTGCTGTCCCCTCTAATTGCTGCTGCTGTTGGAGTTCAGCAGAAAATAAAAAATGAGATTTGACTATAAACTCAGAACATATTTATGGTATATTAGGAAGAGGCTATTCAACATTAAAATTAATTTTTCTCTTCTTTGCTTCTCTATCTCAGCTGCATGGAATTTGTTCATTTTCTCAGATGTGGTAGCATGAGCAACTGTGTGGCACTACAGGAGAATTTTTCTGCCGTGTATATCATAGCACTATTCAGGAGGCAGGGATCCCCTTCCATTATGTCAAAATTCTCTGGTTTTACTGGGTAGTAAATCGGGGAAGGAGGGGCTATTTTCATTTTGAATGCAAAACAATAGATTCTAAGGATCCAGTTATTTCTCTGGTAAAAGTGCTCTGGGAGTCCTCTTTGATATTCACACATGCATATATTATAGTGGGGCTTCTTTTACTGCCTGTTACAGTTAAGATTAGCTCAGTACTTTTGTTATATAACCTCTTTCTAGCTGCTTATACGTTTCTTAATATTTCAACTTTTGATCTTAAAGCTTCTATGCTTTTTCTCACCCCAGAGATGAGTTTTTTAGAATGTGTGAAAAAAGTCTGCTCAACCATTTTTGAGTGACGGAAGGTGAAAACACACACTTTTCCCATTACAAAATGTTATTTTTATACAACGTAATTCAAAATGGATGAATATTTATCATGTAAAGTGTTCATGATTGGTTGGTCCATGCTGAAGACTTTCCACATTTCCAAAAAAGAAAAAGAAAGAGAAAATATAATCAAATTTTCAGCATTTAAAACTCAGTTTAGCATCTGCTAGTGTGGGGAGCTCTGACACTTTAATGTCATAGTAATGTACTCAATGTCTTTTCAATAAAGGAAATATTATCTGTAGCCAGCTCTCAGACTAGAAATGGATTTAGTGTTGAAATCTTCTTGATCTTATGCAACTAACTTTCCAGGGAAAAGAGACTTCCTCTCTCCTGAGAGTTTCCTAAGCACCACTGTCAATGCTCTATCTTGATTTCAGGATGAGAAATTCTGAGAACTTGCCTTGCTGGCCAGCAAAGAACCCGAGGGAATGCCTCAACAACTCTGGAACAAGACATCTGTGGGATTAGTAGAGGATTCCCTTGCCCTGCAGACTCTGAGGGCCTATAAAGCTAGCTTTTCAGAGTTCAAGGAATTTGGGGCACAGGAAGGGCTTCACTATGGAAGACCAATACCAATACACCAGATAGTGTGATATGTGATGTCTTTGACCCACAGTGATTTGGCTCCCTGCACTATCTCTGGTTGGCTAGTGGGCCTGTCCTATTAGAGTAGGTTGGTGAGTTTCCCAGACTCATGTGGGCATTTCATTGTGTGGAAACGTTTAAAAAAGGTAGTCCAGGAGGAGCAGATGTTGGAGGGACAACAGGTGACCCATAGCACTGGAAACCCTGGCAGTTTCTGGTTTTGCAGCTGTGGGAGGGAGGCCATTTTATTTAAGGCAGCATTTGTTGTTGACTTCTTTGGCACTTTTAGAGTGAGTGAGCTGGTGCCTAGGACAGCTGTGGACAGGTCCCAAAGTGCATTAAATGTAATAGGCATACAGCAAGCTGCAGAAGTGGTGTTCCTGCACTTAAGGTACTCAAAAACAAAACAGAAGGGAAAGGGGACTTAGGTGGTGTTGAAGGCACGTGCTGATGGGCATTTGTTGTGCCAATGGCATGTACAGGCATGGGTTGGGCAGGCATTGTGATACCAGGTAGTGTGGTAAGGTGGGGAAAGCAACCAAGGAAGTAGCTGGCACCCCTTGTGGCCAATTTGAAATGTGGTTAATAAAATTAATGGTTATATGCTAAGGAGCTCTCTAATCCTGATGCCAGTTACGGGTTATATGGTAAAGAGCCCTGTAGCACCTAGCACCAGTTACAGGTTATATGGTAAGGAGCCCTATAACCCCCACACTGGAACCAATTAAATGCCTGGTATAGGAGAGTTGGGGTGATGGGGGGTAGCGTCCCTCTCTTGTGTTAAAGTTTAATAAAAGTTGCCTCTTGCCGCTTAATTCCGTGCATGTGTTTGTCCTCATTTTGCTGAATCAATGAGTGGGGGAAATTGATGGGTCCAGCGGGGAAAGAGGACTCTCCCAGTGGCAAAAGATGGAGCTACTTGCCAAGGGGCAATGGGTAGTTCCTTCCCTGGGAGTCTTTGGCACCCATTGGCCAGCTGGGAGAGAGGAGTGCTGATTGACTGCCGTTTCCCAGCTCCCAGCAGTTAGCCCAATGCAGGGGAGTCTTGTTCAGTTTTGTTTCAGCAGCCCACTCTACCCACCCTAACTAGGAATGGGAACCCAGTCTTATAGATGTTACGGGTCTAGCCGATCACCTGTAATAGGAGAGCAGGAAGGATTTTTTTTTTATCCCATGGGTGAAATTGGCAGAGGACCAGGGAGTTTTTTTGCCTTTTTCTCAGCATCTTCAAGCCACAGCGGGTTAAGCAGGAACGTGCTTAGTACCTAACTGAGGTATTGGGGTGGCATTGTTTATTCATCACAACTTGTGGTCAGTTTCCAGGGTAGATAAGAGAATAAAATGAACAGTTCCCAGAGGTAAAAGACCTGGGATTTTGGTGATAGGCCTTGGGCTCATGTGATAGGATCAGGCCTTGTGGCCCTCTTATGCCAAGGTCCCTACTCTGCTGCACCATGTGTCTCCCTCACAGGAGCGAGTGTAGGGTGCTAGGACTCAGAGAGAGCTGAGTCCTGGGCCGGGGATAGGCTGAGGACAGCCTACTCCATGTTATGGGTTATATGGTAAGGAGCCCTGCAACCCCCACATTGGAACCAATTAAATGCCTGGTATAGGACAGTAGAGGTGATAGGTGGGTAGCGTCCCTTTCTTGTGTTAAACTTAAATAAAAGTTGTCACCTGCTGCTTAATTCTATGTATGTGTCTGTCCTCATTTTGCTGCTCTGTCCACATCAATCTGAGCTTATATGTTTAATATTAATGTTTTGTGAATCGTTTGGATTTTGTCCAGTTTCCAGTAAACCTTTCCATGTTGGTTAATATCTCTGATCTAACTGTTCTCAGTTATTCAGTTTCCTCACTAGGTCAGTGCTGGCAGCACATTCCACTGCATGAGAGGACACCAGATTTGAATGTAGACTCAGGGCATCTATTGTCCAGAGTGTTAGACATGCTGAGTGACACTGGTAGTTGGTGCTGCTACATTACTCTTAATGCTAATCCAGCAAGCAAATTGTGTAATAAATAAAGCACAATTTCCCTGTTATTGGCTGTTATTGGACAAATGAGATATACAAGGTCATAAAATACTATGAAAAACACCAGTTTAAACTGAGAGAAATACAATTTAAATTTTATAAAACTATTCTATAAACTTTTTTAATAATCTTATTAAAATGCTTTTTTTAACATTGAATATATTGTAATAAGAATCACTTTCCTCTCGTACATTGGCAGTTCATTAAAAGACCCGGTAAAATAGCAGATTTGTAAAATATTTCAGCCTGGTTATTATTTCCTAACAAAGGAGATAAGGTATTTAACGTTTGCCCTGCGAAGTGTAATAGACTTAACACATTCTGATTTATATATTTCAGCCACTAGTGGAGAAACAGAATAACATGGAAATGCTTTTTGGAATCCTGCAGTTCCTCAATTTGTCTAGTTGCTGTCTTATGATTTATTTTTCCTAGATTCCATTGTCACTGAATTCAGTAACACCCTCCCAAACTCTGCAGTGACATTAAAGATAGTGAGGGCATATGCAGTTTCCTTTTAGGAGCAGAAGGTCAGGCAGAGTGTTAAAAGGGCAGCCTGGGGTCAAAATAATACAGTAGGAGTACAGAGGGTGCAGTTAGGTTAGCATATTGTTCTTGGGTGGAGAGCCTTTTTTAAACCCTGATCCATCTTCATCCTTGTAATTAGGCTATCCTTACTTTCAAAGAAAGTGTTGCTATGAAACACATTGGCAAATGAAGGCAAATTTGAGGCCTAGTCATTTAAGTGTTAGGCCTATTGTTCTGGGTTGTGTAATTGGTGATCAAGAAGGCAATAAAATGGCATGGCCATTAAATGGGCTGAGCTGAAATTGAAAGGAGAGCATTTATACAGTGCTAGCTTCTGTGTGGAGGCTGTAACTTTCACCCTTACATGAACCAGAGTTTATGGAAAGGCCTGATGACATGGCTCTTGTTTAACCTCCAGGAGGAGGAGAGAAAAGAAGGGGAAAAATCAAAACTAAATAGAATTAATGAGCCTTCACATATTGTCCTGTTTCTTTTGTTGTGAAAAAGCTGGGTGAAAGTGCAGTAGGATAAGAGAGAGTGGAAAAGAGACACCGTTAATATCAGGTTGTAAATTCTACAAAACATTAACTTCATTACATGGCAATTACTATCTGTAATTGGCAGAACGGAAGATTCTACTTTCTCATCAGTTACTAGTTGTATAGGACTCAGCACTTTTTTCTCCTGGAAAAGGTCACACCATTGATAAAGAGACTTCTTTAATGTGAACTAAGACTATAACAGGTTCCTTTGCAAACAGACAAGGATGTAATTATTAATTGCTGATTAGCATCTCATAGTGTTGTTTTGTGCCAAAACTCTCCACAGACCTAGGAAGATGACAACATTAGTGATGAGGTGGGGATAAGGGGGAAGTTTTCTCACTATTTTATGACTCTTTGGTGCTGCTTTACAAAACCATGAAAAGGACACTATTGAGAATAACTATATCAAGAAGTGTTGAAATATAAATGTAAAATATGAATGTTTATAATACTGGAGAGGGAAGGTAATTTCTTATAATTTCCCTTTTTATTACTTCTGTGATTAACTTTGATTATTGTTTGCTGTATCTAGCATACTCTGCTTATAATAAATAAAAACTTTCTCTCAAAATATGTATGTAATGAGCTAAATTCTGCCTCAGATGTGTGTGTGTGTGCAACTCCCATTGAGATCTGACCAGAATCCAACCTCATGACATCCACTCCCTGGGCATTTCAGAATGCCTGGTGGCTCTCATGAGGCTATTGGTTGCTGATGGAGATATCTGATTTCTCATTGTTAGGATATAGATATTCAGGCCTGTCTGTAAAGGCCTATACTCTCTAAGAATTTAGGTGTATTCTTATCACTTGGCTAGTTATAGAGGTATAAAAGAAAGAATCAAAATCACTGTCTGCCTGTGTAAGAGCCTTCTCTTACTGTGACAGTCTGAGGCCCTGTTCTTAGGCTAAGGCCTTTGGCTAAGCAGCACAGGCAGCCATAAGCTGGGAAGTGAAGGGTCAGATCCTCACATTCCAACCTAGTCACCTTGAAATAAGGTGGTATTGGGCTGTTAGGAATACAATCCTGTCCTGATAACGCCAATCACCTCCAGAGAAAGGGAAGTGCCTAGAAGATGTAAAAGGAAACTTAGTTTGATAGCATCCTGTCTGGCAAGAACTCACCTACCAATAGCTGGGATGTGAAATCCTCACTTCTGTATTGTTTTGTCATTATAGTTCCCACTTCGCTATTGTTTGTCTGTATAATCTGTGTCTGGTTCTGTGATTGTTCCTGTCTGTTGTATAATTAATTTTGCTGGGTGTAAACTAATTAAGGTGGTGGGATATAATTGGTTACATAATCATGTTACAATATGTTAGGATTGGTTAGTTAAATTTCAGGGAAATGATTGGTTAAGGTATAGCTAAGCAGAACTCAAGTTTTACTATTTCGTCTGCAGTCAATCAGGAAGTGTGTGTGGGGAGGGGAATGGGAACAGGGAATGGGGGTGGGGAAATTGGAATCATGTTTGGCTAAGGGCAGGAATGGGAACAGGGACACAGGTGTAAGGCTCTGTGGTGTCAGAGCTGGGAAGGGGGACACTAAGGAAGGAAACTGGAATCATGCTTGCTGGAAGTTCACCCCAATAAACATCGAATTGTTTGCACCTTTGGACTTGCTCTCTGTTCATGCAAGAAGGACCAGGGAAATAAGTGGGTGAAGGAATAAGCCCCCTAACACTCATCAGTTACTAGTTGTATAGGACTAGATGACCTCCTGAGGTCCCTTCCAACCCTGATATTCTATAATTCTATGATTTTGGTAAGTATTGGAGTTTTGTGTATATATCTATGGAAAGACTTTAACCAAATATCTGGTTTAATAAAGTATTTTAATAAGGTTACTTGGAAGATCAATTTTTAAACTAGATATTAAGAATTAACATATTCCTACTGTATTTGTTCACTATTATTATTAATGCTGAGAGAAAATCAGAATTTCCATCTCTTGGAAAATTTTGATATTTAAATGTTTGTTTTAGTTTTGAATCGGGAGGAAAAATTGAAATATCAAAATTGTGTGGAATGAAAAATTCTGAAAAGTTCTGATTCACAAATATGGAAACATTTTTGGTCAAAATTAAAGATGCCAACATTTCTGAATCAAAATGTTTTCATTTTGGTTTGTTGAACCAAATCAAAATGTTTGTTTTGAGTCAGTTCAACATTAAACTGCATCTAACTATGAGGTGGGTGCCTTATGTGAATTATAATTCGGGTGCCTATTTCCCTCATTCCTCCCTATTCTCAGGCCTTCCTGGCCAGACTACATGTCCTATGATGCACCTGCAATCATGTGATTTTCATCGTGAAAAATGTAGTTTGGCCAAAGAGCCTGATCTATGGGGACAGCAGGAGCCTGAAGCACCTGACCTACAACTGAGGCACCACAACACCATGGGCAGATGTAGTTTAATGTTCAACTGATCCAAAATAAAATGTTTTGGGTCTGTTCAACAAACTAAAATATTCCAATTCAGGTCAAACTGATCTGAAACAACATTGAAATTTTCCTTTGGAAACTGAATTTAGTGGAAATTGCATTTTCCATTAAAAAATAATTCAGTAGAAAATTCCCTACTGCTCTAATTATTACTTTCTTTATCAATGCTTATTAATTTTATAAGAGTTATTCAAAAGGAAATTTCATTTTATGGTATGCTATATCAAATTATTATTGTTGAGGGACCATGGTACTCCTTGATACTCTATATCCGTCCTTTTTAGTTTTGTTTGTGTTTAAACAAATAAAATATTCGGAAAAAATGAAGTGATGTGAATCCTGCATTATTCCTAGGAACTAGCCAAAAGACTTTCTGGGGTATTGGGGTCCCAGCAGCTAGAGGAGAAGGCCACAACAGCAGGAATATATTGTCTGTAGTTCCCATTGCTGTAGGAAGTAAAGGGAAGAAAAATTGCCTGCGGATTGACTATCTTGCAGATGGAGGGTCGGTGGACCATACCACTTCCCTACTTTTAGTCAAACCAGAAAAATAGGGGCCAGATTGCACTTCCCTCCAGAGCCCTCTAGCCTTCAAGCAGGACCAGAACCTCCTGGAATTTAAAGTGGTGGCTTGCAATTATAACACAGTTTTCAATACACTGCAGGATCCATAGCGTGTGGGGAAAGAATCCTCCCTCCAGACCACAGAACTGCAGCTAAACTGATTTGCAGCTGCTGTACCAGTCATGGATTGCACTGGGCCTGGCTGCTGCTGTGCCCAGATTAGTTCCTCAAACCCTGCTGTGCAAGTATATGGAGGGAGCCCTTGTTGAGCTAAGCTTCACAGAGGAAGCATTTAGTGCCCTTCCCAAATCCTCCCCACCCCAGGCAGTAAAACCACACAAATTCTACTTCAGGCAGAGCCCTCCATGACACAGAGGCATGAGAAAAATGTTAATGGAACAAACAAACAAGTATGCACAGACTAGGGTGAACAGATGTCCCAATTTTATAGGGACAGTCCCAATATTTGGGGCTTTTTCTTATATTGGCACCTATTACCCCCTCACCCTCTGTCCCTATTTTTCATACCTGCTGTCTGGTCATCCTAGCACAGAGAGGGAAAATGGTATTTCCATATCAGTATGGCAGGGGATGTGCCACAACTTAAAACATTTTCTTTTGTATTCACTTTGACAGCAGTTAGGACACAGGAGTCATTTTTGAAGGTATTTTATGGGTGCAAGCTGCTGGCTGTAATTGGGTAGCTTGTTGGCTTTTGTTGAGGTAATTGAGATAACATGAGAACATGAACAATAGCTGTCATAAGGCTTCCTCTTAAAAAAACCAAGAGGATTATTTTCTTTTATGAAGTTAAGCTAAAGAAATAGGTTTACACAGATTTTGAACAAATATTTTGTGATTTAAAAACTGCCACTTAAATTGCTCCTTTCAATTAGACCAATAAAAGCTCATCAAAATTTAGAAGACAGTTACCAAAAGAAAATATTTTGAGTATCATAACTGGGGAAAAATCTATGGGAGGTAATAAATTCGTATTCTGCCAATGTTCCATAAGTAAAACTGAAAATGAAGTCAGTTGGAATTTTTTAAATTTAATAATAATAATAATAATTAATAATTAATAAGAATAATAATTAATATAATTAATGGGTGAATGGGGTCAGAAAAAGGAAGATACAAAATGAAAAGTTAAAACGGAAAATAAATGTTTCTTTATTGTGCTGAGGACCTTCTCTGTCATGGATCTCCCTTCCCAGTTTTCTCCAAATAATGTGAAACAACTGGTTTGTAGCTGGTTCAGCAAATGAATCAGTCAGTAAAAACAAAATGGTGCACTTTTGCCCCACAAAGTTTTGAATTGCTTTGTTGATTAAGTTATTACTTAGTTGATTAAAACACAAAAAGTTGGAACTGGGGATGTTCCATCCTGACACTCATGGAGAATTTGCTTCTAAAGTAGTTGAGTTCATGAGTTCAAGGTATTTTTTTTAACCTCCTCTTATAAATTATCAGAATTCTCTGTCTTTCTCCACAGTGTAAGGTAGGAGTTTTGCTTAGAATTAGAAAAGCATAAATACTTTGTTGTTATTATTAATTATTTCTATTACCACAGTATCTAAGACCCCTATCATGAACCAGGATGCCATTATGCTAGGTGCTATACAAACACAAAAGAAAACAACAGTCCCTGTCTCAATGATCTTACAATCTATGTATAAGACTAGAGACAACAAAAGGGTACTGATGGACAGATAGCGGAGTACAAGAAATAGTTAGACGATATTGGTCATCATGATAAGCAGTAACATCAGTGCACCAGAAACCAGGAACTATTTTCATGTTTCTTGTAAGCATTTTAAGACGAATTTGAAGGAGGATAATGAAGTAGCTTTGCAGATGTTTACAGGGAGCTACTCCCAAGTATGAGGGACAGCATAAGGGAAAGCACAAAGGTGCTTGTTTGAAAATTTAAGAAGTGGATGAGGCTGGCATCGTGGGCCAATTAGAGGCGGAAGGCAACATTTTGATAGTGAATGAGAGACAAGTAGCGTGGAGATAGGCAGTGAAGGGCCTTGAAAGTGAAGACAAGCAACTTCTGTTTCATATAATAGAGAAGAGGGAATGAGTGGAGAAATGTAAGGAGAGGAGTGTCATGGTCAAAACAACAAACTAGTAGAGTGATCTTTTGAGCAGCGTTCTGAATTGATACTTGTGGGACAAGGTTGTAGTTGGCAAGGTCAGAGAAAAGGATGTTGCAGTAATTTAGACCTGAGATCATGAGAGTTCTAACTGTGTGGATGGATAGGAAAGGACATATCTTAGAGATGTTGTGCAGAAAAAATGTGCAAGATTTATACATAGGCTGGCTGTGAGGACCTAGAGAGAGGTCTGAGTCAAAGATGACACTCAGGTTATGGACTTGAGTGATGGGCACAATGGTGGTGTGTTCCACAGTGATTGAGAAAAGAGGTGTATGTGGCGGTGGGGGGTGGGGGGTGAGAGGGAAGGATTTGGGGAAATACTGTGAATTCCGTTTTAGCCATATTAAGCTTACTTGGCAGCTAGACATTCACAAAGAGATGTCAGAGAGACAGGCTGAGATTTTACTTTGGACAGAAGGAGGTAGGTCTGGCTAGAGAGGTAGATCTGTGAGTCATCAGCAAATACTAGTGCCCATTGGTGGTAAGAAGTGGGGCCAGTAACAATGGACCTGTTTTTGCAGTTTGATTTTGGTCTTGCTATTTAACAACTGTACAAACTGCTTAGCTCTTACTTTGTAAGAGAGCTTACGTCAAATTCTGTTCCCATTATAAAAAGAAAAGGAGTACTTGTGGCACCTTAGAGACTAACCAATTTATTTGAGCATGAGCTTTCGTGAGCTAGCTGTAGCTCACGAAAGCTCATGCTCAAATAAATTGGTTAGTCTCTAAGGTGCCACAAGTACTCCTTTTCTTTTTGCGAATACAGACTAACACGGCTGTTCCTCTGAAACCTGTTCCCATTATAGTCGATGAAAGAGTTATTTTTTACCTGAATTAGTGGAGCAGTTAACTTCCTCCTTCTGCTCCAAACCTACCTCTCCTGACCTGTGGCCCGCTGCTTCCCACAGCTCCCATTGGCCGGGAACTTCGAACCGTGGCCACTGGGAGCTGTGGGGGGCCATGCCTGAGGACGATCAATGTAAACAAAATGTCTTGCGGCCCGCCAGCGGATTACCCTTTTTTTTACACACAAAAAAATCAATTATGAAAAAGTTGCATTATTAAAGTCACAAAGTCAAGCACCCAAAGGTTAGGAAATGCCAGAGTCAAGGTTGTTTGTGAGCCCTTAATTCAACCTCTTTGTGCATATGCATTATGATAAAGTGTTTAATTACAAGATCACATATTATTTCTTTCACAAAACCTGCAGCTCATTCAGTGCACAGAATATATGGTGCTCACTTAATGAGCAGCTATTCAGTATTTTGTTATATCCTTATTGTTCAATGTATGTCTTTAGACCTTATTTACTGCACACTATTCTGAAGACAGAATTATTAATTTCTTCATGGGTTTTATGTTGGAGCTCATCACTATAGTATCTGAATGCTACAGATATTAAGGAATTTATTTTTATAACACCCCTGAGGTGAGGAAGTGGCATTATCCTCATTTTACAGATTGGGAAATGAGGCACAGAGAGATTAAAGTCAAAAGTATCCACTAATTTTGCGTGTCAGTTTGAGACAACTAGGACCTGATTTTTCAGAGTACTTAGCATTATATACAATAGAGGTCGGCAACCTTCGGCATGCAGCCCATCAGGGTAATCTGCTAGCGGACCACAAGGCATTTTGTGTACAATGATCATCCTCAGGCATGGCCCCCTGCAGCTCCCAGTGGCCGCAGTTCGCCATTCCGGGCCAATGGGAGTTGTGGGAAGCGGTGGGCTGCAGGACAAGAGAGGTAAGTTTGGAGCAGAAGGAGGAAGTTAAGTGCTCCACAAATTCAGAGAAGTCAGGAATGGAGGATAAGATAAAGGGTGGGGTGAGGATAGGTGTGACATTATACCCCATATTCTTCATGGAAATATACTTATGATATGGATATGGCATCACTAAGATATATTTTATGCAAGATGGGTCTTGTAAGGTATCATTGGAAAGGCTATAATTTACTAAACGTGATTATCCAATTTGTATGCATGTATCATTTCTGTATCTGGAGATAGGAATATTAACTACGTAACAATTACAACTGTGTTTTCACCTGGGAAACACCCACCAGACACTAGGCAAAAAGCCTGGATGAGCCATTAAGAAGAACAATAGAACTTTGAAAATGTTAATCTCACTCCTTCCTGAGAAGTTTACTGGGATGCTGCATTGACACTGCAAGGTCAGGTGACTGTGTCACCTGGTACTGGACAATGTCTTAACTTACTGGTACTTTTCTGATGTAGGGGGATGGGATCAAAGAAAGGATTTCCACCTTAGGTAAATCCTTTTTAAGGCTGGGGAGGGGTTAATCTTGGCTCTTCTCCATTGCCTTCTCACCCAAGAAGAAAAACTGCTAAAAGCATCTGAAGAGACAAAGGAACTAAGCTGAGGGAAAGGCAAGGGCTGAATCCAGACTGAGACATGGGTCTGGTCTGTAAGGAGAAATAAATGGAACTCTAAGCTACAGAAACTCTGCAACTTGCCTAAAACAACATTTAGGGTGTGAAATTACGTTTTGTAACCTGTTTCTTGAGTGTATTAAGCTTAGTTTGTGTGTTTTGTTTTATTTGCTCAGTAATCTACTTTCTTCTGTTTGCTATCCCTTATAATCACTTAACATTTACCTTTTGTAGTTAATAAACTTAATTTCTTGTTTATTTCAAAATCCAGTTTGTGTAATTCATGGGGGGGGGAGCAAAAAGCTGTGCATATCTCTTTCCACATTGAGGGAGAGGGCAGATTTTTATGAGCTTGCGCTGTGCAGATCTTTCTATACAGTACAAGACAATATTATTTTGGGTTTATACCCAAGGCACTTGAGTGCTGGCCATTCTCCTAGGTAAGTCTTCCCGCACAGAGCTGATTTCAATCTGTGTCTGCAGCTGGGTGTGGCCTTATTTGTCTGCATGTGCTAGAAAAGGCTTGAGGGCCTGACACAGCATAGACAGGGTGAGGAAGCCCAGGCTGGTGGAATGGGCAGGCTTAGTGAGACTCCTGCGCATCAGGTGGCATCCTGCATGGGCGTCCAACTCGTCACAATAGGAACCCACGGGGATGGGGGACAGGGCAGGAGCCAAGTCAACAGAAGAAAGAGGAGAATAGGAATATGGGGGTGGGGTGGCGGGCAGGGAGATAGGAGTGGAAGCAGGAATATGAGCAGGAGTTGAAGGGTAGAAGGAGATACTGGGGTAGAAAGGCTGTAACCACTAGAACACGCATCCCTCAGAAGCTGAAATCAAACTCAGGATTCCTGAATCTCAACATTCCTTCCTGTCTAGCAAATAGCTGTGAAACGCCTTGCAAAATGTGTCCCAGTCCCAGATGCCCATAGATCTGCTCCCATTACTTTGTTAGCTCAAGCGGTGGAGGACTGTAATGTGGATCTAAAGATCCCAACTCTATTGATGACTCATGTGGGTTTAGTATAGTTCTACATGATGATAATTTTTGTTTTGTCAATTTTTAAGTCATTAAATAGTGGGGAATTACATTAAAAAACCCTATGTTAAAAGAACATTGTTGGCAGAGTCAAGTACTCAAATATTAGGAAATGCCAGAGTTAAGATTTCCTTTGCAACCTTACTTCAGTGCCCTTGAGCGTATGCATGATGATAGTCTTTGGTTACATGATCACATACTATTTTCTCCACAAACCCCCTAATATTTCTAAAAAAAAAAGAGGAAAAATGGTTTCAGTAAAAATTAGATACATTTTTATTGGCATTCCATAAGAGCTGCTGGTGTCTGGTAAAATATATGCAGACATAAAAATAAGAAATTCCTCCCTAAATTAATCTATCTGGTAAATTGTTCTGACTGCCCATTTCTCCTCTGATATTTGTGATGCAATAACCTTGGTCTCCTGAAAAGGCAGCAGTAGGCCAAATAGACAATATGTAAAGCAATTATAGATCTGTGATGCTACTAATTTCTGGCTAGCTAGTCATTTTATGATATATATCAGAGGACATGGACATGGCTGGTCTCAAGAGGACATCTCAATCCCAAGTTAATACCTCAGCTAATAATGTTTTAAAAATTGGTTACAGTCATGCTTGCCATTTTACACAAATAGTCACACATGTAAAAGGGCTTTTGGGTTATAATTTAGAGATCTCAAAGTTAACACATAGCAAAATCCTGCCAATTCTGCCAGTCACATTTTTCTTTCTCTATCTAGATGTGGGATTTATTCCAGACAGAGGCCCAAGGAGTCCTATGGCAATCCATCTTAGGGTAATTATGTGAGCATTGCCATATAAAATCTAATGCCCTGAGGGCAGTGCATGCTTCCAATTGCTTTGTAAAATTATTTTAAACACCTCATCAGGGCAAATCACATCCCAGTCCCATCAGTGCTTATTCTTAGATGTGCCAGATAGGTTTATGTGCTGCGTGGAAAAGCATGGTTTAGCTGATATTAAGGATAAAATTTAGATTTCAGATATATGCTACGGACCTCTTTAGTCATTCATTTGGACACTTACAAAAGGTTCCCTTAAACAATCTGAGTGCATGTGTATGAAATATGAAAAAAAAACCCACAAAACTTGTTGACAAATAAGCAATATAGTTTAGAAAAAAGTGCAATTTTTTTTCAATAAAAAAATTGCAATTATTCCCTTAGTCAAAAGCCTGAGTAAAGACAAGCTATAAAGCCTTTACACCTTGCCTTGAAGTTCAAGTATCCAAACAATAAAGGAAGCAAATTCCAGAGCTGAAGGCCTTCCATGATGTCTACACCCTATTCAAATCTAGGGACATAGTAAAACAGCCCAGAAGCTGACTTCAAATGCCTTCACTATCCATGAGGAAGAAGCATTTTTTAGGTTCCTACAATCCAAACCTCATAGGGATTTACAGATCAGATTCAAAACATTGAATTTCACCTATAAATGAATATGAAGTCAATATTGTCTGTGGAGAATTGGTGTAATATAGTCCATGTATGTAACAGCTGTCAGCTACATTCTACACCAGTTGTAGATTTTGAGTTGACTTCAAAAATAATCCAGTACAGAGTATAGTGCAGGAATCCAGGCTGCATGTGACAAGGTCCATGGTCATGGGTCACCAGTGTGGTTAGATGTTGATAGATGTTTGTCTGTGTGTGTGTGTGTTCCCTCTGTGTGCCGCCCCAGACCTGCGCAGACAGCTGACATGCAAACCACCCAATGACCACAAGCAAACCATCCAATAACCACAAGAGCCATTAAAGGATGAAGGCACCCAGCCAGGTTTATTGATGACAAAGCATGGTACTAGTATTTCACAGACTCTATCGCACCACTAATACATGGATTTCCATAACAATGGACCAGCTCAGTGAAAGGCGGGACTTTCTGTTCCTCCCTAAAGCCAGACAAAGATAATCCCTCTGAGATACATCTTTATGCCCCAGTACAAACCAGTTAGTTCTGCTCCTTTGACATAGTTAGTTACTGCCCCCTGACATTGCTAGTTATGTTGGTTCAATCAAAACATTTTTATCACGTACTGTCACTCTGACCTTATCTTTTACGAGGAGTCAGTGTTTTCCTGTTATCCTTGGGTAATATTTTTGTACCATCCTTGATATTGGGATGTTTTGGTACCACTTGATATGTGTTTGCACTCTGTGACTAACACTTATTAGGAACGTGTATTTCTGCAATATCATCCCTGTTCTTGCCAAATTCTGAAAGCAGGTCCTGCCTCATACCATGCCTCTGATACAAGGGCTTATGTCTCAGACTCTTTTCGTAGTACAGGAGGCAATAGCCAAACCCAAAGGAGAAAAAGTGCTTGTAGCTATTGTTGCCACCTGGAATCTTGGAGAAATAGAGGGTGGAAAAACAGCCCCAAATTAGACCATTATTTATTATTATTTTTAATTATTATTGTTGTTTTTTGTTGTTGTTGCGATTGTTATTAAGATTTCAGTTCCCACCTCCGATTTTCCCACGATACCAGCTTCCATAGTCCACTTGTTAAATTTCCAAGTAGAGATGAAGGATAGGGGATGGGAAGCAACAGAAAAAAAAGTGAAAACATGATAATTAACAATCATTGTTTTAGTTCTGTGATTTTGTTCAATTTGTTTTTAAAGCTCTCTTTCACCAGGGGAGCTATTCCCCTTCATTAACAGAGATACCACAGGCTAATTTTTTGCATAAATTTGCACTCTATGAATGTTTTTGCAATGAAGCAACCACCTATGTGTTGCGGGAGGAGGAGACTAGGGCCCAGATCAAGAAAGGTACTTAAGTGCCTAAACCCCAGTTTTAGGCCCCACTCTGATCCACAAAACCCCTGCTTGGCTACCACTGTACCCTGTAGTGCCTAAACTCACTGGGCACCTAAAGTTTTAGGGTAAAAGCTCCCTAAGTACCTAAGTTTCTGCCTTTGGGCAAACACACTGCTTCCTCATTCTAGCAGTCCAGACATCTATCTCATGCCTAAGCCCCAGAGTGATCCACGAACCAGTGGAAGATAGGCACTCCTCCACCTATCTTCCCTAGGAGCCGATTTAGTAGGTGTCCTCTCAGAACATCTACCTAATCAGTACCCATTTAAAATATGGCCAGAGGAGGAGGAGCCCACCTTATAACTTTTTGCCCAGTGGTTAGAACACTGTCAAGGATTTGAAGAGGAGTCTCCCCTACTCAGAAGACTGTCCTAACCACTGGGCTAAGATCTGTCTTCCAGTATCTCACCACCCTATGCACTCCTTGTTCTTTACTCTGGCAACCTTAATAAATTCCATATCCGCCCTCACAGAACCAACCAAGTGACCTGTCAGCACCTCAGGGACTTCTGTGTTAAGGACAGCTGCATTAACATGGGTTGGATGGGGCTTAGTTTCTTCTAGCTCAGGGCACTGATTTCTCAGGTGCTCAGTAGAGATACACTGGAAACACCTTCTTGGAACTTCCTCGTTCACAGGAGGTTTTGTGATGGGGATTTCCAGAAGAGGAACTATTCAGAGGGGTTGAGAGGGGAGTGCCTAGGCTCCCAACCAGCGTCTTTCTTCCCAGGGGTAAAACAGGATCCCCCCTTTACACTGGATTTGCACCCCTCCTTTTGTGATTTGAGCTCATTGGACATCTGGGCTTGCACAGAGTGGCCATTTCTTGCACAGATTTTAAGCTTTATCCCACAGGCTAGTCCTAATACATTCAGTGCATATACTTCGGAAATGTTGTTGAGTAAAGAGATCAAACAATTGGTTATAATCCTCAGCCCCCTTTCCTTTACCCATTTTTATTAGGTCACACAACTTATAGACATATTCACTATGCCTCATGCCAGCACTTTTCTTGTGTTTTCTAAATTTCAACCTATACTCTTCAGGAGTAATTGGAAACCATTGTAAAACAGCTTTCTGAAAGTCAGAATACATCAAAGATTCCTAAATTGGCATTTGATTAAACACTTTCAGAGCATTACTAGACAGTTTTGCCATCAGTGTGTGGACATTTTTATCCTCAGAAATATTATGAACCTCACACAGTCTTTCAAAAGTGGTAAGGTATTCTTCAGTGCAGTCTAATTCCTTGTACGCAGGACACAACTTGTTCAAGCTGAGGGTTCCTTGAGTGGAGGGAGAAATTGGTGACTCTGGGATCTGTCCATGCTTTTCCATCTGTCCTGATTATATTTCCTCTCCTTCACCTTTTCTTGGGCGCCTTTCTCTTTCAGCTCCATGGCTGTCTTGTGAGCAGCTATTTCTCTCTCTTCTTTTAGCTTCTCAGATTCCTTGGATCACTGGAGGACTGATATTTCTTGTTCTTTAAGCTCTCTGGCTTGCTGATGTGCAGCCTCCTGCTCCTTGATCCTCATCTCTGCTTGCCACCTTTTGTGCTCAATTTCTCTGTCTCTTTCATCTTTTTCTAATCTGGCCAATTCTAGATTTGCAGTTGTTTTGATGGTGCTCATTTTTATGCTTTATTGTTTCTATTTTCCTTACCCAAAATAAGCAATCAGAAAACAATAAACTGTAACCTTGCTTTGATTGTTTCCAGCCACCACACTTGCGACTCACTTCAAATTGCTATACCAGTACTTAAAGGAAAGGAGTACTTGTGGAAAATATAGTGGGGAGATTTTATAAACACAGAGAACATGAAACAATGGGTGTTACCATACAGACTGTAACAAGAGTGATCAGGAAAGGTGAGCTATTACCAGCAGAAGAGCTGGGGGGGAGGAGGTACCTTTTGTAGTGATAATCAAGGTGGGCCATTTCCAGCAGTTGACAAGAACAGTGGGGGGGGGGGGAATAAACAAGGGGAAATAGTTTTACTTTGTGTAATGACACGATACAACCGCATTTGCTCCAACCCCTCAGACAAACACCTACAAGATCTCTGTCAAGCATTCTTACAACTACAATATCCACCTGCTGAAGTGAAGAAACAGATTGACAGACAGAGCCAGAAGAGTACCCAGAAGTTACCTACTACAGGACAGGCCCAACAAAGAAAATAACAGAACGCCACTTGCCGTCACCTTCAGCCCCCAACTAAAACCTCTCCAACGCTTCATCAAGGATCTACAACCTATCCTGAAGGATGACCCATCACTCTCACAGATCTTGGGAGACAGGCCAGTCCTTGCTTACAAACAGCCCCCCAACCTGAAGCAAATACTCACCAGCAACCACACACCACACAACAAAAACACTAACCCAGGAACCTATCCTTGCAAGAAAGCCCATTGCCAACTGTGTCCACATATCTATTCAGGGGACACCATCATAGGGCCTAATCACATCAGCCACACTATTAGAGGCTCGTTCACCTGCACATCTACCAATGTGATATATGCCATCATGTGCCAGCAATGCCCCTCTGCCATGTACATTGGCCAAATTGGACAGTCTTTATGTAAAAGAATAAATGGACACAAATCAGACATCAAGAATTATAACATTCAAAAACCAGTTGGAGAACACTTCAATCTCTTTGGTCACTCGATTACAGACCTAAAAGTGGCAATTCTTCAACAAAAAACCTTCAAAAACAGACTCCAATGAGAGACTGCTGAATTGGAATTAATTTGCAAACTGTATACAATTAACTTAGGCTTGAATAAAGACTGGGAGTGGATGGGTCATTACACAAAGTAAAACTATTTCCCCTTGTTTATTTCCCCCCCTACTGTTCTTGTCAACTGCTGGAAATGGCCCCCCTTGATAATCACTACAAAAGGTCCACCC
Organism: Caretta caretta; assembly: GCF_965140235.1. Taxonomy (NCBI): domain Eukaryota; kingdom Metazoa; phylum Chordata; order Testudines; family Cheloniidae; genus Caretta; species Caretta caretta. Next base: position 150,883,768 of record NC_134207.1, on the reverse strand, counting down.
CCCTCCCACTTGCCTGCTGGTAATAGCTCACCTTTCCTGATCACTCTTGTTACAGTCTGTATGGTAACACCCATTGTTTCATGTTCTCTGTGTATATAAAATCTCCCCACTATATTTTCCAATGTATGCATCCGATGAAGTGAGCTGTAGCTCATGAAAGCTTATGCTCTAATAAATTTGTTCATCTCTAAGATGCCACAAGTACTCCTTTTCTTTTTGCGGATACAGACTAAGACGGCTGCTACTCTGAAACCAGTACTTAAAGCGTAAACCTCATTTAAAATAACAAGCTGTGCATAAACCCTAGCTCACTGTGCCACTGTGACATACCAATGACATACTAATGAGCATCTGTGTAACCCCTGCCCTTTAATTGGGGTGCTTTTTACAATGCTTTGCTGATGTAGCCTCCAGCCTCGACTGCTCACAAACGTCCTCCAGTATTCAGAGTAACAGCCGTGTTAGTCTGTCTTCGCAAAAAGAAAAGGAGTACTTGTGGCACCTTAGAGACTAACCAATTTATTTGAGCATGAGCTTTCGTGAGCTACAGCTCACTTCTGTAGCTCATGAAAGCTCATGCTCAAATAAATTGGTCAGTCTCTAAGGTGCCACAAGTACTCCTTTTCTTTTTGTCCTCCAGTATGTAAGTCACCACTATGTCTCTGTATGTGCTGTAGCCAGTCAGCCCTTACCACACATTGATCCTTACCACACTTGGTTATACTGCAGGGTGTCCCAAACACAGCCCCAATCCTCAATTTTCCCCCAGAAATGTTTGTCCTGTACAGCCCTGCCCTCTCCAGGAAAATACAAGTTTATGTAAAGTCTGTTATTTCTTTAAAAGTAATAATATGCACACAACTTGTCAGCCCAAATGAAGTTTCCCAGACACTTCAATTTAAACACACTGTATCGGATAAAACAATAAAATAAGTTTATTAACTACAAAGAGATAGATTTTAAATGAGTACAAGTAATGAGGCATAACAGTCAGAAATGGTTACAAGAAAATAAAGTTAAAACAATACAGTTGCCTAACAACAAACTATATAAGATTGAAACAACATTTCTCACATATGCTTTCAGCAGTCTTAATGACCAAACTTTTTAGCTTGGGACCCCAGAATCTGTTGCTTTGGGTGCAGAAAATCAATGGGCAGGGACAGAGAGAGGGTGGTGTCTTGAGGTGTTTGTCCCTCCTTTTAATAGTGTCAGTCCCCTTCTTTCCAGCTGAGATTCAGGAGACAAAAAGTCTATAGGGAAGGATGTTCCCTGCTGCTTTTTTCTCACCTGTTTGAGCTTCCTTTGTTTCCCTTTCCTGCTTGATGAGTGTTTACTGCTTAAATGCAAATTAAGCAGAGCACACATTCCTTTGTTTAGAACAGACCTGTTTGTCAACTTCTGTTTGGAATGTATGTTAATAACATCATACAACAGAATCATATAACGTCACATACAATGTTGCCACACATATTTTATCAGGACAATATTGACCAGAAAATTATGAATTTTCAAATGATACCTCAGAAGGCATACTTTGTACAAAGATTATTACAATAGTGTGTAGGGTGGGGGGACAGAGGGTTACATTCTGTCACGGGAACCCATCTGGGAAGTGCAGCATCCAGTACCTTTTCTCTAGCAGCTATTTAATTATATATACAATGTAGAATAGCTTCAACAGCAGAGATTGAGGGAGATCATCTAATAGATTGAGGGGTGGGAGACCCCCGTGCAAATCCTTGAACCTGAGTCTCCCACATCCCAGGTGAGCACTTGAACCATTGGGAAAAAAGTTATAAGGAGGGCAGCAACAGCAGCACAACAACCACCCATGTTATGTGGAGTGAGGCAGATGTCTCCCTCATTCTCACAAGAAACAACTTTGGTGCCTAAGCTGCCTGACTCCAGTATGACATTCCTGTCTTTGAATCTCAAGCAAAGATTGGTGCCTCCCTGAAGCCTGGACTTGGGGTTCTAATTCTGTGAGCGAGGAGGAGCTTAGGCATCTCCCATTGTCTAGTTTAGCCGGCTCCCTACCTACTGTGCTGGCTTTTATGGATCCCATTCTTAGGGACCTGTCTCTCCTCATTCATTATATAGGGATCCTAGGTTCTTAACTCCAGCTTTGTGGATCCCAGGGTTCTCCCAGTAATTTACTAGGTGCCTATAAGTTAGGCATTGCAACACCTGAGTCCCTTTGTTGATCCCCTAGAACCTTCTGAAGTATACAAGAGAGATCTACCAGAACAGACAAGTGACATACCAACACTGTCTTCCAGGAACTCTAAGATGAAAACAGAAGCAATGAAATAAAAATCCATTCAATCCAACTAAAATCTGCGGATGTTACACCAAAATCTCAGGATAAAAAGCAGGCTTCAAGCTAGTCAAAAAGAAGTGAGGAGGCAGGAAGAATTTAAAAGGGAGGCTTTGTACTTCTCTCCCAGAGCACTGTGAAATGACAAGTGCAGTTCCTGCATTTTAGACGAATTTAAATACAGATTTTAAATAAAAGCAAATCCAGAGCAAAAGAAAGAAAAGGAGATCTACCAGATGAATTTTTAAAATTCTGGTCTAACATACCCTCTTGCAAATAAAATATAGACAAATATGTACAAAAACCCCTGGGCTCCAAAAGCAGTGTTCAGATCATTCTCATCAGACACATACAAAAAACCCTATAAAACATTTTAAAAACAGCATCTACATAAGTTTGATATGTTTCAGTTCTATTTTGAACAAAGCACGTATCTCCTTTTCCTACATGTACCCAACCCCGAGTCTGAAGCCCTCCTCATCCCACACAAATTCAGACTATAAACACAAAGTTGTATCTTATAAGCGAAAAAGCTGCTAGTGACCCCCTTATTTAGGTGGCCTACCTCTTTCCATTAAACGCCCAGATTCTTGTGATCAATTTTTGAGAAGCTCGAACACCTCCACTGTTTGCAACAGACCACTGAGATTTGTCAAGGAGAAAGTTTTTGAGCTCGACAAGTGCTTTTTTTCTGTATCCCATGAAATTGCATTCAGGTTTACCTGAGTTAGGAACTGTCATAAACCATTTCCTTTCTCTCACTTGTTCTCTGAAAGAAATGTTTTACAGTATGGCAGAATAATAACTGAACACAAGTATTCCAAAGATCCAAGCCCATAACGGACTGGGAATGCTTGCAGCAGCAGTGGAGAGAGTGAGGAAGAGGGATGAGAGAGAGGGAGTTGGGCCACACTCCCCTCACAACCAAACCTAGCTCATGACCCCACCATCCTACTCCCAACTCTGGCAGCAGTAAGAGGAGCAGGAGATCTCCCAGTATCTCAGGGGTTGGAGACAGGCAAGTGCCAGCTCCTTCCATCAGTCCAACACACCTAGTACATAGTTGCATAAGCCCATCCCCATGTCTTTAATATCACTGGCCATGACCCATTCCAGCTCATGGTGAGCCCCAGGATTGGGGAATACAAAGGTAGCATAGGGACATCTTCCAGCTTCCACCCATTAGTTCAGCAACATGCAAAGCTCAGCTAGATCTGGGCCAATATAAAAAAAGGCCATGTAAGAAATAAAGATGGTCAACATTTTTTGGACAAAAGTTGTTGAATCAAGAAATAACTTTTTGTTAAAAAAATGAAAAATGTTGTGAAAAATGGTTGACCTTATCAAAATTATCTATTTTTCATATTTTCCACCTTTTACTGAAATCTTTAACAATTTTTTTTATTTAAATCATTTTTGAAATTTCCATTTGCATTTTGTATTTATCAAAATCTGTATTTTCTTCTGGAAACCAGTTTTTTTTAGTAAATAAAATATTACAAAATTATTTCAATAAAAAATGGGTAAAAATACTGATACCAAATAGCAAAGAAAATTTCACACACAAAAACAACAACAGAAAATGGACCTATTGTGCACCATGCGGAATGAAAATAACTTAGACATTTTGATTTGTTTCACGTAATCATTTTCCTGTTTTTTTTTACCAGCTTTAGTAAGAAAAGGAAAAATAGAAAAATGAAATGTGATGTACTGCTATTGAGAATAAGAACTTTTCAAAATTATTAAAAAATATGATTTTACTGTAATAAATAAATAATACAATAATTGAAACAAAGAACAGTCATTTTCTACTATTCTTTTTAAGGCAGCATTAAAAACAACAGTGTTCCTTTTACTGCCTAAAGCCTTGATCCTGCAAAGACTCACTCACATGTTTAGTTTCATTCACTTCAGTGGGACTACTGACAGTGCATAAAGTTAAGCACATATGTAAGTCTTTGCAGGATTAGGGCTTCATAGCTTCTATAGCTTCATAGTTTCTACATCTTTATACACTGCTACCTTTATCACATCTGGGCTTCATGCGTGCAAATCTCACTTATAAACTCTGTGCTTCATTCTTTTAAAGGTGAGCTCCTGCATAATATTTTACATAGTTTACCTATATTTTCTTCTGTTAAAGTCCTGGAAACTTCATATCAGTCCCTGGAAATGTACATTGATAATGGTCTGTTTATGTTAAGTGAGTGATCTTGAAAATTAGGGGTTCATCTTGGCAATAAGATAAGCAGCTGTTTTTCTCAGCGGGAAAACTGAATGGGGGATCAGTTTGTTCTGTAATTGCAAACTGCCAGTCACATGCAGGATTCCCTGGTTTTCAAATAAACAAACACTTTGTCATGTGTTTTGTTGATCCTTTTTTGCAACCTCCTAATTATGTAAGAAGAGGGAGCCAAACAAATCTCTGAATCTCTTATGCATAGAAGATGTAGAACTGCTGGGGGCTCGGGGGGGGGGGGGAGGGGGAACAGTTGTAACATGGTGCTAAGGCCTTCCTCATAAACAAGAAAGGTTTCTGAAGTTGTCTTGTTTGTAATACACATCCATTTTAACATGAATATATCTGCTCAACGTAGCCTAGGTAATAATATGTGTGATTAAAATTATTGTTGTTTAATGAGAAAACATACCTGCAGTTTGCTGTGTAAACCATAAGCCAATAAGTTCCATGTTCAAATTCCCACAATGCAAGTTTTTAAACAATATACTGTCAGATACTGAGACAAGATAATTATGACTCTGAGAAAGCATGAACCCTGTGTGCAAACCAGTTATTAGAAGACTTGTAATTGGTTGTCATATCCACAGGTTTTAGAATTATGAGAGCCATCAGCAACTTTATGGTTTCCTTCAGGGCAGGATGCACCCTGTTAGGGGTTCATAAAACCACTTGAAATTTCACTGCAATGAATTTCTGCATATTCCCACTATAATATTTACTATAAAACAGCAAAGTTCTTTAGTGTTTTTTGGGGGGTGAGGTTGGGAGGAGCAGGGGATTCATTAAAATAAAATAACAGGGTTTATTCTCTCTTTTTCTTCTCCCTCCCCTCTCCCCTTCCCCCACCCCAAGGCAATGTGTATAATAAAGAATATGCCCTGAAAAACTGAGCTTTGGAGTACACCACTTAAAAGTGTTTTTGTTTTATAAAAGTAATTTATTATTTTATAAGTAATAATAAAACATGTTAGAAAAGTGTTGGACAAAATAATCAATTACATATAATAAAATAAAATAGTAGTAATCAATTAAAAGAATGTAACTAATACAGAATACCAAATATCTCCTTCCTTACTGTATAGTGAGGAAAGTTTAACTTAGGGGCTGATCTTACCCTCACTGAAGACAGAGAAAAACGCATTGATTTCAACAGAAGTAGGTCAGGCTCCTAAACAATAATAATTAGCAATATACAGAAAAAGCAAAAATCCCATCATATCCTGAAGGTAAAATGAGATTTCCTACTAAGAACTGTAACCGAGAAGGAAAGTAAGCAAAATAGGCAAAAATACCAAGTATATGCTGCAGAGTGCTTCTGAACTACTTCATCTGAAAGGTGAAGTGGAATAATTATGCCAATGGGAGAGTGCATCCATTTAGCTGCACCAGTGTAGTGCTGTAGTGTAGACTTGCCCTTAGAATCCTTTATTGGCTGTTGGTGATGGGCAGCAAGTCTCTGCTCTGAACACACACATACTCCATTCACAGAGGATCTAAAATTTAGCGCAGTAATTCTTGGGGGAACCTAATCTGTCACAAAATGAGGTATCAAAGTGATGGTGTGAAGGAAGATAGGAACTCTGCCTATCACTGGGCAGACTGTGAAGAAGAACCCCTCTGGGTTGGCTAGAAATCTGCTGAAGGTGTCAGTGTGAGCAAGCTTTACTGTGTGCTGTAAAAGAAGCTGGTTACAGATCACAGAATTTCATTTTGTATTTAGAAGCTTCAAAACAAACATGTTTCCAGTAGATCATGAACAATGAAGGAAACATTATGGACTGGTAGAATATATAGTCATCTTTCTCTTCAGAATACCACGTGCAAACTTCAGGATATTCCTGGAAAATGAGGAAATTGTGGTGTCCTACAAAGAATTGTCCAGGTGGTTTATGGAATATTTACATGGGGCACATCTCCCTGGTATCAGAGTAACAGCCGTGTTAGTCTGTCTTTGCAAAAAGAAAAGGAGTACTTGTGGCACCTTAGAGACTAACCAATTTATTTGAGCATGAGCTTTCGTGAGCTACAGCTCACTTCATCTGATGCATACCGTGGAAACTGCAGTAGACATTATATATCACAAATCCAGGTTCTCTCACTCCCTCACCCCCCTCCAAAAAACCACACACACAAACTCACTCTCCTGCTGGTAATAGCTTATCAAAAGTGACCACTCTCCCTACAATCTGCATGATAATCAAGGTGGGCCATTTCCAGCACAAATCCAGGTTTTCTCACCCCCCCACCCCCCCACACACAAACTCACTCTCCTGCTGGTAATAGCTTATCTAAAGTGATCATTAAGTTGGGCCATTTCCATCTCCCTGGTAGTGTTTTGCATTTTGAAGATCTTTTGCACTTTCTGCAGGTCCAGACATTATTAAGCTTGAGACTTACATATATTTTTGGACAGTGAGTTGTGTGGGGAAGGGGAAAGTATCTCATTCACTTCATTTTTGTCACTTTTTGGTGAGAATTAAAAGAACATGAATTTAGAAATTTCCTAAATTTTTTTGCCATGAGAAATTTGCAAAGAGTAAACAAAACTTTTCACAGACTGAGGCACTAGCTTTCTCTTGTGGTAATGGGTCAGAGGCGCCAAATTTCTCATTTCCCCAGGGGTGCTCGATCCCTGCTCCACCCCAAACCCCTCCCCCACTCCACTGCTGCTTCTCCCTGCTCCTGCTCCTCCTCCTCCCCTCCCAGTGCCTTCTGCATACCCCTGAACAACTGATCACCAGCAGGCAGGAGGCAATGGGGGAAGAGGGGGAGAAGCTGATCGGCAGAGCTGCCGATGGGTGCTGAGCACCCATTATTATTTTTTTCTGTGAGTGCTCCATTGGCACCTATGTTATGGGTAAATGTAAGCCTTGGGTAAATTGGTGATTTTTCTCTGAGAGTCATGAGACTATTCATTTTTACACATAACTACTAGCACAGTGAAAAAAAGCAAATCCTTTCACATACCTCTAGTAGTGTAGAGAAAATTGGGAAAACCACAAAATACATGGTAATGCAAATATTGTGTCATCATTACAGCATTCCCAGCTGACAGTAACTTGTTTGGCAGAGATGATGCTACAGATACAGAGAGAATGCTCACCATATACTTAAGCTGAAGTTTATGATATATGTAATGCACAATTGTCCCTGACTGTGTCAAAATGTCACTAGTTTTTTAGCACATGAGGCCACTGTGCTGGCATTAGAAATAACATGTTTTTGATTTGGCAGGAGGGAGAACTGAAATGCCTCCCTAAATAGACCTTCTCACTCCTTGCCATAAATGCTATGGGACATGAGGATTAAAGCCTTTGATTGAAGGCAACATTCTTTGTAGAATTAAAAAACAGTGCTGGTATATAAGAGTGGAATGCTGTTTGATGTTCCCAGTCACAGAGTATTCAGAAGCTTGAGATTTGTAACTCCAGCTGTTCAACAAATACTAACCTGAAGAAAGCAATGTAAACATTAGATCTCAGCCAGCTGATCATTCTGTATCTTCTCACTTGGTTTCAGACATTCCAGTTTGCATCATCCCAGTTTGCTAACTACTCTATTTGAAAAGAAATCTGTGAACAAAGAGGGGAGGAAAGTCCAGCCCTTAGGATGTGGAAGGTGAGAAAAACTTGCATTCTTTTTCTTAGCGTGTGACCAGGTTTCATCACCAAATTTGGTCCACTGGTTGGATCATAAGCTTCCCCAGCTTGGACTGAGTACTGGCAGGGAGTACGACGTGAACGCTGATCCATGCCCCCACACCTGCATGCTGACAGCATTTAATTCATGTACTTTTTGTTTCTTCATTTGGTCAAATATCTCAAGCTCAAAGCTTTACTATCTTACTAGATGAGCTACCTTTCCATAATAGTCTCTCTCTCTCACACACAGACACAGACACACAGAATTCCTAAAGACTAGATTCACAAAGGGACTTAGGCATCTAACTGCCACCTGAGCTGAGTAAATCCCAGAATCAGGTCCCACTGGGATTCCCAAAACCCCGGCTCAGCTCCCCCTGAACAATTCACCTGTGAGGTGGTAGATTCCTACGTGCCTATCCTAAGCAGCTATGTTTCTACTTCTGGCCATATGCACTCCATTCCCATGTTAGGTGTCTGGACATCTAAGCCGCAGGCACACAAAGTGGGGGAAGACAGGTGTTTCTCTGCCTAAGTTGCCTGTGGGCACAGATCCTGTTAGTATGCTGAGAACTTGCCTACTGGATCAGGCCTATAGGTGATCTTACACAAAACAGCTGGGGAGGGAGAACAGAAAAAGAACCTCCCTCATTGCTTTCAGCCCAATCGTTAGGATACTCACTCCCTCAGCTCATGTGGGAGACTCTTGGTTCAAGTCCTTCCTCCACTTGTAGGAGAGAAAGGTTTTCAAAGGGAGTCTGTTACCTCCAAGATGTGTGTCCCCATACCACTGGGCTATGGGATAATCTGATGTGATATGCTGTGGATTGTAAATAAAAAAAGTCATTGACACAGGGGTCTCCCTGCTGAGTGTGCTAACCACTAGGCTGTTGAGTCTTTCCCATGATTGTTTACATGCTTTTTCTCTGTCTGGCCCAATAAGTCTTTCATTATTTCTCTGGTGGAGTGGGGGAGAGGGGAGGGAAGAGATAGAAAAAGTCAGCAAAAGCAAACAAGAATAAGAATGACTCTGTAACCTGGTAGTTAAAGCACTTTCCTGAGAAATTAAGTATCCAGTCCCTGTACTCCCATGCCTTTTTAAATGTATTATCCACAGTGGAACAGTTTCTATAGGAGTGATTGAAGAGCTCTCCCACCATATTAGGCTACCCTACAGTTGGCATTAAGGGCATTTAGTGGTAGATTCATGCTCAAATCCTTTCTCCCATTAAGGCAGAGGAGGTACTTGAACCAGGGGTCTCCCACGTCCTAGGTGATACTCTAACTAGTGGACTAAAAGTTATGAGGGAGGACAGTCCTCCCAGTTCTTCCTGTTAAAACAGTATAGCTACCTAATGCCAAAAGAGGGTTTGCAGCTGAGAATCCCAAGCTGAGGCAGGCAACTCTCTGCAGCCCAGATTAAGATGCTTATCTCTGAGAGAGAGGTGGGGAGTAGCACACATCCCTCAATTTGGCATCTCCCATTGGATTGTTTAGAAAGGAGTTCCCTAGTCTGCTGAATGTTGTGAACCCCATTCATTGTATAGGGACCTAGGTGCCAATTTTAGACTATGAATCCCAGTGATCATGTCTATATTTCTTTGTGAATCTAACCGTAAATGCCTAGAGAAAGAGCCATGAGGTTACATTTGGTCTCCATTGGGTTCATGGACATACATTAGAAAAAGCAGAAAAATATTTTCAAAGAAAAATATAATGTTGAATCAGAATTGCAGATAGGACCAACAATATTTTATTTTTATATTTTCACTTAAAAAACAAGCCTAAAAATCAGTAGAGACCATTTTGGATATGTCCTACTTTGTGCTACACAGATAGAATGGACTCATATTTAAAGCAAATTAAGCTTTGCATTAGGTTTTCAGGGATTAAAATTAAGGATAATACTAAGCATAGATACAATATAGCTCATTACAAAAATTAACTACTGAATGCTCATATCAAACCTGTGAGTTAAATACCTAACTTATGGCTAAAACGACTGAGACAAGATTAAAGTCCAGAGTGCACCTGGCCCTGAACTGATGTACAAGTGAGGAAAGGAGAGGTGACAGAGACTCTTCTTCTCCATTTCCTAGATCCTCTGAAATTCACCCACGTGTAGCTTATGAGTGCAGGCACTATGCTATTTGGACACCACAGAGAGCAACCTTAAAGGGTGCAAGATGAGGGCTGGGGCATGCCATCTTGCACCAGCCAGTGGTGGTGCAGAGATGAGCACATGCTGTTGGGGCTCCTGCTGCTGCAAGGGCTCCCTGAGAGCCACAGAAGACTTTCCTCATGGAGCTCCCAGTGCAGTGTTCCCCTTTATGCATTTCCTTATTTCAGGGCTGTGCCTTACAGGTCCAATCTGGCCTTAAGTGATTTGGACAAGAACATAAAACCAGTCAGTGCCTGGATTGGAACTATAGACACCAAAGAAGGGCCAGGCAGAAATGGGTGAGGTCATGCTGTAGCCCATAGGATTATTTTGCTAGCTATTATATCCTACTAATCCAGCCAGTAGTATCAATTAATATGTTTCATTTTCTGAAATTAATCCATTTTATTCTTATATTTTATCCGTATTAATTCCTTGGAATTTAGGATGTGTTGAGGCATGTGTTTTCTAATCATAAATTTTGCTAAATATGCTGAAATGCAAGAAGCCTACCGGCCTGTAAGATCCAGTAAGATCTGCTATATAGCAAAGAGTATAATCAGTTATAAATATGTCAGCATAAATGCTGGCAACCTTTGGCACAGATAAGAATGGTCCCTGAACTTTGGGGAACCAAACGGAGGAACTAACCATATCATATCACAGGTTTATCCGGCTTCTACAACTGGTTGGGAACTGAGGGTACACTATAACTTGAAGGTCATCAAGAGAGCCTAGGTTGGCAGTTTTGGAATGAGATAATCCTTATTAATATATTTAGAAAGTAAGTGTCATAATCCACTAACCTATAGGACAGTGTTTCCCAAACTTGGGACGCTCCTTGTTCAGGGAAAGCCCCTGGCGGGCCGGGCTGGTTTGTTTACCTGCGCACCTGCGCTGCTTCCCACAGCCCCATTGGCCTGGAGTGGCGAACCACGGCCAGTGGGAGCCACGATTAGCCGAACCTGTGGATGCGGCCGGTAAACAAACCGGCCCGGCCTGGCCTGCCTGGGGCTTTCCCTGAACAAGCGGCATCCAAAGTTTGGGAAACACTGCTATAGGAGAAGGGTACCCATAAATTTCTTAGGGTATGGAAATAAGATTTGGGTATAGTAGGGTTGGGCCTGAATTACATAGGTCAGGATCCTATAAAATACCTTGTAAGAGGGTTCAGTTCATTTCAGGTCAGTTCTGCTAAGTTCAGCTCTTCTAAGTTCAAGGCTCTATCTATCTACTCCATCTTCTATCTATTCTATCTTCTATCACGCTATCAGCTCAGCTTGTGCAGTATAGTATAACTACTCAACATTCCTAACCATGGGGGAAGCCAGCACCATCGCGTAATCGGGCATGCCAGGAGTGTGGCTGGTCCTTCACCTCCCACTACCGGGTCCTTAAGGAAGGGTATGAGTATGTTAGGTTAAGGTATAATAGAAATGGTACCACCAGGAGTTTTGGAATTCTTTTACTGTTTTGCAGTTATAAGTTTCATTGCATTTCTTATTTTTATGTTAATTTCAATAAAGGCTTTATCAGTTTGGTATTGTCCTCAGTGTATATGTTCTTGCCAAGAACCCCAAGAATCCTCTCCCAATATAGAACTCTCTGTTTTTAAACTCTGTAGTCTGAATTGGATCAGAACCTACAAATCTTCTGGTCGGATGCGATCAGTGGCAAGCCACAACAACTAACCCATCAAATTCAGGTCAACAATGCCTTCTAGGTCCAGCACACTAGGGGAGCAATATCTGTTCCCACTCAACATATGAAACAGATTGTGTCCCCATACTCCCAGCAAGAAGCAGTACAGAGGGATTTTACAATTCACAGGAGGATCTCTAGTGTTTTTCCTGCAATTGGTACTACTCTCTGTTCAGGCTTGTGGCTTAAAGCAGAGTTTTACCCTAAAGTTTAAAATAGTCATGTAATTTTTATGTAGTCCCTTTAATGGCTTAGTTATTGAATTACACTATGATTTATTCATCCTCTTCTTGAAACAATGAGAAAAAAATCATTGTTGGATTATTACTTCTCAAGATAAAATGTTTCAAAATGATTTTTTGTTGACTTGTTTATTTCTGTCTATATATTTATAGGGATGGGAGGGCCTCAAAATAATTCAGAAGCTCAGTTTTGATAAGCCCCACAGGGTTAGGATGCTTATTGGCCGATTGTCATACTTTATGTTAATTTATCTGATTGAGAAATCATGAATACACTCCTGCCAAAGTAAGCTTGCTCATGATGCTCTCTCTCCATTACTCCCTCAACTGACAGAGTTAGGAACACGACACTCTCAAGGCATTTTGGTACCCTGTATTTGAGTCCAGGTTGGAATCAGACACTCATAACATAAAATAAAAAAAAATGATGAACATTAAAAAAATTTTGAATTTGATTGAAGAGTGGATAAATGGGCAGACTGGTTCTTTTAATTTCAGAAATGATTTGCTTATTCCTAGCTACAGAAAAAAATACTGTGACCCACTATAAATATATTTTACTATGCACTCAGTCCTCCATTCCTTGGGCATTCACAGTTATCAATTGGAGTTCTGAATGCTCAAGGTAAGCAAGATCAATATCTTATTAATACGCTACTGTAAGCCCTATTTGCATATGCAGACTAACAAAAATAGAGTGCAAGAGCTTTCGTGAGCTACAGCTCACTTCATCGGATGCATACTGTGGAAACTGCAGAAGACATTATATACACAGAGACCATGAAACAATACCTCCTCCCACCCCACTCTCCTGCTAGTAATAGCTTATCTAAAGTGATCATCAAGTTGGGCCATTTCCAGCACAAATCCAGGTTTTCTCAACCTCCGCCCCCCCCATACAAACTCACTCTCCTGCTGGTAATAGCCCATCCAAAGTGACCACTCTCCTCACAATGTGTATGAAAATCAAGGTGGGCCATTTCCAGCACAAATCCAGGTTTTCTCACCCCCCCCCCCACTTTCCCAAAAACCACACACACAAACTCACTCTCCTGCTGGTAATAGCTTATCCAAAGTGACCACTCTCCCTACAATGTGCATGATAATCAAGGTGGGCCATTTCCAGCATAAATCCAAGTTTAACCAGAACGTCGGGGGGGGGGGGGGGGTGTAGAAAAAAACAAGGGGAAATAGGCTACCTTGCATAATGACTTAGCCACTCCCAGTCTCCCACCTTGATTATCATACACATTTTAAAGAGAGTGGTCACTTTGGATGGGCTATTACCAGCAGGAGAGTGAGTTTGTGTGTGTGTGGGGGGGGTGGGGGGCGGAGGGTGAGAAAACCTGGATTTGTGCTGGAAATGGCCCAACTTGATGATCACTTTAGATAAGCTATTACCAGCAGGAGAGTGGGGTGGGAGGAAGTATTGTTTCATGGTCTCTGTGTATATAATGTCTTCTGCAGTTTCCACAGTATGCATCCAATGAAGTGAGCTGTAGCTCACGAAAGCTCATGCTCAAATAAATTGGTTAGTCTCTAAGGTGCCACAAGTACTCCTTTTCTTTTTGTGAATACAGACTAACACGGCTGTTACTCTGAAACCTGTCATTATGCAAGGCACTGCATTTAGCCGTATGGAGTAGAAATCTATCAACTGCATGAAAAAACTTGTACAGATACAGACAGACATCATCTTCCTTTCCAAATGCAAACAGGTGGACATTGTACCAAAAGGACTGAAGGTAAAAAATCCATTACAATCTACATACCACACAGACTATGCTGACAGCTTGTGCCACACGCTCTCAAAGAAACTGTGGAATCACCTGATCAACATCCTCTACAGCAAACAGGGAAAGATTAAGAATGAGCTCTCAAAAATGGATACTCTCATAAAAAAACAACCTTCCACACAAACTTCCTCGTGGCTGGATTTTACTAAAACTAGACAAGCCATTTACAAAGCACACTTTGCTTCTCTACAAAAGAAAAAGGACATTAAACTTTCTAAACTACTACATGCTACAAGGGGCCACAGCAATGGTTCCCTCAACCCACCCAGCAATATTGTTAACCTATCCAACTATACTCTCAGCCCAGCAGAAGCAGCTGTCCTATCTCGAGGCCTCTCCTTCTGCCCATCCACCCCCACAAACATGACACAGTTCTGTGGTGACCTAGAATCCTATTTTCGACGTCTCCGACTCAAGGAATATTTCCAAAATACCTCTGAACAACATACTAATCCACAGAGGCCTCCCTACCAACATTACAAAAAGAAGGATTCTAGGTGGACTCCTCCTGAAGGTCGAAACAGCAGATTGGACTTCTACATAGACTGCTTTCGCCGACGTGCACGGGCTGAAATTGTGGAAAAGCAGCATCACTTGCCCCATAACCTCAGCCGTGCAGAACACAATGCCATCCACAGCTTCAGAAACAACTCTGACATCATAATCCAAAAGGCTGACAAAGGAGGTGCTGTTGTCATCATGAATAGGTCGGAATATGAACAAGAGGCTGCTCGGCAGCTCTCCAACACCACTTTCTACAAGCCATTACCCTATGATCCCACTGAGAGTTACCAAAAGCAACTACAGCATTTGCTCAAGAAACTTCCTGAAAAAGCACAAGATCAAATCCGCACAGACAAACCCCTGGAACCCCGACCTTGGATATTATATCTACTACCCAAGATCCATAAACCTGGAAATCCTGGGCGCCCCATCATCTCAGGCATTGGCACCCTGACAGCAGGATTGTCTGGCTATGTAAAAAGAAAAGGAGTACTTGTGGCACCTTAGAGACTAACCAATTTATTTGAGCATGAGCTTTCGTGAGCTACAGCTCATTTCATCGGCTGTAGCTCACGAAAGCTCATGCTCAAATAAATTGGTTAGTCTCTAAGGTGCCACAAGTACTCCTTTTCTTTTTGTGAATACAGACTAACACGGCTGGTACTCTGAAATCTGGCTATGTAAACTCCCTCCTCAGGCCCTACGCTACCAGCACTCCCAGCTACCTTCGAGACACCACTGACTTCCTGAGGAAACTACAATCCATCGGTGATCTTCCTGAAAACACCATCCTGGCCACTATGGCTGTAGAAGCCCTCTACACCAACATTCCACACAAAGATGGACTACAAGCCATCAAGAACACTATCCCCGATAATGTCACGGCAAACCTGGTGGCTGAACTTTGTGACTTTGTCCTCACCCATAACTATTTTACATTTGGGGACAATGTATACCTTCAGATCAGCGGCACTGCTATGGGTACCCGCATGGCCCCACAGTATGCCAACATTTTTATGGCTGACTTAGAACAACGCTTCCTCAGCTCTCGTCCCCTAAAGCCCCTACTCTACTTGCGCTATATTGATGACATCTTCATCATCTGGACCCATGGAAAAGAAGCCCTTGAGGAATTCCACCATGATTTCAACAATTTCCATCCCACCATCAACCTCAGCCTGGTCCAGTCCACACAAGAGATCCACTTCCTGGACACTACAGTGCTAATATACAATGGTCACATAAACACCACCCTATACCGGAAACCTACTGACCACTATTCCTACCTACATTCCTCCAGCTTTCACCCTGACCACACCACACGATCCATCGTCTACAGCCAACCTCTGCGATACAACCACATTTGCTCCAACCCCTCAGACAGAGACAAACACCTACAAGATCTCTATCAAGCATTCTTACAACTACAATACCCACCTGCGGAAGTGAAGAAACAGACTGATAGAGCCAGAAGAGTTCCCAGAAATCACCTACTACAGGACAGGCCTAACAAAGAAAATAACAGAACGCCACTAGCCATCACCTTCAGCCCCCAACTAAAACCCCTCCAACGCATTATTAAGGATCTACAACCTATCCTGAAGGATGACCCAACACTCTCACAAATCTTGGGAGACAGGCCAGTCCTTGCCTACAGACAGCCCCCCAACCTGAAGCAAATACTCACCAACAACCACATACCACACAACAGAACCACTAACCCAGGAACCTATCCTTGCAACAAAGCCCGTTGCCAACTGTGCCCATATATCTATTCAGGAGACACCATCAAAGGGCCTAATAACATGAGCCACACTATCAGAGGCTCGTTGGATACTATTAATTTAGGCTTAAATAGATACTGGGAGTAGCTAAGTCATTATGCAAGGTAGCCTATTTCCCCTTGTTCCCCCCCCCCCCGACGTTCTGGTTAAACTTGGATTTATGCTGGAAATGGCCCACCTTGATTATCATGCACATTGTAAGGAGAGTGGTCAGTTTGGATGAGCTATTGCCAGCAGGAGAGTGAGTTTGTGTGTGTGGTGGTGGGGGGGTGGGTGAGAAAACCTGGATTTGTGCTGGAAATGGCCCACCTTGATTTTCATACACATTGTGAGGAGAGTGGTCACTTTGGATGGGCTATTACCAGCAGGAAAGTGAGTTTGTATGGGGGGCGGGGGGCGGAGGTTGAGAAAACCTGGATTTGTGCTGGAAATGGCCCAACTTGATGATCACTTTAGATAAGCTATTACCAGCAGGAGAGTGGGGTGGGAGGAGGTATTGTTTCATGGTCTCTGTGTATATAATGTCTTCTGCAGTTTCCACAGTATGCATCCGATGAAGTGAGCTGTAGCTCACGAAAGCTCATGCTCAAATAAATTGGTTAGTCTCTAAGGTGCCACAAGTACTCCTTTTCTTTTTGTGAATACACACTAACATGGCTGTTTCTCTGAAAAATAGAATGATAATTTCTCTTGATTTAGCTATATGCAACAAACAAAAAAATAAAACTATGTTAAAAATAAAATAAAATCCTTTGGGTTTATGAGCTAGCCAGCCAAACAATTATGATTGTAGTGATCACAGTTGAAGTGGGGGAGGTTTAGGTTTATATTAGGAAAAACATTTTCACTAGGAGGGTGATGAAGCACTAGAATGGGTTACCTAGGGAAGTGGTGGAATCTCCTTCCTTAAAGGTTTTTAATGTCAGGCTTGACAAAGCCCTGGCTGGGATGATTTAATTGGGGTTTGGCCCTGCTTTGAACAGGGGTTGGACTAGATGACCTCCTGAGATCCCTTCCAACCCTAATATTTTATGATGCTATGATTTTGGTGCTGAGAGCATGGGTCATGGAGTCAGTAACTCCTGAGTTCTAACCCTAAGTGTAACATTAACTCCCTTCCTTTGGCAAGACATTTTGGCAACAAGTTTCAAACACAAGGTTTGAACCAGGAACCATAGCCAATGGGAGCTGCAGGGGCAGTTCCTGTGCGTGCAGGCAGCATCCACTGCACAGAGCCACCTGATTGCCCCTGTGCCTAGGAGCTGGACATGCAAGCCACTTCTGGGAGCTGCCCGAAGCCAGGGCAGGCAGGGAACCTGCCTTAGCCCTGCTGCACTACTGAATAGGAGCAGCCTGAGTTAAGTGCTGCCCAGCTGGAGCCCGAACCCCCACCTGTACCCTAAGCCCTGCCCCAGGTCAGAACCCCCTCCTATACCCTAATTCCCTCCCAGAGCCCACCACCCAACCCCCTGCTCCAGTCCTGAGCCCCCTCTCACACTCCCCACCTCCTCATGTACCCCAACCCACTGTCCCAGCCCTAAGCCCGCTCCTGCACCCAAATTCCCTCCTGAAGCCCTCATCCCACACCCACTCCCGTAACCCACCCTCCTGCTCTAGCCCTGAGTGCGCTTCTGCATTCCAACCCCCTTGGCCCCAGCCCCCTCCTGCATCCCAAACCCCTCATCCTCAGCCCCACCCCAGAACCCACACCCCCAGTTGGAGCCCTTTCCCATACTGCACCCCAACCCCCTGCCCCAGCCTGTAGCCCCCTCTTACATCCCAAACCCCTCATTTCTGGCCCCACCTTAGAGCCCATATGCCCAGCTGGAGTCCTCACCCCTTCCTGCAATCCAACTCCCTGACCCAGCCCAGAGAAAGTGAGTAAGGGTGGGGCAGAGTGAGCAACAGAGGGAGGGGGGATGGAGTGAGTAGGGGCGGGGCATGGGTGGGGTCACATGGAAGGTGCAGGGCAAGGAGCGGGGCAATGGTGTTCAGTTTTGTGTGATTTGAATGTTGGCAACCCTAAGTAGGGACCATCAAAGCTATTTTCTAAACTTAAATATACATGAAAACAATGGAAAATTAGACAAACCAAGCTCAAGTTAACAAATATATGACAAAATAATGGACATCTGCTTCAGTGTAATTGGCAAAGAAAGTAGGAAAATTTGGAAAAAGGCAAATATAGTGCCCATCTTTAAAAAAGGGAAGAAGGAGAACCCAGGGAACTACAGCCTCACCTCAGTCCCTGGAAAAATCATGGAGCAGGTCCTCCAGGAATCCATTTTGAAGCACGTGGAGGAGAGGAAGGTGATCAGAAACAGTCAGCATGGATTCACCCAGGGCAAGTCATGCCTCACCAACCTGATTGTCTTCTATGATGAGATAACTGGCTCTGTGGATATGGGGAAAGGGGTGGACATGATATATCTTGACTTTAGCTTTTGATATGGTCTCCCAAAGTATTCTTGCCAGCAAGTTAAAAAAGTATGGATTGGATGAATGGACTATAAGGTAGATAGAAAGCTGGCTAGATTGTTGGGCTCAATGGGTAGTGATCAACGGCTCGATGTCTAGATGGTAGCAGGTATCAAGCGGAGTGCCCCAGGGGTCAGTCCTGGATCCGTTTTTTTTTCAACATAGAATCATATAAGATTAGGGTTGGAAGAGACCTCAGGAGGTAATCTAGTCCAACCACCTTCTCAAAGCAGGACACTCTGGACCCTATCCCCACCCTCCAGCTTATTTACCTCTTCCCTCAGCTTAGTGTCATCTGCGAATTTGCTGAGGGTGCAATCCATCCCATCATCCAGATCATTAATAAAAATGTTGAATGAAACTTGCCCCAGGACCAATCCCTGTGGCACTCCACTTGATACCAGCTGCCAACTATACATCAAGCTATTGATCACTACTCGTTGATCCCAACAATCTAACCAGCTTTCTATCCACCTTATAGTCCATTCATACTGCCAAGAATACTGTGGGAGACCGTATCAAAACCTTTGCTAAATTCAAGATATAAAGTCAACATCTTTATTAATGATCTGGATGATGGGATAGATTGCACCCTCAGGAAGTTCACGGATGACACTAAGCTGAGGGGAGAAATAGATAACGCTGGAGGGTAGGGATAGGGTTCAGAATGACCTAGACAAATTGGAGGATTGGGCCATGTAGTAAGGTGCTGACTCATCACTGGCTAGAGGGTTGGACCTGCTGCCTTTCCCTGCAGCTCCAGTACCTCTTTAGGCCTTCCTGTCAGGCCTCAGCCTGGGAGGTCACCAGGCCTGAGCTCTCCAGCTCAGCCTGCCCCTTCCAAACACTGCTCTGTTGAAGGTACTCTATGCTCCCAGGCAGCCTGGTCCTTCCCACCCCAAGGCTGGAGTGAGACTCCCTGCCTCCTAGCTCACAGCCCTTTTTATACCAGCCCTACCAGGCCTGGATTGACTGCTACTGCCTTCCCCTGATTGGCAGCCCTTTCCCAGAGCTGGTTTTAACCCCTTTCTCTCTGGAGCAGGGTGCTTGCCCAGCTACAGGCCAAAGGAAATCTGATGATGTTCAACAAGGACAAGTGCAGAGTCCTGCACTTAGAACAGAAGAATCCATGCACTGCTACAGGTTGGGGACCGACTGTCTAAGCAGCAGTTCTTCAGAAAAGGACCTGGGGAGTACAGTGGATGTGAAGCTGAATATGAGTCAGCAATGTGCCCCTGTTACCGAGAAGGCTAACGGCATATTGCACTGCATTAGTAAGAGCATTGCCAGCAGATCGAAGGAAGTGATTATTCCCCTCTATTCGGCAGTGGTGAGCCCACATCTGGAGTACTGCGTCCAGTTTTGGGCCCCCCACTACAGAAGGGATGTGGACAAATTGGAGAGAGTCCAGTGGAGGGCAACAAAAATGATCAGGGGGCTGTGGCACATGACTTACAAGGAGAGGCTGAGGGAACTGGGCTTGTTTAATCTGCAGAAGAGAAGAGTGAGGAGGGATTTGATACCAGCTTTCAACTACTTGAAGAGGGGTTCCAAAGAGGATGGAGCTCAGCTGTTCTCAGTGGTGGCAGATGACAGAACAAGCAGCAATGGTCTCAAGTTGCAGTGGGGAGGTCTAGGTTGGATATTAGGAAACACTATTTCACTAGGAGGGTGGTGAAGCACTGGAATGTGTTACCTAGGGAGATTTTGAGAGGTTTTTAAGCCCAGGCTTGACAAAGCCATGGCTGGAATGATTTAGTTGGTGCTGGTCCTGCTTTGAGCAGGGAGTTGGACTAGATGATATCCTGAGGTCTCTTCCAACCCTAATCTTCCATGATTCTATGATTGTATAGAAACAGAGCACCAGAATCAAATTTGTACATCAATGCTTTGTTTGTTTTGTTTGAAGCAACTCTGAATGACTCGGAATCACAAACCAAATTTGTCTAACAAAACAAAGGAGACCCTAGTACAAAACCCAGTAACTACATCTTACATACTTGCCCATTTCAGAACAGATAAAATATTTTGTGCTTTAGAACCCAAAGGCACCATTAAAGATAAGCTGAAAAACTTTTGTAAATAAATAAACAGATGTTAAAGATTCCACAACAGTAATAGACAGACTAAAACTATATATGATTTACATTTTAACCCTTTTGGATTGTTCTGGCTTTGAAGTCATTTTTTGTCATAGAGTTTCTTTGAAATTGATGAAATTTTAGGACATACTGATGGATTTTTTGATATATTCTATAACACTGTTAGTAAAGTGGTTGTATATGGGATACTGTCCCTTGAATATTCTGCAAGAGTCAAATAGATAAAGTAAAATATTTGTTTAGATGAAGTGGAAAGGCTTGTCATGTTAAATTTATGCCAAACAAAGGAATGAAAAAAATGTGGTGAAACATTTTTTTCCCGAATTGTATTGAATGAGTCAGGAGTTCTGTTGAAAAAATAATATATGAATATGTAATTAAAGTTTGTGTCATAATGCATACAAATGAGAGGGAGAATTAAAACTGCTGGGGTAACTTTTGCAAGTGTTTGACCTTGCAACCTTAATATTTTAATATCATTACTTTAATATGGGCAGAGGGGTTTTCTATTTCATTACAATTTATTTGTATTACAGTAGCCTCTAGGGGGCATCAATCAAAGATCATGGCCCTGTTTTTCTTGGTGCCATACTATTAATTACAAGCAAGAAAAAGAAATAAACTCAAATATTTCAGAACATTAAAAATGTTTGGTTTGAGTCTGGTTATAAAAGTGTGTGTGGGGGGAGGGGAGTTTGAGGGATAAGGAATTTTGTTCTTTACCCAAACCAATGCATCCCTCAGTATTATATATTATGGTTCTGGTCCTTTAAATGCTTACTGTGCTAACTCACATACCTTGAACAGACCTTGGTCTCCACAGATACTTTTAAAGTATGCATCACCTGGCAATAGTCAACTTTGCAGACCCAAACAAAATATTTGGAGGTCTAACTCTCCCTCAGAGGAATGCAAACATGAAACTTCCAATATATGTTCTGTGCCAACAGGAAAATCAAGCCCTTAGTGCTGTGTATAATTTTTACTTCTTTTTTTTAATATCCCTTCTTTAATTATAATAATATTTGCACACATTTGGGAGGTAAACTGAAACATTTGATTCCACCTTTTCTTTACTGAACTATAGAGATTTTAAAACAGTAACAATATACCAAAAGGGAGGAAAGAGTAACAGTCTCAGTAACAACTCACAAAGATTCCATTATCATGAGATACTTGCAAAGTTCAGCTGCATGAGGCTGAAAGCTGAACACATGTAGCCACCTGAGAATTCTGGGTCACTATGCACACACTTAGACTGTTTTTATTACTTTTATAAAAATAATTGTTTTTCAGATATTAAATGAGTAAAACAAAAATGACTATTTCTGTGTAAAAGCAATTTTTATTGAGCCTAAAAATACTGAAAATAAAAGTAGCTTGAATCCTTTAACCAGAGGGTTGCCAATACATCTAAACAAAGTGTCCACAGTGAAATATAGAACTCATCAGAATCATTACAAACTTTAAATTCAGATTAGGTTTTGCCACAGTTCGAAAAGCTTTTTAGCAAAGCTTGGCTAATATATGGTCTTAGAACAAAAGCTTACAAAATCACAATTTTTCATAGATGTATAGATTTTAATGCCAGAAGGACCTATTATGATAAGAATGGCCATACTAGGTTAGACCAATGGTCCACCTAACCCAATATCCTGTCTTCCAGCAGTGGCCAAAGCCAGCTGCTTCAGAATGAATAGAACAAGCAATAATTTATCATTTAATATCACCTCCTGCATAAAATAGGCCATAGTATTTCATCCACAAATTCCTTAATCATGGTTGAGCTAGACAATGTATTTTAGAAAGATACCCAATCTTGATGTAAAGATTCCAAGTGATGGAGAATTTACCACATCTTTAGTAAATTGTTTCAATGGTTAATTATCCTCATTGTTTAAAATTTGCCATTTCAATTTTTCTAGCTTCAATTTCTAGCCATTGGTTCTTACTAAGTCTTTCTCTGCTAGATTGAGCCTCAGGTATCAGGTATATTCTCCCTGTACAGGTACTTCTAGTCCATGATTAAGTCACCTTTTCACTGTCTGAAGTGAAATAGATTGAGCTTCTTAAGTTTCTATTGCAAGGTATATTTTCCAGACCATGCAACAATTTCAACACAAAACCAGGTGAAATTCATCAGGTTCGATTGCGATTTCCTTTGAGGTCTTGATTTGTCTGTTTGTTCATTTTAAGGGTATGGATTCGCATGGATAAACACTATGAAATTTGTTTATACTAATGCTTGTGAAGCAAAATCTTTGAGTATTTCTTATTATTCTTATTCCTAGTTGTATTTCTAGATATCAGTTCAAAATTACTTTTTGATGCAATTTTACCATCTTATGGCAGTTCAGGGATGTATAAGAAATCAGTTCCTGATGATTATGCTGGTGAAAAATTAGTTCCTGTAAGACAAATGTCCCTCTCACAAAAAAACACCATCACAACTGGCATCAATTAGCCAAGGACCGAATGGCCATGGAAAGTGATTCAGCCTCTCACCCCAAAGACGTCAAGTCAAATAGACCTGAAATGAAATATTTCATATTGATCTTCCTGACAGAAAAAGCAACAAGGTAGCAAGAAGAGTAGTCTCACTACCAACATATGAGGCATCCATGATATCTACATTGCTCAGACCAGACACCTCACTAACCAATCCATTTTCTTATTTTCTTCAATACATTATATATTTAACTGGTACAATATTTCAGGGTCCATGCTGCTATAGCCTCTCTAGGTGCATTGTCAAAGAAGAGGTTGGGATCTGATTTATGAGGTAAAGCCCGATATGACCTGAATTGGTAACACTTCTGGATCTGTTCCCACTAGCTTGTTCCCTTAGGCTATTCTGTACACTACAGTCTTGAGCAGTCAAGGTGGGTACTGGAGTAGCAATATAATTTGTTTCCAATCTCAGATATATAGGACAGACTCCCTTGCTAAAATAATCTGGCCCTCTGTTCTTCCTGTGTGCTTTTGAGTTTCTTGCCATGTTTCTTGTCAGGGAAAGAGTGAATTGCATGGGTTAGTCATCATATTCCATATCTTCCCTGGAAATTCAATTTTTATAAATAAATGAGGCTCAGGATTAAATTTTCAAAGGTATCTCAATCCAGGTTTGCACACTGTGAGTTCAATTTTCTTCAGCGGAGTCCTTGCATAGGTCACAAAATTATTTGTGAGCACAAACTGCATAAGTATGCTCCTTTGCCATCATCACTTTTTAAGATTGGAGAAGCCGTGCAACTCCTTTTTTATCTAGCCTCTGAATTGTAGCAGTCCTCCAGAAAGAGACCACTTTGAGACACTACTTTTCTAGCATTCTTTCCTGAGTCACTGACATGCATGCAACTGGGAACTGACTTTAAGTAAGGATAGGAGTTGAATCAAAAAATTCCCCAATATCATTCCTCTGACCCTGATTTCTTTCTTTATCAGTTGCAGATTCCACTCCATAAAAGGATAGCCCTAGCCCTAGCCCAATATACAGTACTATGCCCACTGCCCACTAGAGAAGAGATGTTTTCTTCTCTATGTAAGTGGGGGAATAGTCCCGCTACTGTGGGGAACTTTCCTGGCTTCTGCACCACCCCGGTGAAGTGGGCTAGTGAAAGGATCTGAGTCCTCGCTCCCACTTCCTTTATCCAGTGGACTCCCCTTCCACTCTCCTGGCTGGCAGAGTCCTCATAACCCCAACAAGGCTGGGTCCAGATTCCTGGGGAGCTTGACCCCCATCCCTGCTGTGGTCACCTAGGGCAGGGGCTAGGGTGTCCCCACTCTGGGGTACTCTCTCTGCACTGGGCACTTCTCTGACCCACTGATCATTACATACAATTTAAAGCAAATGCAAGTTATTTAATCAACAATTAATTTTAAAAAGAATAAGGGAAAATGCGAAAGGTTAAAGGAAACACATCACCCTGCTCTGTGGCAGGGAACATCACAAACAGCGTCTCTGGAATGCCAGGGCAGTTCACAGTCT
The DNA here is from genome assembly GCF_965140235.1 of Caretta caretta. Lineage (NCBI taxonomy): Eukaryota > Metazoa > Chordata > Testudines > Cheloniidae > Caretta > Caretta caretta. The sequence continues at coordinate 150,858,806 of NC_134207.1, read as the reverse complement.
GTTCCTTGTAAGTCCCAGGCCTCCTTCTCAGGCCCTGGCTGTGCTGCAGAGATGCTGTGGGTTGGACACTCGCTCTAGTGGTGACCACATGCTCTCAGGCTCTAGGTGGCAGAGCCCTTCTTCCCAGAATTGCCCCCGCCCTGTCAGGGTTACCAATCCCCCTCCGAGTCTGGCCTGCAAAGCCTCCTGGCTGAGGCATCTTCCTGCGCTGGGCCCACGGCCCAGGGTCCCCCTCGCTCTCCCCAGCTGCTCACGACACCCGGCTCCAGATTGCTCCAGCCCCAGCTCCAGCTCCATTCTGCCTCAGCATGGCTGCTGCTGCTGTTCTGCCTCCAGCTCCCTGGGTTGCTTCTCCAGTCCCTCTGGCTCTGGTTGCTGCAGCTCTGCTCCCAGGACAACTCTGCTCTGCAGGTTGCTTCTGTGACTCTGCTCCCAGCACTGACCTGCTTCGTGGGCTGCTTTTCTGGCCCCTCTGGCTCTGGTTGCTGCAGCTCTGCTCCCAGGGCAAGTCTGCTCTCTCTGGGCTGTGCCTCTGGCTTTGGTGCTGCAGCTCTGCTTCCAGGACAGAGTCTGCTCTCTCTGGGCTGCTTTTCTGGTCCCTCTGGATCTGCCCAGCTTTCCTCCCCAGCTCAGCTCAGGCCCCTGCTCTCTCCTTAGCTCGACCCCATTCTGTCTGACCCAGACAATTCCAGCTCACGCGGAGGACGGGACCTCCCTGGCCTCCTGACTCCCTGATTAGCCTGCCTGCCTGTCATTCAGGGTGACCTGGAGCATTGGCCTCTCCCCGTTGTTTCTGAGGACTGTCAGTCTCAGGGTCCTGATTCCGCATCGACCCTTCCCCCTTTTAGTACAGGGAGCTAGCAACTAAAACACCCCCACTGAATGTTAGTAAGGGGGCAACAGTCCCCTTACATCTAGATAGGGAAGAGCTCCTACAGCTGAGGAAGCTGAGATTCCCACTGAGCCTTCTTGGGCTAGTAGCCAGAAAGGGTATTTTCTGCCTTGAAATTATTAGTAATTACTGAAAGTTGAATCTGGTCAATTGTGTATTGATTTAAATATTTAATTTCATTACACCAGAGGCATATTACCGGGACAATCAATGTTTTGGCCATGGAACTCTGTCAATAGCCAGGGCACAGTAATTTTCTTCTAATTTGCCTACAAGGGGATTTAATTAGTTGTAAAGTGGACAATATGGTAAGTGCTGGAAATTATTAATTATTAGCTTAGTAAAAGGAACTACTGTTTCTGCACTGAGGTTCAAATCCTGTTCCCTGCACCCAGATGAAGATGGACAAGGCATTGGGAATGTCCACAGGATCAAAGGCCCCTCCCTAGCTGCTACTCCACTGTCTGGAGTGAAGTAGCCTCTGCAGCCTTGACTTTCCCTACAAGACGGGCACAATGAACACTAGATATACCACAGTTGTGGAGACATTGGCCCCATTCTCAAAGAGCCGCTGTGCATGGTCCCATAGGGAACACTGAGCTGAGCTTTACTGTTTACAAATGGTGTACATCCCTGTATGAGCTCCCACGATCCAGTTCCTTTCCCCTGCCACTGTGCACCCAAGTTCCACTGAAGGCAGGGCCTTCCACACCTGAGAGTGAGCAGAGGAAGAAAGAGCAGCGTTGGGGCCAAGAGCACCCAGAATAGATGTTTTTTGAATATTAAAGCTGATTTTAGTGTTGGTGATTTTTCTGAGTGAAAACCTATTTTGACACTGAACATTCCACAGAGTAATTGACACATTCAGCAGTAATTTCACACACCTTTATTTATCAGTCAATTGAAATCTACAGCTACAGTATCTACTGCTAATGAGTTTCAAATGCATAATGAGTTCATTTGATTGACAGCCCTTGACCAATAATAACGTCAATTTCTACAGCTGAAATACATGTTTCTACTATTAGAAACATATATTCATTTCAACAATAGAAAAATAACACTTTTTGGCTCTAAGATGTTCATAAAACAAATATGCTATACCTTTTCGGAAGATGTTATTAAAAGCAGCCTCTAAAATGGCTGCATAATAAGTTTGAGTTGTCAGGACAAGCTGGTTTTGTACACCAGAATAGGAAGTTAGACACCTATCTACCAAATCTGCATGCACTGCATGTAGGAGGCCAGCAATTGAGGCAAGTTGTGTTTTTGTTTGTTTGTTTGTTTTTTCTTGTACTTCCATATAACATTTTCTTTACCTTCCCCCTGAGCAGGGCAGCCTGTGAAGCCTTCTGAGGATTATGCAACTCAGCAGGGCCAAGCATATTCTCCTCTTGATAGAACCCAAAATGAGAAGCTGTCCTGTGTGATGCCATTTTGGTTTGGCTGTGGGAGGACAATGAAATGACATTGTGGAAATGGCCTAACATAAATATGAAAAATAGCCTTTTCGCTTGGAACCAGTTGTAAGGGGCATTAATATATAATAGCACCAGTAATGTTTTCCTCCTTTGTAGCTAAACAGTGTTTGATCTGAGACAGTATAATCTATCTTCTCACTTTTCTGTCTTTGTTCTTTCTGTTTTCTTCTAACGTGTTTAAGCATGAGGATTCATTTGATTCTTATCAAATCTCCTAAACTGGAAGAACACTATAGCACTGCGTTTGTCAGAATTCAAACATGTAAATGTAATTTTTATAATGATAGTTGTGGTCAGATCCTACATTCCTGATTTAGGCAAAACTTCCACTGAGGTCCCACTATAACCTTCTTATTGGTATTTCTATGAAAGGAGACCTTTAGTTTTACACATTGGTTTTGTTATGATTCATTTAGTATCTTCAGCTTCTGAATTTCCCATCTTTTCTTCTTTACAATTTTCTATTCTGTTCATACCTTTATATTAAATTGGTAACTTTGTTAATAGTTGTGAGGGGAAACATTTTAATCTTTTAAATTGTAGTTATCTACATTTGGACTGTCTGCCTATGTTTATTCCTTTTTACATAAAAATCATTAAGTGGAAGAGTTTTAACTGTTACATGGGAGAAATACTGGGTACTTTTAAGAACATAAAAATGTCCATACTTTATCAGACCAACACTTTGGATCCAACACTTTTTGGGTATTGCCAATTTCTATAGATAGTTCATCAAGGGTTTCTAGGGGATGCTTGTCCCAGTCACAGCCCTCCTGCAGATGGTCCTTAGGGGCTCAAGCAGATTTTGAGTGCCTAAAGCAGAAATTCATCACAGCCCCCATTTTGGTTCACCCTCATTTGGACCTGCCATTTATGGTAGAAGCAGATGCTTCAAATGCTATGCTGGCAGCAGTCCTCTCCCAAACAGTAGCCTCCAATGGTCAGCTTCACCCTTGCATTTTTTACTCACACAAACTCACCACAGTGGAGAAAAACAATGACATCCTTGAGAAAGAGCTACTGGCTATCAAAGAATCCTTCAAGAAATGGTGGCATCTCTTCAAGGGTGCAAGCTTCCCAATCCAGGTCCTTACCGGTAGTAAAATCCCTGGAATTCCTGAAGACAGATCAGCACCTGAATCAGCACAGGCTTTTCACATGATTTGATTATGTGGTGACCTAATGCCCTAGGACCAAGAATGGGAAGACAGATGTATTATCCCAAAAGGGAAGTATTGCAAACCTAACCAAACCAAGAGTCACCATCCACAATCTATGAACTGTCAGATTTCATTTTAAACACCACTATCTATGACCTGCTGCCCTTCATACATGCCCTGCTGCCCTTCATACATGCCCTGCTGCCCAACAATCCTTTTGCAGTTCAGCATTAGACAATGCCAGCTCCCAGACTGCCTTGACTTTCACCCTCCATGAAGGAATTCTGTATTGGAAGGGATGCATCTATGTACCCAGTGGCCAACCCAGGCTGAAAGTCCTAAAAATCCGCCACAATACTCCTCTCGTGGGTCATTTCAATCAATTCAAGACTCAGGTCATGAAATCAAGGAGTTTCTGGTGACTGCCCCCAGTGCTTCAGTAGCAACCTATGTCCGGTCCTGTGAACTATGTGCCCAGACCAAACTCACTTGGTCTCCTTCAGCTCTGGTCCACTCCACCTCACCTTTGAGCCATAATGTTGATCAACTTCATTATGGATCTACCATCCTCCCAAGAGTACCATACTTCTCAGGACAGCCAATCACCTGACAAAGATAGTGCATTTTATATCATGTTGCGGCCTCCCCACTGCCCAGCAAACATCCTGTCTATTCAAAGAAAATGTCTTTTGCCTTCATGGATAGCCCACAAGCGCAGTATCTCACAGAGGTTCTCAGTTCATTTTCTGCTTTTGGCAGGAATTTCTGTGTTGCACACCTCAACCATGTACCACCCTAGCACCAATGGGCAGGCAGAGAAAGTCAGTCAAATCCTGGAGTAGTACCTCAGATGCTTCCTAAATTACCAGCAGGACAATTGGCTGGCACTTATTCCCCACACAAAATTCACCTACAGCAACTCCACACACACACACTGTGACCCAGTAGATCCCTTCTCAAATTATGGGTTCCACCCTCAGTACCACCCTGAAATCCCTTTCAACTCGCCAATGCCAACTGTTGCTGATCTCACTGCACACATCCACCAAGTACCTCAGAACTCATGAGGCTAGAAGTTTAGAAGAGTCTAAAACAAAGTGCAAGCATCATGTCTACTGACACTGTCAACCAACCTCTAACCTCAAGGTAGGGCATAAAGTTTGGCTGTCCATCCAAAACCTGTACTCCACCTGTCCGTCTGCAAAACTGGACTACAAATACTTGGGTCCATTTGCAATCACAGAACAAATTAACCCAGTTGCCTTTCAATTTCAGAGGCTAGCTTGTGTTCTATATCTCCTTTCTTTTCCCACAATGCACTACTCCTCCCCCTCCAATGATAACCATGCAGGGCCAAGAGGAATATGTAGCCCAGCAGATTCTGCACTCCCGCCAAGTCCAGGGAAGACTCCAGTATCTGACTGACTGGGAGGGATATGGCCCAGAGGAGTGTTCATGGGAACCCGTGGAACATATGCATGCCCCAGACCTTCTGTGTGTTTTCCACCAGGCCTAACCTGAGAAATCCAGCTCAAGATTTCCGGGGAGGCAACCCTGAAGGAAGGTGTGTGCTGTCAGGGACTGACTGTCTAGGGACAGCTGCTGGCCTGCTCTCTGACTAACTGTGCTGCTAGGCAACTAATGAGTCCATCTGCACAGCCTGAGAACTCTCAGAAAAGCTGCAGTGTCTGGTTGGCTGATGGTTTAGTAGCCTGGCCCCCACGGCAGTTCAGTGGGTGCTCAACTTATATCATACCCACAGCTGCACTTGCCCTTGTTCTAGTCTCTGCTTTGGCCTGCTTCCAATCTCTCTTCCAGCCTGTTCCATCCCCTGTTCCTGCTTATTCCAGCCAGTGCTCCAGTACTTTTCCTGCTTATTCCAGCCCTTGTTAGTCCTGCTCCAGCCTGCTTCCCTTCCCTGCTCTTGCTCAGCTCCAGCCTCTGCTCCCCTCTGGCTTCAGACTTCTGGATTCAACCCCTGGCTCTACCTCTGGCTTATGACTCCAGTTGACCTCTGGTTCTGGCATTCAGCTTCTGTCTCTCCTGTATTTATACCTAGCTCTACCTCTGGTTTGCAACTCTGGTTTCCACCACCTGCTCCCAGATCTGGCACTTGGCTTCTGACCCCTCCAGTACTGACCCCTTGTTAGACCCGTAATAGAGGTCTCTCTATGGGATGGGGAACAGGCAGATACTGGACACCGTGTTGTTATATAATACTCTAAATGTTCTTTATTGATTACAAAACAAACCTCACTCCACATTCACACTCCAAACATACTGTACCAGAGTCCAAAGGTCAGAATGGTCCCAATGGCCAGGCAAGATTCCTTCCAATCATAAGATCATAAGATGGGGGGAAACTGGCAAAAAACACATCTATATCCACACAGGGCTCTGGATCAATAAATGACTCCAATTTGCAGAAATCATAGGGAACCATGCATAGTCCATTCCATCGTGTCATCAGTTCTTTGCCTTTGTTTACTATGCCGTCTACCCACACAATTCCAAAGAGACAATCCTGTGTGGGCCACCATGATCCAAGGCTTGCCATTTCCTCCAATTCTTATACAATTTTATATCAGTCCAGCTGGTGTTATTTCCTTTTCTTATGATTTTCTGTATTTTTTCTCAGAACATAACAAGATTGTTTTTGCACAAATAGTTCTAACAGTTCTTGACATTAAGTTCTTGCTTCAGTTGCCAACTTGCAATGCACGTATTCATGTCAAGCATGTGTCATTCATACCAGGCCTCAATGACCGAAAACATATTACATGGATATATGAATCACAATGTGTCTATATATATATATATATATATATATATATATATATATCCCAACGCTCTTGGCTCATTTTCTGGCCTCTGCCTACCCTGGATCCAGCTCTAACCAATAGACCAACCTCTCACCTTCAGCACTAGCCCTGGCCACCTGAGGCCTGGTTGGTAACACAGAATCATAGAATCATAGAATATCAGGATTGGAAGGGACCGCAGGAGGTCATCTAGTCCAAACCCCTGTTCAAAGCAGGGCCGATATACCATGATCACTGGCTCTTCCCCAACATTGCACATAAGTCTGTCTCGAAGTCTCAAGAGGTCCACAGCCTTCACACCCAGCAGGAATTCACCATGTGCTTCTCCTGGTCATCACAAACCCAATTATCTATATTTTCAAAAAATTGAATCCTTCATTACTACTGCATATCTCTTCCTACTAGCAGGGGTGCCCTCTCCTAAGAGGAATCCTTAGTGTGAGAGGATAGTATGATATCGTATGGAAGGAAGGTCCCTATTATGGGATTATTTCCCTCCATTCCAGGCTGATGTTCTCCTTCCCCAAGAGTTTCATCCCCCTCAACAGCATAGAAGCTGTCAAACTGGGGGTGGGACTGCTCTACTGTGACCCAGAAAGTTTTGTCTGTTATTTGTATGTAATTACTAGCTGTGTTCTATCAACAGGTAAACATATTTGAACAGAGAATTAAGCTTGCTTTTGTATGGCAGCCCTCTAAAACTGATAAAATGATGCAAAAAGAATGATATTTATTTTCTGATGTATGGCAAAAGTAAAGAAACTTCCTGTAGCCTTTAAACTGTTTTTTTTTTTCATTATTGTAAACACTGTTGTAAGCTGCTTCTCTTGTCCTTCCTGCAATATAATAATAAAAATGCACCCCAACTCAGTTTATTTTCACATACTGAGGGTAACCAAAAATGCAAGGGCATCTCCTGCATGCATGCGGCTTCAAATGGGATCCATATGCTGCTCGCCTAAGTGCTGCTTTGGTTCCTGCAGAAGTAATTGCTGATTGAAGAAACAAAGCAGCACTTCCAAGGAACCTTTGGCAGAGGATTTCAGAGTCTCTGCAGGAAAGTTTCCTAGATCTCTATGGAGGATTCTCATGGGATCTGGGTAATCATTAACAAACTTTTCCCTTGGCCCCCATTGAGTAGCTGCACTGGGGATTGCAAAGGAGATGCAAACAGTTCCAGAGTTGTTAATTTCAATCCCTTCTCCCACATGCACCATGTAACAAAATAAAGGACACCTCTACTTTATGTCACTGTGCAGTATCATGCAAAATGAGTGCTTATCAGAGCTCCCCTCTCCTGCTTCAGGCACTCCAGAGCTGGACTGTTGGGACTGGCAAGATCCCTCCAGTGTCAAAAAGAGATCCTGGCTCACCACACCACTGGATGAGCCTGTCACCTGTCCCACATCCTCCTCTAACTCGACCTCCTTGTCCACACCTTCATCCTCGAGGCTGACTTCCCTGGCTGCTGCCTCCAGTCCCACCAAAGTATCTACAGGGTTCTTGGTGGAAGAGGAGGGGTCACCACAAAGTTGGCATGCAGCTCCTTGTAGAAGAGGCATGCTTTTGGCACTGCACCAGAGTGCTGGTTTGCCTCCCTTGCCTTCTGGTAGTCTCCTTGATCTTAGCTCCTTGATCTTAGCATGACACTGCTGCTTGTTCCTTTCATGCCCTTTCTCATCCATGCCACAAGCAATCTGCTCATAGGTGTCAAAGTTCCTACAGCTGTATCAGAACTGCAACTGCACAGCCTCCTCTCCCCACACTCAACAGATCCAGCAACTCCAGTGTACATGACATGAGTGTTTGCTACAGAAAGCTGGCATGGGGCTTTAAAGGGGAAGGGGCACATGCATGTGTACCTGGCTGCAGGGCAGTGGAGTAGAAACCGCTTACCAGAGGAGTCATGATGGGCATTGCGGTACACCTCCCGGATTCCACTTAGGGCAACATAAGGAAGCACAGTGTCCACACTGACACTGCATCACTCTAACTTTGTCTCTAAAAGCTCTATGCCTTGGTGGTTTTATTATGTCATTGTACCAGGAGAGTTAAATTGTCAGGAAGAGCACTCTTGTCAACAAAACTATGTAGTGTAGACAAGGCCTAAGATTCACAAACCTTTGGAGCAAACTCAGCTTCAAATTTTAGTGAATCTGGGTTGATTTATGGTTGGATTCTGAATTCATGCCAGATTTAAAGTGAAACTCAGCGAGTACAAACCCACACATATTGAAACCAAAGGAAATGTTGGCATGAATCACCAGGAAGAGAAATTGCAGTATTTCAAAAGCTCTAATTATTCATATTTAAGCTGTAGAACTGAGTTTTATATTATGTGTGTGTAACCTAGTAGGGCATACAGTACGTAGATTTCCCCTGCCAGACATATAAGCACTCATTTAATTCTTTTGGGATGATGGCTCTGTACATACATTCGTGCGCGCAACACACACACACACACACTTGTTCTCTTTGTTAATGTCATTGTAGATGACACAAAAATAAATGGAGTACGTGTGGCATCTTAGTGACTAACCAATTTATTTGAGCATAAGCTTTCGTGAGCTACAGCTCACTTCATCGTAGCTAACGAAAGCTTATGCTCAATTAAATTTGTTAGTCTCTAAGGTGCCACAAGTACTCCTTTTCTTTTTGCGATACAGACTAACAGGGCTGCTACTCTGAAACCTGTCATTGTAGATGACAGCCACTCCAGACATATAAAGTCAGATTATTCAGGCTCTATGAAAGTTGACTATGGGACAATTGGGAAAGTGAAATCTATTCTCCACCTCAGGGTCAATATATGACAATGCCATGTGAGCCTTCCCCACTCCCTAGTGCCTATGGGCTACAGTAGTAACTGAAGCCCCTACACTAGTTGTGTTTGGTACTTGTGCCATTGGATCTGTGAGGGATAGGTGAATTTGCAGCCCTTCCCTGTGGCTTTTGCCACTGGACTATGCAGGTCTTGGAAGGCAGACCACTTCCACAGAAGTCAGGGAGTGTGCATCTCTGCCAGCAGGCTCTTCTATGAAAGGCTCAAGTGGTGCACGGGGGCTTTTGTGAATTAGTGAATTTCATTCTGAAAGTAGAGATGTACTCAGCCCCACACCCAGGGGTGCTGGAACTAGAGGTGATGGGGGTACAGCCACAACCCTTGGCTTGAAGCAGTTTCTATCATATACAGGATTTACAGTTTGGTTCATTGACTTTCAGCACCCCCACTCTACAAGTAGTTCCAATGCTGCTGCCCAGACATGAACTTTCCCTAACTTTCGGGAGATTTAAATCCTGGTCTGAACTTCATGGCTCAGCTATTGTGGGCCAAATAGCATTTCAGATCTGAAACTGCCCTGAGAGAAGGGAGGGGCTTAGCAGGGGGAGTCCAGATCTGGATTCAGAACCAGCCTGGGACCCTTGCTAATTGTATATAGAAATAAACATGAATGTGAGAGGAGAGGTCAGAGGTCTGTGTTGGCAGATTTTAATAGCTTCCAAAACTGCAAAGAATAAAGAGTGAAGGATAGAATGTCTGTACATCTCTGAACAGATTTGAAGCTCAAATCTCTAGCCCAGCTCAGCTAAATCTGAACCTACTTTGGAGACTGAAAAAATTCTTTTGAAGTGAGAGCAAGCCAAAAAAAAAGTGATGTTCACCAGTGTTCAAACCTCTGGTGTAATGTTTTGTGCAGCTCTGTTTAACTTACACTAAATGCTCTCAAGCAGCAAGTCAAATGCATTTTTATCTTTCTTGGGGAGAGAAAACTTGATTGAAAAGTTTAAAAAATAAGCAAAGAGTTTCCAAAATTAAAAACCTAAGGAAAAGCACAGAAGCTATTTGTTCTCTCTATATGAACTACAATCAGAATCTGTAAACAGACACAAATAGAAGCATTTAATATTAAATGTAGTAAGTAATAATCAGTATCTTATAGCAAGATAGCCAAAGGCACTGACATTTGAACAGCATGTCTTCTCTAAGCTTAGCTTGCTTGGTAACGCATATCTGCAAGTGCTTAGCTGTGTTAACATAAACCCTCATTAGGCAGGATTAGGCAAGAAACAGTGACAAACAGGATGGACACTAACCCTCTGAGGAACCAATTCAGAGACTACTCACTAATTATCCTTTTAAATTACTTTAAGATTCAGAGAATGAATATCAGTGTATGTGCATATGATTACATGGGGAATTGTGTTTTACATACTACAACCTGTTTGTATTTTGCAACAGTTTTAAAATTATTTTTTTCTGCACACTCAGTTCTCACACATTAAATATGTCTGTTCTACAGCATCATTGGAAATGAACAATCCTAGCAGAAAAATACTGATTTGTTGATGTTTTTCATGCAATCTTTATTAAGCAAACTTTCAAGAGCAGCTCAGGTAATTGTCTCTTATAACTGGGCATTAATTATTTAATGTTGGTCGCCAACATGGGAACTACAGCTGTTTAGGGACATTGACACCACATGTTTATGAAAATGGTACTTTTAATTGTGGACTTCATGTTGGAATTACCAAAGTCCTGAGAAAGGGGTGGCATGATGTTGTGCAGAAACAGACCAATGGCCAAATAGTGACTCCTACAGTTATACTTTGGTTGCTGGTTTCCTGCTTTCACCCGTCATCTAGAGTAGATTACATCACACTGCATACAAATTTGTGAGTGTGTGTGTGTGTGTGTAGGGGGGTCAGAATCAAGGATCCTGCTATACCCTCAGGCTGTTCCCCATAGTGCAGTATGAGGTACAATCATATCCTGTTTGTTATGTTAAATTAAATTGTTACTTTCCTTAAGGCTGTATGAATTGGATCTTTCATAAAAAACAGAAAATGTGTATAGTCCAAAATATTTTAGCAGAACATATACATAGATTTAAAAACTATAAATAAATCATTTTTTTAAAATTGAAAATCACTCTCTCATTTACTTACCTGACAAGATTAATTTTGGAATTCTGAGGTTTCCTTTGCTGATATCAGAAGCTTATTACATAGAAATTAAAATGCATCAAAGTGTTTTAAGTGTTTATGTTATCATCACTATTATAAATGAAGCATATATTTTAAACATAGCCTTGGTAGACAAATAGGGGCTGATTCTTAAACATTTCACTTTAAAATTATGTTATGTTAAGATTTTAAATCTAGCACAATATATTCTATTATTCGGGTCTTATATAGATTTTCTGAAGTGTGCAATATACTTTCAGATACACAGTGAAAAACTTTTGTACCTCTGAAGACTAAAGATCTTTACCTCTTCTGAAACAAGTGATGATGTCACTAATATATAAAGCACGCTCAGAGCTAGTTTCTTACATAGTTTTAAATGTTAATGATGTCGTCAGCTACAGCATGGGCAATATATGGACTTAGATCTTAACAGTGAAAAGAAGGAAGGTATCATCTCAATTTTTGTTTGTTTTTGTTCTGTTCAAAATATAAATGAATTTGCATAAGGTCAAATTTCCAAAGTGGCCTCATCCCAGCTAATAAATATTTATGCTCAAATTATTTTTGCATGCTATTTTGAATAACAAAGTTTTTCATAGCTTCATAGATCATAAAGCGAGAAGGGAAAACTGTGATCACCTAGTCTCACCTCCTGTAAAAAACACAGGCCATAGCAATTCCCCAAAATAATTCTAAGAGCATAGTTTTTAGAAAATATCCAATCTTGATTTAAAAATTGGCAGTAAATTGTTCCAATGATTAATTGCACTCACCGTTAAAAAATTATGCCTTATTTCCTTATTTACTTTCATATTAACATATTGTGTATTCAAAACAGCCAAGTACCCTGCTTACTATATAATTTTTTGTACCCTACAAATCTAAATTTCCAAGCAGACTTACAGTTATTTATCCAAAATTTCACACAAGAAACATGAGCATACTTTTTTGACTATATGAATTGAGGACCAAATCCTACTGTCTTCCCTTGTGAATATAGTCCTATTGACTTCAGTAGGACTACTATACTTCCTTGAGTATAGTCTGCAAAGTTTGGCCCTTTGAATATATTTTTGAACACATATATTATGTCAATCCTTTTATACAAGCATTTCACTTCAACCTAATGTTATTAGTTGAAAGAAAATTTTCTATCTATCTATCTATGAGAAAAAGAGTGTCCTTTCTTTTAAATGAATATTTAAAATCAAAATATAGATTTTTAGAGTTTCTACTTTCTACTATTTTGATTTCAAAAATAGTGAATTAACTTGGCCTGACAGATCATCTGTGTAGTACTAGCCAACATGATACATAAACTCCAGGTTTAGGAGCAATTTGAAGGGTTTTTTTACTTTAACCTAGTAAGTAGGAGCTAAGAGGGTACAGGTTAACTATGACATTCTAGGCAAACCACCAACTGTAACAGCTGTAGGAACGTCTTGCATGAAAACATATCTATGAGTCAGAGGGGAATCAGAATTCAAGTGTGGGTGAAAAGTTAGTCTAAAATGAAAGGATGGGAGAAAAATGCAAGAATGCCCCTTGGTTGTATCTATTATGCTAAGCCTCAGTCTTGGGAACATGAGAGCACCCTTGGCATAAACATTTTGGTTGAGGTCAAGTGGGATTAGGAGAATATATACTTGGATGCCTGGGGCCACATCACAAAAAGGAAATATTCATTAAAAAATCAGACTAGAGGTTTTACTTACCCTCAAACTATTTTTTCTTTTAATACAATCATTTGTTTTTCCAGTTATTGGGCCTGATTTTGATCTCACTTACCCTAGTATAAATCAGAAGTAACTCAGTAAAATCAATGTAAATGAGAGGAGAACCTGGCTCACGGTATGTTGATGAAACGCAGATGGTTAAAATAGAGGTATTAAGTTACAATTAATGAAGATAAGAGACTAATAGCATTAAGCCAGTCTTTATGCAGATAATTGCTGAGTTTACGCACTTAGGGTCTGATCCAAAACCCACTGAAGTCAGTGGAAATGCTTCCATTGATTTCAGTGGGTTTTGGATCAGACCCATAGTCCTTGATCCAGCAACACAATTAACACATGAGCATACTCTCAGTACCATTGATTTCAAGTTCACACTGCAGCCCTGATTCAGCAAAGAACTTAAGCATGTGCTTAACTTTAAGTATGTAAGTAGTCTTATTGATTTCACTGGGATTATTCGGATGTTTATGATTAAACACATGCTTAAGTGCTGTGATGAATCACAGCTGTAGCATCCAGTTCAACTCTTAGTGAAGTCAATGCGAGCCTTTCCATTGACTTCACTGGGGGCTTGTCAGAATAGGAAAAGAGGCTGAGGTCATCTGATCATGACCTTTTCCCCAGTGTAGATGAAGGTTAAACAATGCCAAATGATTCAATCCTATTTCTGTATTCTGATGTCCAGAACAGCAACTTCAGCTCCAAGATATGCCCCAAAATTCTTTGTATTGGCTGTCTAGGAGAACTTGAAAGTGCCGTGGAAGTTGAGACAAATGATTCAGTGAAGCATGCTGGAACTGTAGGCTCTAGAGTATACACAGAAGCATAGGATGGAGACACACTCCTGGGGAGGTGGAACCATGATATATGGAGTCTGTTGCTGTGTTGATTAGTAGCAAGAAAAGAAGGAGACCAGAAATACCCGGATTAGAGATTGTCAACTGTGTGGGAATGAGCCATGCTTTGTGGAAAAGGGTTAGTAATGTGAACTAGGATGAAACTGTATTTTCATTGTGACCTGAACCATATTTGAACCAAGACTCTACATCTGGATAGTGACTGCATTAAACTGGTGCATCACTTAGCTCTTGCTTGAACTGTGATTTATCTCAGGCCACAATCATATGAACTTTCTCCTAGCCCAGTGCTGCTTAGAGCACACACGTGGCTCCATAACACATTTTCTTAACTCACTGTACTTCATTCCCAATGTACTCATTTGTTTTTAAAGCAGAGAGAACAATTGTAAAATCCAAAACGTCAGAAATCTCTTCTAGTTTTGAAACACATACAGGGAAAAAATCTGGAGATATTTTCATTATTATATATAAAATATAATTTTGGCCCTGAGATGCAGAATGCTGTTAAACAGGATCAAAGGAAAGTTCTGTGGTTCTTTTAGCCCTCCATTTGGTTTCCCATTAAAAAGGAATGCTGTTAATAATTTCATTTATATACATTAGTGTGCAAAAATACTATCTCTCTGAATTTGCTTTGAAGTTCAGAACTGATTTCAGGAAATAGCATAGGAAGTCATATCTTTGTGGCATTTTACTGATTTGTCTACTTATTTTAATTGTAACATACAATTATGCATCATTAGGTGACAAAGGCTTTGCCTTAGGAGAAACAAACAAAACAAAGAAACAAAAGATTTGAGTTCTTACCTATGCTACTTTCATTTTTCATGTGTGAATTAAATTTGAACTTGAGTACCAATAAATGAATACCAGTAAAAACTACTGATGATTTTAATCCAGGTAAGGTATTTATTTAACATTAAATACAGTAATTAAAAATTACTTATGGAATCAGTTCCTGAATACATTTTTCCTTTGTGAATTTTATCTTTCTTAACAAAACTCATAGCTTCACAATTTGCGGAAACAATATGTTTGCTCCTAATGTATATGTTTGTCTACAATAGTAAACACAAGCAACTTTTTGCCTATCATATAATGCCCCTAAAGGCATTGTGGGTTAACAGTGATTTAATCCCCTTATGCATGCATAATACGACAAGCTTTGCATAAATGATCATAAATAATTGGTATGTATAAATAATTCATCATTTATTTTTGCAGTAGAAATAGAATTCTTAGATATATTTTAAACAAAGGGAATATCAGACATGATCTCAAGAAGTAAAGGGGATAAATCATATTGCAAAAACAGTGTTTCAAATAATCAAGACTCTTATGCATTCAATGTATATTTTTATTTCTTTAATGATAGCATATTATATTGCCAACTTGTCCTTAGGAATGGTACAATACATATTTAACAGCATCATAAAATAATGGAAGACACATACTCCAAATTGGACATTTATTTCAAAGCAAGAGGGAGTGACATGCCAGGAAAACAAAAGAGTATTGTGACTTCTTGGAGAGTGGATATTACTTTTGTATTTTCATATTTCTTCAGTATCATCTTCAGTATTTTGTAGAGATACTTCTAAATCTACATGTAGCTAAGAAAATTCTATCATGTAAATGCTCATAATTGATTACGTAGCAATTGTTAAGTGATTCCATAGTGAATGATTAATTGGGTGCATTACTATTTGTGATGAAGGAATTCCATAAAAATAAAATAAAACACTCATGATATTTTATACAGTGTATTGTGCATTGCCTTTAATATGGAAAACACTGATTCTGGCCTTCCAGCAAGCCACCTATTCAACTAGCTTTATGAGATTCCACTCAAGTTCTTCATAATCTTCTTTAGTTTCGACTAACCTAACTAGTTACAGTCATCTATAAATTTTGCCACCTTGCTGTTCACCCATTATTTCAGATCATTAGAAACATATATTAAATAAGCATGACCATTTCACAAGATTCAAAATTTTAAAAATTCTGAAAAAAATACTCCAAAATGTTCATTTTTAATCATTTTTAGCTGTTCCAATATTAAACATTTCCTGCCCTCGTAAGGAACCATAGAGTACCCCACGGTTGTCATGTTTAAAACTACCATTTATTCCTTCATACTCTTTGGCTCTTAGCCATTTTCTAGTACAGGACAGAACTTTGACTCTCACGTCATGAATATTTAATTTCCTTAATAGCTGCTTATGAACTATTTTATTGAAGGCTTGTTGAAACTACAAATAAATTGCATCAACGATTCTTCAATATCCATTATTTAGCTCATAGTTCAAAGAATTCTTGTAGAGTAGAGAACCATGACTTAGTTTTGGAAAAGTTGCCATTTTCCCTATCATACCATGTTCATCCAGTTGTTTTATAATTGTATTTTTCACAATCATTTCAACCAATTTATCTAGTATTGAAATAAGTCTCATAGGTCCAGAATTCCCAGAAGGCTCTCTACCTTGCTCATAGAACATAGGTAGAATATTTGATGTCCTCCATTATAGTAGCTGGTTTTAATGAGAGATTGTATATTTTTGTTATCAGCTCATCTCTTGAATGAATTCCATTCAGTCCTGGTGGCTTGATTTATCAGTTCATCAATTTGCTGCAGCACCTCTTTTACACCTCAGTCTGTGAATGTACCTCATTTTTCTTACCTGAAAAGAGTAGGTCTCAAACAGCTATCTCCTCAACATATTACACTACTGAGTATTTTGCATTATACAAAGAATCAGAAGATGTCTTGAAAAAGATGATATATCAGAAGTCATCTCATAGTTTTCTTACTTCTTCTTGTGTACTTCAGGTTTATCGAGGCATGTTCTGATTAATCTTTTTTTATGAAAAACAGATTTTGGTTCTGTAATGTTGCTAGTTCTGGGATTTATTCTGCTAGCGAGATATGCCTCAATTTTACAATCACTTATGCAGATTTACTTAATTTTACTTGTACTTTAGTTACTTAATTTTAAGTCCATTGACTATATTTTTAACATCAATTTCTTTCCCTGAAATCAGGCCTTAAGGAGAATAGAAGTGGAAAATATTTTAAACAATCTTACAAAAGTTGTATTCAATGAAACTTCTCATTCAATTAAATTAAATTAAACTTCTCATTCAAATTCTTGTAATAGATTATTACTAATGCATGCTGGCTTTGTAGGCATATTGAACAACAATTACCACAACTTTCAATAGAAAGTCAGAGAACACTTGTAAGTTTGCATCTGGCCTGTCCATTGGCTTCTCTCATCATGTATTTTTTTTTCTTGCTCAATCCATTTAAAGGAGCTAATGCCATCACTGATGCCAATTCTGACCTACACAATGGAAATTAGAACCTTTTAGGGAAAACTATTTTGACTGATAAAGACCTACCTTCTTATACTTTGGTGAGATATAATATTTCTTTTGGCAAGGGGTCACTAGTACTCAACATACATCATCACTAACTTATTAGATCTTGAAGCAATTAGCTGAAAACAAACAGAAGAGACAAGCCCTGTATTGAACCATAGAAACCAGAAGAAAATAGCCCATGGTAGTCCATTATTTCAGAGCTGCATCAAAGGCCAGGCACTGGCTTCAGTTTAAAGAAAGAAGTGCATTGTTTTCATGTAACATCTATACAGTATTGGGGGGTACTGCATTATTTTTCTACTGATTCAGGTTACATCCAAACTTGGCTTGCTACAATAGGGCAATGGAAAGAACTTTTCAGTTTCCACCTAAACACTATAGGCAATGTGTTGCATGATTAGCTAAGGATTAAAAATCCAATTAGATTCTCCCTTGACATGGGAAGTCAAATGAGGAATTTTGAGAAATGTATTGAAAACTGCTACTTAATATGATGGAGTATAACATGCACTAAACAGGGAATTGATTTCTAAGAGACTTGCTGAATCTTCAAAGCAAATTGACCTTAACCATTTCCAATGATAAATATTCTTTTTTACTATAAGAAAAGTTTTAAATGTAGCTGAGAAACAGAGACACGTTTCAGTATTCTGAATGGAAACATCACTTTTTCTTCTTACAAAAGAAAACTTATTCATTTAAGAAAAAATGTTGGTAACTGTCAGTATATTTATGAAACAAATAAATGTTATGGTTAGATTATCAAGCCTTTTAAAACATTGAAAGTATGTGATACATTAAAGTGGAAAAAGAAAACAATTTGATGTATGGCCCATATAGCTTTCTTAGTAATGTGCTACCCAAGTTGACATGGTAAATATTATTGTATCCAATATTATGTGACTATAGTCACACATGGTAAATATTAAGAATTATAATGCAAACGCTTCTTTGATTCTTATCACCAAAACAAAACTAAATTCAAAGATTTCAGAAAAGGAAAATAATTATGTTAGACATATCTGGTTATGTTTGCCTCTTGCTTTTTATTCCTCGGTTATTAAATGGACATTTTTGTTTATACAGATTGAATCATACCAGTGTATTATATGCCAATAGTTTTCTTGTTAATCACAGTAAATCTCTAAATTTATTAATGTATTAAGAAAATACTTATGCTAAATTAAACTACTATAATGCTTTATTAAAGATTCATAAATATTTCTTTATCTTGAGTGGAAAATATATTCTAATTATGTAGCATGTGCAAAAAATCCTTTAAGACTCAGTTCATATATTCATCTATATAAGCCCAGATCCTGGGGTGCAGTGCAATCTCTTTGAGTCACTCGTAGATTCTGGACCCAAAACCAGTGAAACGAGACTCTAGAGTATTATACCACTATTATTCTTTTGACTGTGGGCTTGTCTACACTACCACACGAGGTTGAGCTAAGATACACAACTTCAGCTACATGAATAGTGTCTCTGAAGTCAACGAACTTAGATCTACTTACTAGTCTTCACTGCGGTAAGTTGACAGCTGACGAGCTCCTGTCGACTCCGTTTGCACTCCTTTTTCTGGTGGAGTACCGGAGTCGATGGGAGAGTGCTCAGCGGTTGATTTATAATGTCTATACCCAGATCGGCGGGTTGTATAGAGAAGCCCTTAGAGTCAAAGTAGAAGCTACTAGATGACAACCCCATGACTTTGCTGTCAGTGTAGGTGGTGTGGCCAGGGCTTCCCTAAACCCTTGTGATCTCTGGCTTCTGCGTCAATCCTATGGGACAATTGGCAGCCAACTGCTCTAAATGATAGTGCAGGACTAGCCTAGCACACAGCTAACTTGAAACCAGAAGACTACAAAGGCCACCTTTGTATGCTGCCATCCTTCTCCCTCCACCCCAAACTGCTGTTTATCTTTCTTTGTCCTAGCAGAGGACATGACAATAAGATTTTAGAGTGTTGAATATAAAAATGTCTTGGTGAAAGTTGCTCCAGTTCTCAGATATATTATGAGCTCATCTTCCTATTAATTGGAATGCTACCTGTTTTCAATATGGCTTAAAATAAAGCCAAAACAAAACAAGAGTTGTTAGAAAACAAACTCCTAGCTGACAGGTTTTTTTTTCTGTAGCCAGAATGATTATTGTAGACCTTCCAAAAAGGACAGAACATTAACCTATTTATTTTTGCTGTAATGTTTCTATTCCTTGTGAGCTAGCTCACGAAAGCTCATGCTCAAATAAATTGGTTAGTCTCTAAGGTGCCACAAGTACTCCTTTTCTTTTTGCGAATACAGACTAACACGGCTGTTACTCTGAAACCTGTCATACTGTTTCTGTATCTTTTCATCTAATAAAAGTTTTTCAAAGTCACTGGAGTGATTTACAAGAGTCTTATCAATTTCATGTGAATGGTCTATGGAATGCTAGGATTTAGTCAAATTCTTTCCCACAAGAGGTTTCAATTTGTTCATCATCCCCCATTGGTATCTGGTTTCGAGACATGATGTGCTGAATTACCTTTAATATCAGTTCTGCAGATACAATGCATTAGCAGTGAAAATTAGACACAATCCTTTTAGATCTGATGTGCTGCTGTTGTCTTTAGGTTGTCAGGGTGTCAAATTAATGGCAATTGGAGAAGGTTGCCATGACTTAAGGGATCACTATTAAAGGAAAAACAATACTTTATATCTTTTCTGAGACAGAGGAAGGCAGCTGTTACATATTGTTCTGCTATCAAAAGAATAATACAGTGTTTTCTACATGATTATATTAGCTATATATCTACATATCTCTATCTAGATAAAGCGATATGTTTCTTGTAAAAGTTAATGTAAAGTTAGTTATGCTGTAACTTTAACCTAGGAGTCAGAAAATGCAAATGTTAAGACTGAAGATGTAACTTTAACTTTATCTTCTTGCAAGTATGCATTAGGGTACAGTATAAAATTTTGTGATTGCATGCCTTTTGTGAAACAATACACTATAAAAAGTATATTGTTTTCTATTTGCTTAAATCAGTGGTCCCAAACTGTGGCACATGCCCCCAAGGGGGATGAGGAGGAACGTTTCCGGGGATGTGTCAGGGCACAGGCCAGCCCCTGTTGGGGTTGGGGAGGGAGCATCACCCAGCCCTGCTCTGCTCCCAGTCCTACTTTTAAGCTATCCTGAGGTAAAAACACAGTGAAGATTAGCCACATTAGTTTTCCCAAGTAGATAACCCTAAACCTCTTCCAGAGATTGATCTCAGTGCATTTTCCTCATGGTAAAACTGAAGCGCCTGGTCTTCACTGTGTTTTTACTTCAGGATAGCCCATGAATGTTAGTTACCCCACATTAAAATATACATCTTTTTATCAGTGAAGACAAGACCTCCTGTTTTTTGTTTCTCTGCACTGCCAATCCAGATGATGTTCCAAAGATGAGAGTGCCATCATCACCTGAAACCACTTGGACATTGAATGTGCAGTGGACTGGTAGCTAGGAGATTTTAAGTTCAAGTTTCACCTTTGCCTATTGTGTTTTATATTTCTGTGCACTTTCCATACCTTATAATAGAGGAAGACTCCACACTTGTATCCTAGAAGGCAGTCAGATATTATTTCCCATATGTCACAAATAAATTAATTGAGAGCATGAGCAAAGGCTAGTTCTAGAAGCAAAGAGAAAAGAATTTAGGTCTCTAATATGGTGTAGAAAAGACTCATCAACTTTGCAACACTGTCTTTCAGACAAAATGTCCTATGTGCTTGGCTGTGTTGTCTCTGTTTCTAATCACTAGACAAGCTTTCCCTCCCAGACCCAAGAATACAGCTAAGGATTCCTCATTCTACTGCTATCTAGTAAATAGCTATGCTGTCCACTGGCAAAGAATCTGTCATGTTCCCTTTAATGGCTTCTTCAAATAGTGAATAACAGTTACTCTATTATTTCAAGAATTAGAAATCTTTTTCCAGTGGATCTGTTATTCCAGGATTCAAGCCCTGCTTATGCCCCATGTGGGGGATCCTTTCTTTTTTTCTTTAAAAACTTGTTTATTTAATTCACAAAATGAGAAAATATTTTAAAACCAGATTTTACAGTTAACAAATTATGATCTGTCAATTATCATACAACATGCAACAGAACAAAGGCATTTCATATTTCAGTCATTTCCACACATTTTTATTACTCATATCACACATTAGCAGTTTGCAAGTTTGAGGCATATGTTGCTTATTGGGATTGGTGGGCATGCACCACCAGTATAAGACAGCTAACACTTTCTAGCATTCTCTATGCTAGGAAATTTTACCAATATTCATTTGCATTGGTGGTGGAATTGGTGGCAACTCTATGTAGGGAAGTATGCCTCAACTTTCATTGTTTTTACCTCTGCATCAGTTAAACCTGCTCCTCAGTGGCTTTGACTGACAAGTTGGTAGTAATGTTAGACACATTAGACTAAGCTTTCTTTTCTTTAAAATTCCCTGGTGTAAAATTCCCTCAGGTAGAAAAAGTCTCTCACTTGCTGAAGAAATCAACTAATTTTATGTCAGTAGACATGGAGAATAATTCACTTTCAATTTTAGTTGTATTGTTAAAGCTTCATTTCATTCATGGTACCTGTTTCCAGCTACTGTGGAGTCAAATCACAAACTTCAGTTGTTGCAAAGAGGATCACCTTCTGGTCAGAATCACTTACCTTCTTCACATTCTAGTTAACCTGAAATCCAGCTGGGACTTCAAGCTTGTTCTTAACTTTGGCATCTTGTCATATGCTTCAGTAGCATGGGTGGCTTCACTTTGATTGATACAGATATAAGGTTCATGTAACATACAAGAAAAACATTATACACTCGGGAAGAGAGGCAACTGTCATCATCAAGCTTGTGTTCCTGGTCCAAGACGAATTTCCAGATCAAAAGGTTTCAGAGGTGCATTTCTTTTTCACCTTGTGACAGAAAGTAGTACTTGACAGGCTTCCAGTTCTTCAGAAGTCACTTGATGGCTGGAAGAAGTGACAGCCCTCAGATCGGAATGTGGTGCAACAGGCTACTATGTTTTTGTTGTACAATTCAAAGCTCTCTTTCAATACTTGAACCCTCTTCACCGAGTTAGAAATACGTAAGGAAAATATTTGATAGTTAACCCTTCAACATCACAGAGAAGTACATGTTATGCATGCTTGGACAAGAGGTGACGATTAGAATTGGTCTACAAAAGGTTGGTTGAACAGATTTCAAAAGGTTGTAGAAGGTATTTTCTGTAGTTCAATGATCTATTATCAACAGCATGTGCAGTTGTGTTTTCCATTTCAAAGATTTCTCCTCCAATATCGACTGAATCTTTGCAGAAATCAGATCTGTCATTTGTCTGCATCTTCACAGAAATCCAGAAGTCCTTCATTTACATTTTTGTCTGTTGTGAAATATCTTACCATTGGAGCTGATAAAATTCAAAATTTCTGACATTTCAGAAGGCTCAAAGTGGACCCATTGTTTGTTTCAAACTTTTTAAATTTGTTTTATTGAAATGTTTAGTCGACATTTACATTTACCAAAAATGTTTATTGTCATTTTGATAATAGGTTTAATAATGTTTGCAGTAAAAAAAAATCTATTAAATTGTTTCATGAAAATTTTAATGAAAAATCAAAAATTTAGTCAAATTAGTCAATTTAGGTTTACATGTTTTTTTTCAATTTTAAAATAGGTCAACTTTTTATTTTAAAAATGATTCCACTATATTTACCACAAAAGAAAGCAGATGTGAGGTTCTTTCATCTGATGTATCATTGGAAACTAAAAGAAAAGGAGTACTTGTGGCACCTTAGCGACTAACCAATTTATTTGAGCATGAGCTTTCGTGAGCTACAGCTGCATCCGATGAAGTGAGCTGTAGCTCACGAAAGCTCATGCTCAAATAAATTGGTTAGTCTCTAAAGTGCCACAAGTCCTCCTTTTCTTTTTGCGAATACAGACTAACACGGCTGTTACTCTGAAACCTGTCATTGGAAACTAAAAATGTTTTGTTGATCCTGAAGCCAGATACTTCATTAGAAAATGCCATGCCACAATTTATTGATAATAATAGCATGAATTGTGGTGAGGCACAGCATGATACACATATAGTATCTAGCTTCAGCTGCTGGTACTCTGTACTGTGTTCTTAGATTAGGAACTTGACTAATTATGTTTATCTATATTTATAGCTTTGTATCACTCCAGCAACAAAGGAGAGTCCTAAAGCTGGTTGAGGCAGCCATTGTGAGATTCCCAGAGCATAGGGGAACCTTCAGGTTGCATAGACCCATCAAAGTGGCTCTTATGACTCCCCCTCCTTCTTTACCTTCAGGCTATTCTAAGTCATGTGAAAGAACCTAGAATTCATCAGGAATTTTCTGTCAAATCACTTTTTGTGGGAAAAATGCTCATTAGTCAAAATTGAAACCATTCACAAAGCAGAGTAAAGTTTGACAAATTTTCTGATTAAAAATAAGTCAAGAGAAAAGTTTCAAAACGGTTGAAATGTTTTGGTTTGACATTTTCAGAATGAACTATTTCAGATTTCTTGTTCAAAATGATGTTTTGTTTTAAAATTTAAAATAATTAGATTGAAAAGGGTTAAAATAGAAAAAAGATAAACTTGGAATAAAATGTTTGCAAATGACACTCCTCACCCCCTGCAAAAAAGGCATTTTTTGTTGTTCTTCACAAATATTTTTTTCCTGATTTGAGAGAGGAAAATAAATTAGAATTCTGGAAAACAATTATGTGACAGGAAAATCATTTCCCACCCAGCTCTAAGGGGACACACTAGTAGCTCCAACATCAGGGGAGCTCAAAGGTGGTTTACTTCCACAATTGCACTACACTCTCCAGACGTGTGCTGATTGCTCCTCAGTCAATTCATAGAATCTGGCCCCATGTGTTTTGAAGGAAAAGAGAGCTTCACTTTTTATAGAAAGCACTGCTTGCACTTTTTCATTGCACTTTTTCAATCCTATCATGGTCACATCAAGCTATCCTTGAACGCTGTCTCCCTCCAATCATCTCTGAACATGTACCTTAATTTCTGTTTCTTGGGTGCAAAATCCAACTTTTGAGTTTCCAGTTCACTTGAACTTCCAGTCCTATTTCTCACTTTTTCTGTAATATATGAGTAGACTAGCAGCTACCCATATGGACTGATAAGGACTTCCCAGATTGGTGGTTACACCTCTCTGCTCCTGGCTCAGCTCAGTGCATCTGGGGACATGTAAATTTGGCCTCTGGAGGCCTGTGCTGAGAGAAAAGACCATCTCTGTTCTTCCTCATGGAAAAGCAAAAGGAAGGGTAGAATTTAGATCCAAACTGGTTACTAGCATTGGGCCCCCCTTTTTACCTTCAAATGAGGAGGGGATGGAGCTGGGTGTGGTCCTAATTCCCCTCAATGTAAGAAACTGGTGGACATGTTTATAGGCTTCCCTCTTCCATGGAGCTGAGTTGTGCCAAGGAGAGCAAGACACTCTCTAGTACATTTTGTGTATGTGCGAAGACATCAGACATTTCCATGAATTATAGACACCTGGGCATCCTCACATGATTAATTCAGGACAAAGGTTCTTATAATTTGGATAAACCTCTCAAAATTCAGGACAACTGGAAGCCCAGATTATGGAATATTATTCCTCATTGTACTGCTAGGCCATAAAGAGTTGTTTTTCCCCTCAGTAAGAAGATCAGTAGAATTATTTGAGTAATGCTAGCGACATCCATGCTGATGAACCCATGGTAAAGAAAACACAGACACGTAGGAGAAAGGGTACTTGACTGCCCCAAAGAACACAGCACTATTTTCACAGGGAAAACTAAAGAAAGAGCTGTGTTTCCTTTTTTGCTAACTCCTTTTATATTTCCCCATACTTTTCTCTTTGCTGCTTTCAGTGGTCTAACCTGCTGGGCAGGCTCTTTGTTTCAGGTCCCTGAATGCTACTAAGCCATTCAGAAGTGGGAGAGGTGTTCTGTATTCTGCACTTTAGGACTGGATCTCCTCATTGTTCCAGGTTTCCAGGATAGCCCAGTGTTCTCCTGGCAGCAGAATCAAAGGAACACATCTGTGTTCACATCATGATTCTGTCTCCAAAAGTGAGGGGATAGCTTGTACAGGAACAAAACAAACTCAGTGAAGTGGGTGGAGAAATGAGTGTGGGGCATTATATGCAGATAAAGACGTTCCTGGATAATTTCCTCATACAGGGTCCTGGGCAGGGTGTCGCAGACTGCCAATGACTGCACCACAACTAAGGTGGGGCAGTGTTTGTATGTGGCTTACCCAGGAAGGACAGCTCTGCTTTATGTTGGGTGGGTGAGAGAAACTGCTGTAAAAAGGGTGCTCGTTGTCAGCTTTGCAGCAATAACTCACCCCCCACACCCCAGGAATGTGAGGTCTGAAGCGTGTAAAGGTACAAAACCTGGGTGGGGCAAGTGAGCAGGTTGCGGCTCAGGTTTCTGTACCTTTGCTGGAAAGGGGACAAGCAGAGGCAGCAGCTGCAACACATGGTAGTTCAAATGGAGCCCAAGGGCTGGAAGGGGACCCAAGGGAAACGGTATTGCAGCAGGGGCAGAGAGTGCTCACCAGTACAGGGGCTGCTAATGCCCAGGGTGGTGTGTTTAATAACCCAGGGCATAGCCCATGGCAGCCTCATGGACTGAGGGAGGGGAATGACCGAGGGGAAGTGTCCACACATGCAGGTGGGCAGTCTGTGTGGCTTAATGGGGTAGTCAGTGGAGCTGTGCAGCAAGTGGTCAATGAAGTTGTTTCTGAGGTTTTCTCCACAGCATTACAGCACTTCCAAATAAGGTCACCCAGAACCAGGATGTTCTCCTCCACTGAACACAAGAGATGGGAGTAATGCTGATCCTAGGGGTGAGTGTGATCTGAACCAGACAGAGGTTGTGGGGATGAGTGGAAGAGGTGGTATCCGGCCTTCCAGCCTGGCAGTTGCAGTTGCAGGAGCCACAGCAAGGTGCAGGGACCGTGCTCAACCAGTCCCTCAGTGAGTTCACCTGAGGGGGACAAGCGTGAGCCTATTTGGGTAGTGAATACTCTGGGCCCAAGAGTTGTAGGTCCAGAAGCCTGGGCTCACCCACCTAGGGATGGCACCTTCAGTGAAGGCACTGATGGTATTACACAGCTGCTGCAAGCTAATCTGCATTTACTGCAGCAGCTTCAGGCAGCTAGGTGTGACAGGTCTGCACAGGGTGATAGGGTAGGCCCAGCATGGGCTCAAGCTTGGGCAGCAGGACAGGGACAGGGCCCAAGCAAGGATAAAGAAGCCCATGTTGGGAATGAAGCCCCTGGGCACATGGGGACTCATCGGCCATCAGGGAATGTAACCTCATGGGACAGAGTAGAGACTCCCGGGGGGCCTTTTGGGGATCAGGGCTCTGCGGAACTCCCTCCATGCAGTCCTGAGTATGGTTATACCGGGGTGGCTGACCTGATGGGAGTTCACCTAGTCAGTGTAACTAAAGATAAAATTCTCAGAGGCGAATATGAGGATATATTATCCCTATTGCACAGGGAGCTATTGACAGACAGCAAATATGGGCAAGGCAAGCAAAACAGCAAGCTGCCCAAGAGGCCAAGGGTGCCTAGAAAATGGGAAAATTGGGAGGCTCCCTTCTTCATCTATGCAGGTGTTATAGTACAGGCCTACCCAGAGAGGAGCCCTGCCTTGGTTAAGTATATGGACATAATTAGGCGGGCACACAATGTGTTTGGGGGCATGTCCAGGTTTAATTATGATGAGCAGTTTCGATTAAGGGCAGCAACACAAACTGGGATAAGCTGGGACATACCTCATCACACACTGTGGTTGGAGTGGATGACACCAAAGGCACTAGGGGTTCACACAGACAGTGATTTGTTCATACAGCAACAAGCTTGGGAGGGGCCCCAGGCATGTAATAATATTTGCTGGGCATTTAATGATGGTGGTTGTTTTTGCAGCACCTGTAGATACAGGTATGTTTGCGAGATATGTTTAGGGACCCATTCAGCCCATTCTTGCCAGAGTGGGAAGGAACAATCACAGGGAGGAAACAGGAATGTGGATGGCACAAGTGCCCACCGCAGGTTTGGCACGTCTGGGACACAGAGCACAAGCTGAGAGGGGGATGAGCTGGGGGTGGTGCAATGGGCACGGGCTCAAACGCCAGTTATGCTGGATGTGTTAAGGTTCTCCTAACAGGGCAGATGGCCATATCTGTAGGAGGGGTTTACAGCAGGATTTTGGATCCCTTTTGTGGGAAATAGAACTCATTTGATGTCAAAAAAATTTAAAGTTAGTAGCTGGGATGGGATATATTCTTCAAAAAATTGATTGCACAAGAATTAAAGTAGGGCAGGATAGCTGGGCCATTTGATCAATTACTTATAGCACATATGAGAGTTTTCCCCCTGGGGTTGATCCCCAAGAAGACCCCGGGGACATACTGATTAATTCATCACCTGTCATACCCGCAAGGTGGCTCTGTTAATGATGGGATAGACCCGGCACTATGTTCCGTACGCTATTCCTCCATTGATGAAGCCGTTCGTATCGTCGGGGCATGTGGCCCTGGGGCGCTAATGGCTAAATGTGATATCAAGTCTGCTTTCCGACTACTGCCAATGCACCCATTGGACTTGTTGGGTTTCTGTTTTGAGAGGCAATTTTATTTTTACAAGGCTATGCCCATGGGCTGTTCGCTATCTTGTGCAGCTTTTGAGAAATTCAGAACAATGTTACACTGGGCAGTAGTGCGGTCAGCAGGACTAAACCAAATGGTGTATTATTTGGATGATTTTTGTTCGCAGGGTGAGCCAGGTCAGATGAGTGTGATCACCTGTTGGACACATTTCACATCCTGGCTAAAAAGTTGGGGATACCCCTAGCGGAGGAGAAAACAGAAGGCCCTTCCTCTACATTGACCTACCTAGGGATTGAGCTGGACACCAGGGAGGGCATACCTCAGCTCCCTCAGGATAAGTTTTAGGAGCTATTGGGGTTGCTCCAGAGAGCAGCAGGGGCTAAAAAGAAACTCATGCTGCAAGACCTGCAGTCTATTCTGTGGCACCTGAACTTTGCTTGCAAGGTTGTTGCCCCGGGGCGGACGTTTTGTGCCCAGCTGGCAGCGGCAACGACTGGCATAGCCAGGCCACACCATTACATATGAGTCATTCGAGAGATGAAGGAAGACTTCAAAGACTTAAGGGTGTGGGAAAGTTTTCTGAGTCGATTCAATGGGGTATCATTGTGGAGGGAGGAATGGTTATTACAAGGGGAGTTAAAATCCACTCATGTGGCAGGGGGCAAAGTTTTTGGGGTGTTTTATCAAGGCAAATGGTGTGCACAACAATGGCCCGCCACCTGGACACAAAACGCAGTGCGTGACATGACCTTCTTGGAATTTTTCCCCATTTTAGTTGTGGTGGTGATTTGGGGATCAGAGCTGGCTAATAAAAGGGTGTGCTTCTGGTGCAACAACATGGCAGTGGTACACATTATCAATCGCCAAACTTCCAGATCGCACAGGGTTA
Source organism: Caretta caretta (assembly GCF_965140235.1). Classification (NCBI taxonomy): domain Eukaryota; kingdom Metazoa; phylum Chordata; order Testudines; family Cheloniidae; genus Caretta; species Caretta caretta. The sequence continues at coordinate 150,829,947 of NC_134207.1, read as the reverse complement.
TGAAGTTGGTAAGGGCGTTTGTTCTCCAATGTTTAACCTTCAATATCTGTTTTTCTTCCAAGCACGTGCTGGGCATGGATAATGGCATAGCGGACACCTTGTCTCGTTTCCAGTTTGACAGATTTCATTAGCTTCCACCAGAGGCTAGCCGTGAACCCTAGCAGATGCCGCTGGCTCTCTGGAACCTCGGCATATGATGTGGTTGGTGGAATGGAGATTTTTGGCTCCATCAGGCTTACAAGTTGTTTATTTTTGTTTTATTTTTTTCTCTTAAGGAGTCTTGTCAATTCAAGGATCCAGAAAGTGGGTCGCCTATATGGCCCTCTGTGCAGGGCGGTTATTGCAGTACCGGGTCAAGGACAATGCAGCTCCTGGTGCCCCTTGACGATCACACATGGGACAATGGGTTATTTCTCCCCAGTAGGGCTGCTAGGCAAGAGGCCATTTGGAGGTGGCGGATGTCCAGTGCAGGTATTCCACAGGGAAGGCAGCCAGTGACCAGATAAATGGCCTGGTGAAGGACGTAAAAGGAGATAATGGATAAAGGAACAGAACGGGGAGGGGGTTGGGGACTCCTATGATTGGTACAACAGAGAGCCAACTCCTCCCTCCCCCCCCCCCCGTTCTGATAGCCCACCTTAACCCTCTTACGTGGGTGGTGGATGGTATGGTCCAAGCCATGGGTCGGCTGGGGGACCTGGATGAAAACAAAGGGGGGCTGATGGAAGCCCTGGAGAATTGATTTAAATAAACATGGATTTGCCTGAACTGTACACTTTATCTGCCGGGTAGTCCCAGACATCTATATAATAAAGTTGTGGCCTGATTAAAATCCATAACAAGTGTCTCCTGTCCTTCTTGTGGTATACCCAGACAATATACCTTGTTTAGAGTAGTTACGGGAGGGTTGGCAGCAGCATTTTGCTCAGAGGAATGATTGAAATTAGTTCATTGGTACTTCCTGTACACACTAGTTCCGAAATGATTATGGTATGGGATGAAGTATTTATTAGATTAGTTTGGAGCTCGTGCATTTGGACCAGCACTTGGAGTGCTTGTGTATTGTTATGAGAACTTTTGCGTACAGACATAAAGTGTTTTTCAAGCACTCCATGTGAATGTACCAATACTGGAAATGCCAGAAATCTCTAGCACAGATAAGCCCTGAATGAGGAGGAATCTGTATTGACAAGGTAGCATGTTCTGTGGCCTGTGCTTGTACCCATAGCATGTTATTGTAGTTTAGCCAGTACCCTGCATTTAAAGCTTGGATGGTGATCTCTCTGGCAGTTAAAGGGGTTACTCTTCCCACACCGAAATAGTAAACCACTGACCCAGTACCATATTAGATATGTATTAAATTAACTACGTTGTAAGATCTTTGGGGCAGGGGCCATGTCCTGTAAAATACCCATTACATTTCTGGATGTGGTAACAAATAAAATACCATTACAATAATTTATAATTACTGACTAAATGTCATGTATTACAAAGGATTGGCCCTTATCAGCCTGAGACCATAGAAATGTGGTACACACTCCTTTAGAATTTGTACTATCACCATAGCAATGTTCAGCAACATGGGCTCCTGAGATAGGGGATGGTTCCAATCGTCATATATTAGGAGAATCTGGGGCAATACAATTATTATCACCTACATATGTTAGAGGTCCTGAAGAATTGCTCTGTGTAGCTTGAAAGCTTGTCTCTTTCAGGAACAGAAGCCGGGCCAATAAAAGATATTACCCCACCCACCTTGTCTCTCTCATATACTGGAACCAACACAGCTACAACAACACTGCTAAGCATATTAGGCAGGGCTTATAAGGGATTTATAGGCTTAGATGTTCCTGGTTCCTCTCTGAGTGTTTTGATCTACAGCCACAGCATAATCTATTTAGTGTATTGGTGGGTGACAACTAAAGAAAATTGTGTCTTGAAGTGTCAAGACTTGCCAGCCTGAACTGAGCTGCCATAGTGTTGGGGACCAACTCAGAAATATTGTCAGATATAAAGGACTCAGCCTGCCATGGATTTAATTTATTCATCTCAGAGGGGAACAATTTATTGGGGAATAAGTGTCAATTTTCTAACTCATATTAAGTGGTATTTCTTACTGCAAAGGCAGAGGTGCATGGGCATGTTCCTAGCATTGTCCAACAATGATATAGAAAAGAAAAGGTGAAACAGCTCAGCAGAGAGATCCCACAGAGAAGCTAGCTGGGTGGCAGCAAATGTTGTGTCTAGCTTTGAGAGGTGGGTATTTAATTATGATCAGGTCATGTATGATCAGCTAGGTTTATTTAGGGTGAATGGGATCCATTTATTGGCTGATATTTGCTTTGTTGTTGGTTAAATATTGGTTACCCACAACTGTTTGGCAAGAAATGATCTAATGAATTACTCAAATTCTTGTGATAGGCTATGTTATTGTGATTTCTTTTTCCCAAGCCTTGGCATCAGTTTGGAGAAAGGTGTACTGAGGACAGTAGGGGACAGCTTGATTATCATGGACAGGCATAAGAACTCCATGATCTGTTTTTCCTTGATACTGGTAGGATTGAAAGTTGTGGTTTGGAGGCTGCATTTCAGTGGCACAAAGGACCCAAGGTAAATACTTTAGGGTTTTATGAGTTTTTAGAACTCCAAGAATTATTAGCAATCAAGTAACACACCAGTTTGTATTATTTCAATAAGAATTATGGCCAAATCTTTAATACAGTTACTCTCTTCTAGGGTGGATCATGGCAATTGTTTTGTGCCATCAAGACTGCAAGTTTTTAAGGTGTTTGCATGAGTTATTAGTTAGAGATGAAGATTAGAAGCCAGGAATTCCTGAGTTCTGTTCCCAAGTGCCACTGACTTGTACGAGTCACTTAACCTCTCTGTGTCTCAGTGCCTGTGAGACTCACTTTCCCCATTTGTTATGATGGCATTTCCCCACCATTGTAAAGTGACCCTCTGCCCAGAGTGCTGACTTTGCAGCTCCCATTGGCCAGGAACTGTGACCAATGGGAGCTGTGGGGGCGGTGCCCTCAGGCAGAGGCCATGTTCATAGCTGCCTGGCCACACCTCCGCCTAGCAGCTGAGTGAGGGGGATGTCACCAGTTTCGGGGAGCCACCAAGATAAATGCCACCCAGAGCCTTCCTCATCCCATCCCATGCCCCAACGCCCTGCCCCCTCCCACACCCAAACTCTGCTGCTGCTGAGGGGGTGAGGTGCAGAGCCAGATAGGGAGCCTGCCAGCCCTGCCAACCCACCCCTCCAGCACCAGCATGGGTCTCGGGCCGTGCACCGCCACCCGAGAGGGGGGTGTGTACCTGACTAGCTGGGAAGTTCCTTAGCTGAAGCCTCCTGATGCAGAGCTGATCACAGTGTCTCTATATAACCGCAGCTGGGTGTGTCCCTACCTGCATATGTGCTGGTAAAAGTGCAGGCTGGAGCCTGGAAGAAGGCTTGGCAGGCTGGTCACAGCAGTACAGTGTAAAGGGAGCCCAGGCTGGTGGGTCAGGGGGGCTCACTGGTACCCCAGTACTGGGGGGAACCCGTCACAGGATGTTTTTATGTTCTTTAACTGAAATTACAGGGATAATTTTAGGTAATTTGACCAGAAAAAGGTGAATTTTTGCTTAGGACAAATGTGTAAGATTTTGTGATTTGATTAAGGGTAGAATTTAACCATTTACTCTTGAAGCATTTGAACAGGGATTTCTAGGGACCTGGGGCTCTATGTATGAAACACTAAAAATAAAATCTGTTTTTACATACAAAATTCTCCAAGCAAGAAGTGATACAGAAATCTTGTAATCATCTTCCCAGGTAAAAATAAAATTTTCTACCAAAGTGTCAAAAGCACTAAAAGGGTCCAATTTCACTAGCTTTGCTTAATGTACGAGATGAAATGACAGTTTAACAGTGCTAAGATGATGCCCATCTGTTCTGGCAGTGGGGATCTCTCTCATGGAATGTTTTCCCTCTATTAAACATAAATAAACATAATATGGAAATTGAATTCTTAATGTAAGTGGTAAACAATAGGATTTTTAAAAGATCTGAGAATACGGTTAACATACAATAGTTAAGTGTGAGGTAAAGAATTTTGATTTCTTATGAGGGATCTGTATAAAATACCTATTTTACATGTGGTACAAACCCCAAGTTAGTGTCTAAAAAAAGTTGACATTGCTCAAACATTACTTTCTTATTAGCCAACAAAAACAATTAGGAAGTGTTTCAAGTAACTTTAATCTCTCTGCCTGAATACACACTGTTTGTTTTCTTATGTCAACAAGTACATGCTGATATTTTAAAACAAATTTCCATATGCTAATTTCCCTATTTCCCTATCGCAAAGACTGTAGTTTCTTGACTGTTAATTCCAGTTGACAATGAATGGTTTTGTTTCTTATTCGCTGCAAAATAATGTATTGTTGTGAAGTGATTTATAATAAACAGTATCTAGGAAAGAACTACGATGCTGATCAGTTTTGACAACTAAAAATGCATTATTAATGAAATAATACCATTGGCAGCATCTTAAAAACAACTGATCACGAGGAATTTATTTTTGTGTTCAGAACCCAGATTCATTCTTTGAGCTTATAGATTCCTCTGTGTGGACAGACCCTTATAAAGAATGTCAAAATTATTGTGAGAAAACGTGGTGATGTTGTTTCTCAAATACAGAGTAATTGGTGTATTTAAAATGAGTCCAATATAGTATTCCTATTCAAATCCACTTTTACAATTGTGAGTTTGGAATACAGAATACATTTTTACGTAAATGCAACTGAAATTAGCCAAACTGGTTATTTTTTCTTAATTGATGCAGATGAAAACTATATTTTCTCTTAATTATAGGCATTGTCATAGGTGAGTTTAAATATTGAACAAAGCCATTAATAGAAATGCAGTTCATCACATCTCTCTGGCATGCTTGCAATTAGACAATAGGAAAAAAAATAAACTGTGTCCACAAGTAAAACCACGTATTCATTTGGTTTTCTGTGATTGTAGCAGGGAAAAAAAGCAGTAATTTCGAGGAGAAAAAATACATACACATTACATACAGAATGTAACTTTAGTATTGAAAAGTTCCTGTACTATATCATTGTTTTACACACTACAGTATTTAAAGCTTGTATTATAAGTCAAGCTAAATATAACTTTTTTACATTCATTCTATCCTGCTGTTATTTATTTCACTGAAAATATTTATCTCAACAGCCAAATTATGATGGCTTAACAGTGGTTCTCTAGGAAGACTAGTTTAGCATCATTATTGGGTTTTCTATTAATTATAGTATATACTTTATTGAATTTACTGAAGTGCTTTGCTGGATAGACTCCAAACACTAGCAGGCAAATGAAATTAAATAAAAAGGGTCAGCTATATTTAAGAGCATTGTGTAAGTACTTGAGAGACTGGTTATAATTAAAGAAGTTGTAAACACATAAAGTGCAAATGTCACTACTCACCTGACCTTTGTTAACTTACCATGTACTCATAAGGAATTTATCATATAGTAAGAACATCTGAATGAAAGGAAAGGGATTAATAAATACAGTATACCTTTAACAATGGTTAGAAAAGATTTATACAACTTAAAAGTAATAACAAAAATGTCTAGTCATATCCATCATATTCATTGCAAAACTCTGCGGATGAAATGCTCCCCTTCGATCCATGGGTTGAAGGAGAGAAAATCATTAATTGCTTGAAAATGAAGCTGAGTTTGAGAAGTGAAGGGGAAAGCCAAGTTAGCACTTCTTTCAACAAGTGACTGCTCCTTTGTGAGAACCATATACACTGCAGGCTTTGTGTGATCCTAGGGCCACCCTGCTAGGAGTGGAGAGAGATAAGCTATTGTTCTGTATGTCATTCTCCCCAATAAACAAGGCTTGTTGTGCAATGAAAATTCTTGCTTAACTTTATCCAACTCCTTGCATCTTTAAGATGCAATCTGTGACTTCAAATCCCCACCATCCCCCAGTGGTAGCATGGTCAATGAGCAGGCCATACTTTCAGGACAGAGGAGATCAAAGGACAGGGCATGGAAGTAGATATATATTTCACATACATTCATAGGGCTGGGTCTCTCCAGGCTTAATGTGTTTTTAGGCCAAGACTTCCTGGCTCATATGCAATACTGCCTGCTTCACATTTGGAGATGGATGATGCAATGGACATTCCATGGGTGAAAAACTATGGATTTGGCATAATAGATATTCAACTTCTAACTTCTATTCTGTTCTTGTATAAATGGGACAGTTTGGGCTTGTGTTACTGCAATCTTATAGTTAGAATGGCATGAAAGCGGCAAAAAGTATTCACAGGCATAATTTAATTTTTAACTGAATTCACAAGAACCATCTGAAAAATTAAAACCTATTATCCTGAAAAAAATTAGAATTTCAAAGTTGTTTTTAATTTAAGGAGTTTGAAATGGAGCAATATTTATTTTTCCAAATATATTCATGAAAATTTTACATAGTTTTTCATCAAAAATATTATTGAAATATTTCATTTACCAAACTCCCAGTTTCTCCACATCCTCAGCAGCATTGTCTTACAGCAAGGTCAGAGAGCCACAACCCGCTTGTTAGTGGCCGATGACCTCCATGAGTCCCAGAACATCTTGGATACAGATGAGAATCTGGCTCAGGAATGTTTGCCAAAACAGTGCATTTTTAGTGCCTAAAGTGATTTTTGAATTTGTAAGTATTTGTACTGGAAACCTGATTTAAAAGTTACAATAATCCATCTAGGGAACAGAAATAATAGCGAGTGACCCATGTGCCCAGGAAAAACAAGGTTTCATGACCAGTCCATACGATCATTCAAGCAAATTTCCAAAAATAAAAAAAAATGTAGAAATTGTGACCTGACTGTGGAAAAATTGTATGAAATAAAATTGTTATATTTAACAAATACATAATTTGCTCTCAATAGTTTGGCAAGGTATTGGTAATTCTGGTTGAGATTTTAATCACAGAACTCAAGGACTAAATTTTGCTTTCAGTCACACAAGTGTAAATCTGGTTTGATTGGCAGTAGAATTTGGTACACATGGTGGCTGTTTATAGAAACCGTAATTTTGCCCTTTCTAAACGAACGCCTGGACAATCAGCATGCATTTGCATGCTGGGATGAAGAAAAGTTCAGTGGGTTCAAGTGTGGGAAATACTCATTCACTTTCTGTTTATGGATAATGAATCACAAACCTATTCAGAATTATTCAATTTTCAAAGACAGAATCTGAACCAGTTTCTGATCGATAGTATGGGAAGAAGTTCCATTGGTTCTGTCGCATAGCTTTCTGTAGTTCTGGATTCTTGATGAATATTCTAGTTTATATTCTTTTTTGAGCATTAAAACAAACTGTATCAACAAGATACAATAGGGGTAAAATTTTCACAAGAATGCAGGGGAGCACACACCTGTGGACCATTGAAAAATCATGCATTTTCATGTGTAAGTCTGGTTATTCTATGCACAACACCAATTTACATGCACAGTTACCTAATTTATACACGCCATAGCTGGTCTGCAGGCATAAATGCAGAGCTTTCTGTGTGTAATCAGCGTGAATGTTCCCCCAGGCTGAAAATTTGGCTTTAAAATGGATAGATGGTAAATACTATGCCACAAAATAATTTATATTTCCTTAATCAATACTGAGCAATAAATAGTGACAAATTTACTTTTATGTTACTTTTATTTGAAAAAGGATAAGAATCCAGTTCATTTTTCTTAATTCAAATAATGATAAATGGACTAATTTCAGCCTCCCTTTAAAGCCATACCTAATGACAAATGGAAGAGAAATCTTTGTTAAAACCCAGGACTATGAGTCAGCAGATTGGAGTTGTATTTCTGGTTCTGTCACAGAATGCATGTATGACCTTGGGTAAATTCACTTAGGGCCAGATTTTTAAAGGTATTTAGGCACTGAAGAATGCAGATAGGCTCATACCCTCTCTCTTCCACAGTTTCCTTATCTGAAATGATGATAAACTCTACTTATTATTTCACAGTGGTATTGGGAGGCTTAATTAATTAATGTTTGTAAAATAGTTTGAGATCTGCTGTTGGCATGGTGAACAATAAAGTACAGGTAATAAGTAAAGGGAAAAAGTCAAATGACAGAGTCCCATTCAATTACATTCCATAATGGCAGACAGCTAAAAAGTGACACATTTAAAAGTGCTTGTATACAAATGCTGGAAGTCTTAATACTAAGATGGGTGAACTTGTGTGCCTGGTATTAAGTGAGGATATTGATATAATTGGTATCTGTGATCAATGAAGGAGGGGGTGGGTAGCTCCCTTTTATGAACAACCAGCCAGCCAGTTAGCTATAACCTTCTTGATGGCTTTCTCTGCTTGCTTTACCTGTAAAGGATTAAAAAGTCCCCCAGGTAAAGAAAAGGGAGTGGGCACCTGACCAAAAGAGCCAGTGGGAACTTTTTAAAATGGGAAAAAAGCTTTCCCTTTGCCTCTCTGTTGTTCTCTCTGGGCTGAAGAGATGGGGGCAGCTGGAATACTGTGTAAAGTTTGGACCAGGTATGAAAAAATCATCGTCCATACCTAGAAGGATTCATTGGGACAGGGAATGTTTAGATAGACACAATTAGGTTTATTCCTTTTATTTTCTGTAAGGCTTGTGGACTCCTCTGTGCTAAACCCAGATGCTTTTTTTTTGCTTGTAACCTTTAAGCTGAACCCCTAAGAAAGTTAGTTTGGGTGCTTAATTTTTGGAATTGCTCTTTTAAAATCTAGCAAAAGCTTAAGTTCCAGATGTATTTTCTTTCTTTTTGTTTTTAATAAAATTTACCTTTTTTAAGAACCTGATTGGTTTTGTGTCCTAAAAGGTCTGTGCATATGTTTTTCAATTAGCTGGTGGCAACAGCTGGGTTTCTCTTTTGTTTGTTTTCTTTCTTGGCTTCCTAGAGAGAGGGGTGGAAAAGCTGAGGTGCCTCAGGGAAAACTTCCCAAGTGAGTTCTTCCAGGATTTCCAAGAGACACTTTCTCACTTGGGTGGTGGCAGCGTTTACTCAGCCAAGGTCAGAGAAAAGCTGTAACCTTGGGGTTTAAATACAAGCCTGGAGTGGCAAGTATTAATTTTTATAATAAGTGTGGGCCCCCACCTTCAGCACTCGAAGTGCCAGAGTGGGGACTAAGCCTTGACAGCATCACAGAAACTTGGTGGATCAATGACAACCAATGGGACATGGTAATACCAGGGTACAAAATATATAGGAATGACAGAGTAGGTCATGTTGATTGGAGAGTGGCAATATATGTGAAAGTGGCAAAGAGTCCTCTGGCACCTTATAGACTAACAGACCTATTGGAGCATAAGTTTTCGTGGGTGAATACCCACTTTGTTGGATGCATGTAGTGGAAATCTCCAGAGGCAGGTATAAATATGCAAGCAAGAATCAGGCTAGGGATAATGAGGTTAGTTATATGTGAAAGAAAGCATTGAGACAAATATAATAAAAATCTTAAATGACTCAAACTGTACCACAGAATCACTCTGGATAGAAATTCAATGCTTGAATAATAAGAGTACAGCAATAGCAATATACTACCGACCACCTGACCAGGATGGCGATGGTGACTGTGAAATGCTTTGGGAGATTATAGAGGCTATAAAAATAGAAAACTCAATAATAATGGGGGATTTCAACTGTCCCCATATTGACTGGGTACATGTCATCTCAGGATGGGCTGCAGAGATATAATTTCTAGACATCATAAATGACTGCTTTTTGGAGCAGCTAATCCTGAAACCCACAAGGGGAGAGCCAATTCTTGATTTTGTCCTAAATGGAGCACAGGATTTGGTTCAACAGGTGAATATAGCTGAACCAATATATTATTACATTTAACACTTTTTGGTCGGGGGCAGAAGGGGTAAATACCAAAATAACCCACCACAGAAACATTTAACTTCCGAAAGCGGAACTACAAAAAATGAGGAAGCTATTTAAATGGAAATTAAAAGGAACAGTCACATGAAGTTTAAAACAAACACAATGCACAGTCAACCTGTGGAACTTGTTGCCAGGGGAAGTTGTGAAGGCCAAAAGTATAAATGGGGTTCAAAAAAGAATCATAAAAGTTCATGGAGTCTATTGCCATCAATGGCTATTAGCCAAGATAAGGCAGATTCCTGCTTTGGGTGTCCCTAGGCCTCCGACTACCAGACGGTGGGACCTGACGACAGGGGATGGATCAGTTTTCTGTTCATTTCTCCAAAGCACGTGACATTTGGACACTATTGGAAGACAAGATACTGGGCTAGATGGATCATTGATCCGACTCAGCATGGCTGTTCTTATGTTCTTATCATGGATTTGAAAGTGGAATGATACAAAAAACAAACCAAAAAAAAAAGCAACCACTCAATAACATATTTAAAAATCTCTAAAATATTTGTAAAAAAATATTTCTTCTGCACCCTATGTCAAATGTAACATACAAAATTCATGCTGGGGTGGCTTTTTTTTGTTTTGTTTTGAATAATGGTTTTATTGATATTTGTTTGGAGTGATTTGCATAACTCACTTGTGACTTCACCACTCATGATTAATATGGCATCCTAATGTAAAACTAATTAAAAATGTTATACTGCACCACAATACCATGAGGTATTCTTTCTCTCACTGTAAAAATTACTTACATATACTTAGATATATTAATATATTCTATAATTTCATTTTTAAAAACTATTTGAAGAGAACATTAATGTTGTACTGATAAACCCTCAAAAGTCAGCAAATGACAGTCATGGTTGCATGTACAAGTTTAACTCTGCCCCACTGGGTCAATTAATTGCAATATATCTCTAATTACATGATCACATGCTGTTTCTCAAATTATGCAACATAATAACATATTTTTTCTATTACCTTAAATGCAACATGTAGCATTTTGCAGTACTTTGTATAGGACAGACCATCCATTTAAATTGTTGACATTTTTCAAAACTTACTAGAAAGTGAAATAATGTGAAATAATACTAAAGATTTCTGTCATATATAACCTACTGAACTTGCAGTTAAGTTATTTTCTCAGTCACCTACCTCATTTCCTGAATTACATCCAAAAAAGGCTGTGCTGTGCAGATAAGTTAGTGATCTAGTTAACTGCCTCATACCTAAATTAGCCTAAGGAATTCTGTGTTGTTTGTTGACAAAATTTGTATATTACATGACTAAATTCTTATAATACATACATTTGAGAGAAAATGCCAAAATAATCAAAATGTCCAAGACTCCACTTTTCCCCTATGACCCAGGTATTTTGTGCCCTTCCAGCAGTGCAAAGCAACTGGAAATCTGGTTTAACTGGCTACCTAGGGGATTCATCTTGGGTGCTATAAAGCCAACATAACCAGCTCTCTGTTATCCTATCCTGAATTCCTTGTGGCCTCATGCAGCTGGGTGTAATCTAGACCAACCCTACAGGTGATCTAAATTCTGCTGGGGGCTTAATCAGTCCCTCACTAGCTCCATGATCAGTTAGCCACAAAGGTGACACCTAGCTGGGCCTCCCTAGGAAAACTGGTTCTAAGTCCATAAAGATATACTGGATATCATAAAAAGAAAAGGAGTACTTGTGGCACCTTAGAGACTAACCAACTAATAAATTGGTTAGTCTCTAAGGTGCCACAAGTACTCCTTTTCTTTTTGCGAATACAGACTAACACTGCTGTTACTCTGAAAACTGGATATCATGACACTGAAAATAGAGTAGGTATAAAATAAAGGAAAATCAAAAAATGAAAGACATTACACATATGCACCTAAGGATGAATAAAATATTGCATGGTATTATCTACAATATATGTGTGTATATAGATTATATATATATGTCTGTGCATGTACACACACACACCCTGAGTTCCTCACTTGTCTTATGCCCCCTAATCCATCTCCCCAGGAATTTATTCTAATATTCCAAACCTCTAAGAAATGTCAAACAGATGCCACTTTAAAAATCAACCTATCACAGAAGTGGTTTTCGTTCTCCCTTTTCATGTGGAATTTCCTTCCAATATCACACTGACCTAAGACTCATGATGGGCAAGATTCAGTCCCATTCCAGTAATAGCTTTTCTATGCATAAAAACAAAACAGTTTAAAAGTCTACCATCCTTCAGTTCTTCCAGGTTTAGAAACAGGGACTTCATGCCAGTGGGAAGGAAAGACTCCCATCTTCCCTGAGGGAAGAGGCACTCACTACTCTTTCTGGAAGGATCCAGGATAACAGGCTATAATGCAAGGCTGTTCTCAGATTTAGAAAAGCTATTTGTGTGTGTGTGTGAGAGAGAGAGAGAGAGAGAGGAATGCAAGCATGGTATATGAGTATGTATGAAATGTAACAAATGAATGCAGAAGTTAATGTATTTTTCTAAATCTGAATATACACTGTATGCTGCTTTTTAACCAACATTTTGGAGATAAGACCTATTCAACATTGTTGATCAAATAAATGTTGCAATTGACCTAGTTTGAAAAAAGATGAATTGCCAAGCGGTTCCTAACTCCATTAATGGGTTAATAATTTTAGTATGCTATTCTTTTTTTTGAAAAGGCTTATTTAAATGTTTATCAGTTGTGCAAAGTGGAGCAGCACTGGAGATTCACAAGGGAGAACTGATCATTGCCTATGCATGGAAGCGTTGTAGGAAGATTAAAATAACATTGAGTATATTCTGTAAATGAAGGAGAGAACTAAAAGAAGCCTCCAGAGTCCATTATAAATTTTAATAATACATCAAGGTAATGTAACTGAATAACCGATCTCTGAGGGAAGAAACACAACATTTGGCTAATATTACAATTTAAATTATGAAAACAAAAAGAGCTTTTAGTTAATCTTGTCTTTCTGCTTTTATTCTTCAGGCTCTTTTTTATTTTCCCTGAATCCAAAACACCATGTAAACAAATAAAAGTACGGGAGAAAATAAACAGTTTGGCATCTCAGTAGATTAATTAATGCGCTTCAGCCTTGGCACCAGTAGGCGAAAATTATGTGCATAAATAATATCACTAATTAAAAAGATGCAGATTAACATGCAAATAATGTTAATGAGGATCTGCAATTCCAGAGTGGATTCGCATAACATCAACAATTTAATGGGTTGGAAGGCTTGTGTTTGCATTACATTAATAAATTTCAAAGACCTTGCATAAAAAAGTTCTGTTGGAGCCTCTGTTTCCCACTTGTGAGTTGTAAATTCTGTGGGCAGTAGCAAACGCTCATCGGCAGATGCCAAAGTCATTATCTCAAAGACTGTTGAGATGGTGCCATGTGCCAGTGTGACCAGCTGTTGGGAACTGGGCAGTAGGCACTGCACTGTGCCAATTATTCATATTATTTGGGTAGTCTTGATATTTATTTAAACTGATTAATATTTTGTGCTCTGCATCTTGATCTGGAGGGAAATCATTTTAAGCAAGCAAAGTTTTAAAAAAATCTTATTAGCCTTTGATGTGTCATGGATGGTTGAATGCATAATGGAATTGATTAAGCAGACATAATTTTTAACCATAGGCAAAAACAATATAAGGTGTCTTTAATGATGTCAGATAACGTTGAAATAAAATATCACAGTATTACATTCCAAATGAATCATCATAACCCATATATTAGTAAAAAATGAGAAATGTTACACTGCAGAATCCTTTTTTTCTGTTGAACTGGGGAATATTCCTCTGAGGACGCTTCTTACACAGAGAGCAAAGGTTAGGAAAGATTAGAGTAAACTCATTTTTTAAATTCCATGTAACTCTTCATTAATTTCCTCTTCCCACTTCTTTGCTAATCACCCAACCCAGGCCCAAGCATTCCACTGTAGCCCTGGAAATTTCATGACATACTGGTCACTGCAAACGCATGCAGTGAAACATCTATAACATCATAGAACTGGCCATTTGCTGTAGTATGAAGTCCAACTTAAATGCTATTTAGACCTCAGATGGTTGTCTTCTTGTTTCCTTATGAGATGGCTTTACTGATTTTAGAGCTGGAAGCAGAAGTCAAAAGTTGGGCCACCCAGAATCTTTTTTGACAATTGTTAATTTTTTTAATTGCAATTTTTTGTATTCGTGCCCTCTTCAGCAGGGTTTCAGCAGGGACTGGAAACACCGTTATTAATTACTTAATCTTTTTGACAGTACTTTGAAGATGAAAAACATTTTGGAAGAAGAAGTAGTAGAAGTAAGTCACATAGAGGCAAATATTCAGCCATAAAATGTGTCTACATATATGGTCATTTATGATCTGTGGGTACTAATACCCTTGTGCACAATAAATATGTTTCTCACACTTTGTGATAAGGGTACTGTAAGTACAGTGCAATTAAATTGCAGTTACAGTGCAGATATGGCAATTTCCTGCAATATCCTTGAAAAAAAATATTGGATTAAGTTTAAGTAACTTTGGATTCCATTGTACTAAATGAAAAGGTTATGTATTATCATGGGCTGTGTGACAGGGTGGGGCCAGATGGCTACAGGAGAGTGATTTTTTTTTTGAAGCAAAAGATATTTTTTATTTGCATAACACACTTACAAAGTAAAAACAGCAGCATATGCAACGTGTAACACAGCAACCAATCACAACTGTTTTCTCATTAGCTTCAGGGGACAGAAGTGTTCAAGCTTGCCTGGGCCCAGAGTGGGGGGCTTCCTCGACTCTCGTGGTTTTCCACCCTTCTGAGTTACCTGGTGGCCCAGAGCGAGTGTCCGCAGCAGCCGTAGCTGGGGCTAGAGTCCCTTACTCTCTCCCCCAATCAAAGGGTCAGAAAAAGATGGGGGCACCGAGCAGAGAACCTTGGACAGAGCCCACCGCTCCTCAAAAGCATCAAGGGAGTCAGTGGACATCGCCCAGAGGAACTCCGCCCGGATACGTGAACAGAGCGAGGATCAGAAAACTGCCCCACAGTCACAGGAAATTCCATTGGCCAACCTCCTCTCTCTGGTTTTATAGATGGCCGGTTTAGCCAGGGCCAGGAGGAGGTTAACTAGGAGATCCCACGACTTTGTGTGGCCACGGATGGGGAGTGCATAAATAAAAAGGTGAGGGGAAAAATGCAACCAAAAATGTAATAGGATATTTGTAAGGAGCTGGAAGAGGGGCTGCAGCCTGGCGCACTCCAGATATACATGTGCCAGGGTTTCCCTCACACCACAAAAGGGACAAGTATCTGGGACGGGGGTGAACCGTGCCAAGTACATGCCTGTGCTCACAGCTCCATGAAGGAGCCACCAACTGATGTCCCTGACGGGCCTCGGAACCAAGGTGGAATATAGGCTGGCTCACCGGGGCTGCTCACCCTCCAAAGGTGGCAGAAGGTCTCGCCACTTTGTGCCAGGGCGGGACACTAGGGTGAGGGCGTGAAGGGTGTGGAGCACGAGCATGTATAGATGTTTCCTTGGTGTGGTTTGGAAGTGTAGCCAGCTTGCAGTGAAGGGGTGAGGGAGTTGATTGGGTCTGCGGGGCAGGGGTCCAATTAAAAGGTCCGGCGGGCCTGGGGTAGAGGGTGGGTGGGGCGTGCCCTCGAGCAGGACCCAGTCGAGGTAAGCTCAAGCAGCGGGCGGCAAAGCGGCCTTCGCCTCCTGAAGTACGCTCCGGAGGGTGCGAGGTCTGGAGAGCCCCATGAACTGGGCGAGCATCAGGGGATCCAGCCAGTCTCCCCGGTCATAGTCCAGGAGGTCTCTGACTCTCGTGACTTCTGCCAGGATCAAGCTCCGGCGCACTGAGCGGGACTCCACCACCTGCACACGGAGCCGGGGGTTGTGTAGCAGGGGCACCGCGAGGAGATCTACCCCCTCGGTGGTCGCCACAGACCTGGTCGTTAAAAACAGTTTCCAAGTCCGGAGGATGTCCTGGTAGAAGACCGGCAGCCCCGAGAGGTCTCGCGGAAGACCTCCCGGATGGAGATAAAAGAGCTGCCGGTCATATCAGAGCCCTCGGATGCGGCGCAGAATGGCATGCACCAGTGCGCTCCATGCCGAACTGCCTGCACCATAGAGGAGCCTCTGTAGGGTCTGGAGGCAGAAGACACGGACCTGAGTGTGTAGACACTTCAGGCCCTGTCCTCCTTCCATCAGGGGTAGATGAAGAGCCCCTACAGGGGCCCAGTGCGTTCCTGACCAAAGGAACCCCAGAATCGATGTCTGGAGGTTGGTCAGGAAACCCGGGGCTGGGACCAGGGTGTTGAGCCGGTACCAGAGCATGGACAGGACTAGTTGATTAAGCACCAGTGCTCTCCCTTGGAGGGAGAGATATCAGAGTAGTCCCGTCCATTTCTGGAGCTGCTCTATCACCCCACCCTCTAAATTTTCCCAGTTTTCCAGTGGAGAGGGATGCGTGGCAGAAAGGTAAACGCCAAGATAGAGCAGCGGACCCGCGCTCCACCGGATGGTCTGAAAGTGGGTGGGAGGGAGCTCGCCTGCCGCCAGTCTCCTACTGCCAAGCCAGAGCTCTTGACCCAGTTGACCTGGGCGGAGGAGGCTGCCGAATAGATGGCCTGGCAAGCCTCCACACGCGCCAAGTCACCGGGGTCCTGGATCACGAGGAGCACGTCATCAGCTTACGCCGACAGGACCAGCTGCAGCTCCGACTCCCACAGCACCAACCCTGTCAACCCCCTGCGGAGGAGACAGAGGAAGGGTTCGATCACCTGGGCATACGTCCTGCGGGGTGAGGGAGGGACACCCACAGAGCTGGTGAAGGGGGCAGCGGGGAGGGACGCCGTGGTCGGTGGCGGGGCCGCAGCAGTGGGGGTGGCCCCTGCCACGGAGGGCCTGGTGGTTTTAGCGGGGCCCTTCCCCTTCTTCTTGCCCTGGCCTTTCCTGCCAGCTGGGGGGCTCCCCTAGAGTCAGGGGAGGCGGTGGGTATGGCAGCGGCGGAGGTCACCCCGGTGCTCTCCATTGCCGATGCCCCAGCGGTGGCAGTGGCAGGTGATTAACAGAAGTTGGGGTCAGGTAAAAAGGGACAGGCTGTGGGATGGGCAGTTCGGGGGGGGGGCACATGAACCACTGTACACTTGTCCGGAGAGTCCTGTTTGGTTGGCTGGTGCTTCTGGCCCACACGGTGGAATCAGGGCGAGCAGCTAAGTCCAGAGGCAGATGTTAAATAGCCAGCAATGACGGTAGAGGAGGCAGTTGTGAAGATGGTAGTGTGGGGGTTGGGAGGACACAGATGGATCAGGGGGCAGCTCCGTGCCACACCCCCTGTGTCCCTACAAACACAGTCACGACACAGTCAAGGCCTCCCGCCACACGAGAGCACAGTTTGAAAGTTACTCAGTCTTGGGCCCCCTCCACGGTGATTTGTAAGTTCCCCGGGCGGTGTTCCTCTGGTAGACGGCTGTTTCTCTGTCTGTTCCGGGTTTTCTTTTTTACATTCCAGAAATGCCGGAGCAAGTGATAAGATTCCTCTCAACCGGAGACGGGTCCGCAGACAAACAGCAAGTGGCTGGGTCTGGGGGCTGGGTCCTTCCACTCCCCCGCTCTGGGGAAGCGGGCCGGCAGGCCCCCCCTCTCTCGGGGGGCGGGGTTCAGCTGGAGCTGCAGCAGCGTCCGAGGGCGGGCGGGCGGGGGGGAGGGGGGGGGCTAAGAGCCGGCCGGCAGTCGGGCAGCACTCTAGCAACAGCGGAGAAAGAAAAAAAACAACAAAAGGAAAAGAAAGCAGGGAGAGCTTCTGGCCCGGTCAGGGGGAAGCTGAAAGCAGGGGCTAAAAGCAAGGAAAGCCAAGGCAGAGGGCAGCAGCAGCAGAGCAGGCTAAGTAGGTCCCTTTTTCCTGGGTAAGGTAACAGGAATTTTTTTTTTTTTTTGAAACAGAAAGAAAGTTTATTGGTAACGCTTACAGAATTGCCAAAGGAAACAAAACAACTATGCAACAAAACAACACTATCAGAAGGTATAACACAGCAGCTTTCAGGAGGGAGAAGTGTTCAGGCTAGCCCGGGCCCAGAGCGGGGAGGCTTCCTCGACACTCGTGGTCTTCCACCCTCCTGAGTTACCTGGTGGCCTAGAGCGGGGGGGCTTCCTCGATACTCATGGTCTTCCACCCCCTCGAGTTACCTAGTGCCGCGCCCAGTGTCACCGATCCTCCCTCTCCTGAGAGTGCCCGGTAAGATGGGCACAGCTGCGGGGTGGGTGGTTTAGGGGTGTGGGGGGGTAGACACCCATGTATTATAGGACCCCTCCTAGATGACAGGAATGATGGTATCCACAGCGGCAACGGCTGGGGCTGGCGTCTCTCGCTCTTCCCCTCAATCAAAGGGTCAGACGGAGGGAACCGGACGGGGTCACCGAGCAGAGAACCCCAGACAGCGCCCACCGCTCCTCGAAGGTGTCAAGGGAGTCGGTGGACGCCGCCCAGAGGAACTCCACCCGGATACGTGAATGTACTGAGGATCGGAAAAAGGCCCCACAATCGCAGGACGCTTCATGGGCCAACCTCCTCTCTCTGGTTTTATAAATGGCTGTTTTAGCCAAGACTAGGAGGAGGTTGACCAGAAGATCCCGCGACTTTGTGGGGCCACGGATGGGAAGTGTATAGATAAAAAGATGAGGGGAGAAATGAAGCCAGAAGAGTAATAGAATATTTGTGAGGAGCCGGAAAAGGGGCTGCAATCTGGCACTCTCTAAATATACGTGCGCCAGGGTTTCCCTCACATTACAGAAAGGACAAGTGTCCGGGATGGGGGTAAACCGTGTCAGAAACACGCCCGTGCTCACAGCTCCGTGAAGGAGCCGCCAACTGATGTCCCCGACGGGCCTTGGGACCAAGGTGGAATACAGGCTGGCCCACCAAGGTTGCTCACCCTCCAAAGGTGGCAGGAGGTCCCGCCACTTTGTATCGGGGCGGGACACCAGGGTGTGGGCGTGAAGGGTGTGAAGTGTAAGTGTATATAAGTATTTCCGTGGTGCAATTTGAAAGCTAACCGGCTGCAGTTCGTGCAGCCGGCTTGCAGTGAAAGGGTGAGGGGTTTGTTGGGATCTACGGGGTAGGGGCCCGATGGAAAGGTCCGGCGGGCCTGGGGTAAGGGATGGGCGGGGTGTGCCCTCGCACAAGGCTCGGCTAACATAAGCCCGAGCAGCGGGGGTCAAGGTGGCCTTCACCTCCTGAAGTACACGCCAGAGGGTATGGAGGCTGGAGAGCCCCATGCGCCGAGCGAGCGTCAGGGGATCCAGCCAGTCTCTCCGGTCATAGTCCAGGAGGTCTCCGACCCTCGTGACTTCCGCCAGGACCAACCTCTGGCGCACCGAGCGGGACTCCGCCACCTGCACACAAAGCCGGGGGTTGTGTAGCAGGGGCTCCGTGAGGAGATCTGCTCCCACGGTGGCCGCCACGGACCTGGTTGTTAGAAACAGTTTCCAGGTCCGGAGGAGGTCCTGGTAGAAGACCGGCAGCCCGGAGAGGTCTCGCGGAAAACCCCTCGGAGAAAGATAAAAGAGCTGCCGGTCGTATCAAAGCCCTTGGAAACGGTGCAGGAAGGCGTGCGCCAGTATGCTCCACGCCGAACTACGTGCACTATAAAAGAGCCTCTGCAGGGCCTGGAGGCGGAAAACGCGGACCTGAGTGTACAGACACTTCAGGCCCTGCCCTCCTTCCTTCAGGGGTAGATGAAGAACTCCAACAGGGGCCCAGTGCATTCCTGACCAGAAGAACTCTAAAATCAATCTCCGGAGGTGGGTCAGGAAACCCGGGGCCGGGGCCGAGGCCAGGGTGTTGAGCCGGTACCAGAACATGGACTGGACTAGTTGATTAAGCACCAGTGCTCTCCCTCGGATTATATGAACCCTGGGAAGTCTAATGAACTTCATAGACCTGTACTGAACCATGTGCCAGACAAGAATGGACTTTTGGGATAGATAGTGTCAAATGGTTTGGTTGGGGAATCTCTAGGGCGAGGTGAATACAAATTCCCCAGTGCTGGTTATGCAAAACCCAGTCTTTTTAAGCTATGCCAAGAGGAAAGGACCTTTATCTGCAGGCTATCTGGTCCCGGAGTCTGAAGGTCAAAGGCACAAGCTGCATAAAGGAAAGACTTAATCTATTCATGGTTGTGTGGTTCTGAGCTAAAGCTGTTGTGAACATGTAACCACAGAACCCCCCTTTGTGTGGTTTGAAGGACTAACTCTTGCTAGAGCCCTTGTTGGAGTTGGAATGAACTCTGGAAAGCTTATTAGCATACCTGTATATTCTTTTATTGTTTTTAATATGTTTCCTCTGTAATGCTTTTACCTTAAGAATAAAAGTTCTTGCTTATAAAGGGGTGTATGATAACTTGTAACTGCTGGTAATTACAGCTGTTCCTAGCCTTTGAAGAGAAAGCAAAGCACAGATGCTGGCCTGTTTAGGCAGTCTGGCTTCCTCAAAATAACACAGTGTAGGCAGGGAACTGTAGAAATTGGAAAAATCCCTGGTCAGGAGGGAGAATTATTCTGGTCTTGGCCCAAAAAAACAATTGAGGAGCTGAAAGCCTAATGTAGGTGCTCTTGGTAGACCACTGAGGGAGCACCCAGATGCAGTTGGTCTGAACTGTGACATGTATGCGTTTTGGTTTACCTGTAACGATCACTAATTTGTGTACAGCTCCCTATATAATTTAATAATAGTGTAAATACAAATGTTGTTAATATATCATGATTCTAATAGTACCTATATTAAGAAGAAAACAAAAAGGGCAATAGTTATATATGAATTACTGGTAATTATATTTTGAAAAGCAAAACCACAGCATCATTAGACTGTAATTGCAATGTAATTACATTGTAATTACAGTACCCTTATTAAAATGTGCTAAATATTTCACACATATGCACATAT
Source organism: Caretta caretta (assembly GCF_965140235.1). Taxonomy (NCBI): domain Eukaryota; kingdom Metazoa; phylum Chordata; order Testudines; family Cheloniidae; genus Caretta; species Caretta caretta. The sequence goes on along the minus strand of NC_134207.1, from coordinate 150,809,083 downwards.
TTTATTGCAATTGAAAATCCCACTAGGCACGTACCTGAATCTTTAGGTGCCTAAATACCTTTAAAATCTGGCCCTAACTTAACTGATTTCAGTGAAGCTAGCTTGCTTCTGAGCAACTCCAACAGCACAGTGCATTCTAGCACCAGCTTCATACATTAATATGGTACCAATTCAAAGGGGAAAATGTTGTCCACAAGCCCAGGACCACTTTCTGTAGCACACATGGGGTATATCTTCACTAGAGTTTTTTTAACTCAGTTTAAGTAATTGCCAATTAACTCAAGTTAACTAATATGTTTGTATGTGCTGGTCAGAACATTTCACAAACATGTTCCAAGGCACAACTAATGTTTGTGATTTACCCTAGATTGAGCCCTCGAGTGTCCAGACTAACATATACCAATGTAAAAGAGGCAAAGAGTCCTGTGGCACGTTATAGACTAACAGACATATTGGAGCATAAGCTTTCGTGGGTGAATACCAATGTGTTTCCTACCTCAAATTTTAACTGGCAATGAGTTAGCTACTCAAGTTGCAGAGAAAAAAACCCTCTGGTGTACAGAGGTGTACTCTGTAGTGAGTTAGCAGTGGTCCTTCCCCCTCTGGGTCAGTGGGAGGCCACTTCATATTACTTCATCGCTGGGCATCACGCACAGTTAGGGAATTAGCTGGGCAACACACAGCCTGTGCCTCTGGCTGACCGTCTGGGCTGAGTGGTAGTCAGTTGGGGTCTCTAGCCAGCAATTAGGGCAAAGGAGCAAATAGTTGTGGGGCCCAGCCCTTAGTCAGGGTGCAGCAGTAAACAGTCAGTGTCTTGGGCCTGTACTCAGGGCCAAGCAGCCAAAAAACAGTTATTCAGCCAAGCCCTTAGTCCAGGCAGGTCCTCAAAGGGCCAGTAGCTCAGGCCTGTACTCAGGGCCAAGCAACAAGAGGATTGGGCTTCCTAATTCCGGCAGATGGCCGGTGAACGCAGGCTTCTTGGCCTAAAGAGGGGGGACTGCCACCCCAGGTTTAAGATGGCAGATGGTAGAGGGACGCAGGCCCACCCAACTCAACTGCATCCCAACCCAGGGCCCTAACAGTGGCAGAGTAGTCTGCCACTGGGTCAGTGGGAATGCCAGCTACAACATGCTGACCTCTCCCAGGATCCGCCCTTTATACTACCTGTTTAATCCTCTGACTTCCAGTGGGAGAGGCGAGCACAGCCTGGCTCTGTCCACCAGGGTTCACAGAGTGGTCTCTCCCTCTCTGGCAGCAAAGCAGCCAGACTAGGGTCGGCTGCCCCTGGGCCACTTCCTCCCTTCCCCTTGGGGTGTACCTGGATCCAAAGGGGATCCTTCAGTTTGACAGGATAGAAGGCCCATGGTAGTCCCAGCAACTCCTCTGTGGCTTGGTCAGCGGGTGGCTCCAGCTACTCTGGCCAGTCCTTAGCTCCACAGGGGCCTGCTGCAGTCTCCCAGCTCTGGAGTGGGCAGGAGGCATCTGGTTCCTTCGGCAGCTGCAGCCCAACTGAGCTCCAGGACCTGGCCTTTATACTACCTGTTCCATCCTCTGACTTCTGGTGGGAGAGGCGAGCACAGCCTGGCTCTGTCCACCAGGGTTCACAGAGTGGTCTCTCTCTCTCTGGCTCAGTGGGAGACCACTCTGCCTCACTACACACACAAACCTCTTAAGTCCAGTTCCAAGTCTTCATAGCTGGCCTCTTGGCTCTGTCCTGGGCAAGACAGAAAGTCCACGTTGGCTTTATCCCTACCTGCCCTGTGTCGGATGGTGAAGGCATATTGCTGGAGGGTGAGACATGACATCCTCTTGTCAATCTGGCATTGGTATTTTTCATGGTATTCAGCCATTTTAAGGGTGCGTGGTCTGTGATAAGTACAAAAGGGGCCCTGAGAAGATAATATCCGAGGGCATCAATTTCCCATTTAACAGCGAGGGCCTCCTTTTCTATAACAGAATAGTTACATTCTCGGGGAAAGAGCTTCCGACTGATATAGAGGATGGGATGCCCTTCTCCATCCATCTCCTGGAAGAGGACTACCTGAGCCCCAACTCCGAAGCATCCGTTTGGACCAGGAACACCCAGCTGAAATCAGGACTGAAGAGCACGGGTTCCCAATACAGGCTTTCCTTGGGGGCTCAGAATGCGTCCTCACATTCTGCCGACCAACACACCCAGTGGGGGCTGTCCTTGGTTAAGAGAGCCATGAGGGGTGCTGTGATAGATGCAAACTGGGGGACTAAGTGTTGTTGATACCCATCTAAGCCCAGAAACTGTGATACCTCTCATTTTGTAGTGGGTGCTGGTCAGGTCTGCAGAGCTTGGAATTTCCCTGGGAGGAAGCGCATGAGGCCTTGCCCCAGAGTGAAACCCAGATATGTAGTCTCCTGCCACCCGATCTGGCATTTCTTTGGGTTGTCAGTGAGGCCAGCATCTTGGATGGTCCGAAGGACAGCAGCCACCTGGTTTAAATGATCTTCCCAAAGGCGAATGTAGATCACTACATCATCTAGGTAGACCACTGCATACACTGTATGGGGACTCAGGAGGTGATCCATCAGGCTCTGGAAGGTGGCTGGGGCTCCATGGAGGCTGAAGGGCTTCTTGGTAAAGTGGAATAACCTGGTCAGAGTGACTGTCTTCTCCCTGGAACCTCGATCTAAGGGGATTGGCCAGTATCCTTTTGTGAGGTCAAGTGTTGTAATATACCTGGTTGTTCTGAGACAGCCAAGGAGCTCATCGATCCAGGGCAATGGATAGGCATCAAACTTAATGATTGAATTTACCTTCTGGAAGTCTATGCAGAATCGGAGAGTCCCAACAGGCTTTGTGACTTGCACTATGGGACTGCACCACTCGCTCCATGATTGGTCAATGACCCCAATTCCAACATCACTTGGACTTCCTTCTCAATGATCTCCCCCATCTGTCATGGGAGGGGGCGGGTGGTCATCTGGACTACCTGCCCATGGGTCATCTGGATAGTGTGCCGCACATCCATGGTCTGACCTGGGAGTGCAGTGAAAGTTGTGCAGAAGGCCTTCAGCAGGCACAGGGCTTGTTTCTGTTGTTTGGCTGACAGGTTGTCACCCAATTGTGACTCCCCAGTCTCAACCATACCAGGAACCTGGCGTCCTAGGGCTCAGGAGGGTATGGGGCAATCAGCAGTCCCTTACATGCATGCCAAAGCTTCAAGAGGTTGATGTGGTAGATCTGCTTCTTCTTTTTCTAGTCCGGATAGTGAACCTCAAATGTGACCGGTCCCGCCCGTTGGACTATTTGGTATGGGCCCTGCCAATAGGCAAGGAGCTTTGTATCCTCTGAGGGAAGAAGCAGAAGCACCCTGTCCTTGGGCTCAAATGTGTGGGCCCGGGTCCCCTGGTTGTAGCTTTGGTCCTGGGCTCCCTGTGCCATCTGCAGATTTTCTTTTGCAAGGGCACCTTCCCAAGCCAGAAATCCCTGCAATGGCAGGACATACTGCAAGAGTCCTTGGGCAGCCGAAGGGATGTTCTCCCCGGCCTCTCTCATTAGATCCTGCAGGCCATGGGGCTGCCAGCAGTACAGGAGCACCTCCCTAATAGCAAGCAATAACGATGGGATCAGCTGGTCCCACTGGTGTAATTCTTGTGAGGAAAACTTTCATAGCATGTCTTTTAGGGTCCTGTTAAAATGTTCAACCAGCCCAGGGACGGCTCAGGGAAGCGGGTAGCATAGTCCATCAGAACAAGAATATAATGCAACCCAGCATTACTCTTAGGGAAGGCCCCACCAGGTCCAGCACAACATACTCAAAGGGGACCCCCACTACGGGCAACGGGACCAAGGAAACTTTTGACACCCCTGGGGTGGGGTGGCAATTTGGCCCTCTGGGCATGAACTAAAGTAATCCCTCACCTCATGATGGACCCCGGCCAGAAGAAGTGAGTTAGAATTCAGGCCAGTGTCTTCTCTTGCTCCAAATGGCCAGCTGCAGGGAGTCATGGGTGAGCTTCAAAATGGCCTTCCTATGACAGTGGGGGATGACCAATTGGGTCCTGACTTCCTGAGTCCTGATCGACATGGTTGAGGTGATCACCTGTCAGCTCGAATCAGGGCCACTGTGCATCCCTCAGGGGATCAGTCACATCTCCAGCAACCTGGGCTACCTGTTTGTAAGCCCGGCTGATGGTGGGGTCGTCCTTCTGGTCACTGAAAAAATCTGTAACAGGGGTCATTATGGGAACTTCCTCCAGGAGCTCTGGAGGTGTCATTGGAATCATGGGTTCGTCAGAGGGTTCCTCTTGGAGATTCTTAGCTTCCCCATCTCCTTCCACAATGAGGTCTTCCTCCATGGCTACCTGGGTGGGGGATGTCCTGCGACCCATGGTCTGAAGCAGTTTTGCATACCCTGGCCAGTTTCATCCAAGGATGATCAGATAGGTGAGTGTGGGGCCAACCCCATGGCTATAACATGCATCAGTCCTTCTATGGTCAGAGAGATCTGGGCACTGAGGTACAACTTTACATCCCTGTGTATACACTGGAGCTGTATCTCTCCACCCGCTTGTGCGGGATCAGGGGCAAACTCTTGTCAGACAAGGGTTTGTCTACAGCCTGAATCTATGAGGACTGTGACCTGTTTTTGCCCAAGTTCCACAGCGGTTGTTAGCTTCGGGGTGGACTGTCAGCAAGCACGAGACTCTCTCTGGTGTAGATTTGGCTGAAGCTACAGTCCAGCTCATGGCATTCATGTTATAAGTGTCCAAACCAACTGCAGGAGAAGCAGGGTCCCACCTTCAGTCGGCCTGGCTGGGGGATGCCCTCCATAGAGGGACGGGATTTATAGTGTCGACGCTTCTTGTCAGAGCCGTCATAACATCTGTGCCCTTAGTCAGGGTAGGGCAGCAAAGAGCCAGTGGCTCCGCCCTGTACTCAGGGCTGAGCAACAAGAGGGCCGGGCTTCCTAAGTCTAGCAGATGGCTGACGAATGCAGGTTCTTGGCCTAAAGAGGGGTACTGCCACCCCAGGGTGGGATGGCAGGGTTAGGGGGACGCAGGCCCACCTGACTCCACTGCGTCCCAGCCCAGGGCTTTAACAGTGGCAGAGTGGTCTGCACTGGGTCAACGGGGATTACAGCCACAACATGCTGACCCAGTCTCCGATATCAACGCAGCCAGACTAGAGTTGGCTGCCCCTGGGCCACTTCCTACCTTGTCTTGGGGTGTACCTGAATCTGCAGAGGTCCTCCGGTTCATTGGGATAGAAGGCCAATTGTAGTCCCAGCAACTCCTCCATGGCTTGGTCAGCGGATGGCTCCAGCAGCTCTGGCCAGTCCTTAGTTTCCTGGGGTCTGCTGCAGACTCCCAGCTCCAGAGTGGGCAGGAGGCATCTGGCTCCTTCAGCAGCTGCAGCCTAACTGAGCTCCAGGACCCGCCCTTTATACTTCCTGTTCTGCCCTCGGGTGGGAGGGGCAAGCACAACCTGGCTCTGCCCACCAGGGTTCACAGAGTGGTCCCTCCCCCTCTGGCTCAGTGGGAGGCCATTCCACCTCACTATAGTCTCCCATCTGACTAGTAGCTAGTCCTAATACTGCTTAACTTTTGTTAACTGACAAATTCACAGCTGGAGATAACATGTTTCCCACAAAAGTTAATCACAAAGCTCATTTGTTATGCTATTCTTTGTGTTTTATACATGGGTATATAGAGTTTAAAAGAAAACAGCATGGAGAAAAATAGAATAAATATTTGTTTATTTTCCTGAATATGGGATGCTATCATAATTTTTCAAATTTTCATGCTCCCTCTCATATATGTAGGATGTAATTTTCCACTCCATTACTTCAGATTTATTCCTGTGTGGCTGTCACAGAAGTATAAAACTCATGTAAAACATCAGAGAGTAAGACCTTATGTATTTTACAGGATTACTTGTTTCAGTCTTATGTGTAATGAGAGAAACAATAACTCATTAGAATCAAAGTCCTTGGTAAGAAGTAACAAGGAATTTATTTTTTATATTTTAATGTAACATTTTTTAAATTTCATATATTATTAGACTGGAAGAGGTCAAACTTGAACTCAAGAATTTTGAATTCTCCTGATTCTGCATATTTTTCCAGGGACTCCTCTCCTGGTATTTTCAGATTGATCCTGTTAGCTAGAAATTCACTGACCTCTTTTGTTTTGAGAAACATTTTCCACAAAATTGCTTCAAGTTTGAAAAAAAAATCGTAAATTTGAAAATTGGCAAATTCTTTTGAAAAACATTTTTGCTGTCAAATTTTCATGCACCTTAAGTGTGTATGTATTGACTTGCCACTTGAACAATCTATATCCACAGTCTACATATCTTTGTGCCTTTGATTGGTTAGTTGCTCGCAATTTTTTAAAAACATATAGAATTCTGTTTTTCATACCACTGACAGCTAAATACACTGGCCTGGCCAGTAACAAAAACTACATTTTATTTGAGAGACTCATTCTGTTTAATTTTCTAGTAATGAAAATAATGCCATGGACCTGATTCAGGCCTGCGATACACTGTTGTAACTCCATTAATTTCAATGAAGTTTCACTGGTATAAAAAACTGGAGTTACACAGTGGTAAATCAGGACCCAGATATTCATTTTCATGAACCCTGGAAAAAAAGCATGAGAGCATACATGCTCTGCACAGCATAATCCAGATCATAACAAATTGCTGAGTGGTCTGTGACTTTTAATTAGAGCTACAAAGACCAGTTCATCTGACTTCTAAACTTCAGTAAATAACTAACTTGTTTTTCTTTTGGCTTGCCAGGCCTGAAGTGTATATATGCAATCCTGGGTTTGAAGACCTTTCCTTTTAATCCAAACCTAAAATAACATTTATAGAATTGGAATTTCTGTCATCTATATTCAGTGAAATAAATATAAAGATATTACACTAATGCACTGAACCATTTAACCAACCACGCAGCACTTTTAAGTTAGGTGGTTGTATTGTAGGCTATAGATTATTTCTTTTAAAATAATCAATCTTTTTGGGATGTACACAGTGTGAGGATAAGGCATTTCTCTAACACTAATCTTCTTCACTTGCTCATCTCAATATATGTGCTGCATCACACAGTACTGTTAAAAACAGAGGCAACAGTTCAATACTGAAAGTTGTAGTTACGGTTATCAGATAGTTTTAAAATTTTCTTACAGTTGAGATGTTTCCCTATAGATAGCAAAGCATATGATTCTGACATGCCAATTTTGTATTTGGACAAATAACGTTTTACCATTAGTTTTGTTTGTTTGTTTGAACATTGCTATTGCAATTTAACCACCTGTACACAGTGTTTTGGTGCAATATAAAGCTTAATTGTAATGCTTGACTTACTATTTTGATATAAAAAGGCATCTCCAAAAGGGTATTGTATCTTCCACTTAGGTCCATGGTTAAAATAGGTACCACATCAGTAATGGGTGAAAGTAAATACCAACCATGAGTATATGAGTGACCAATGTATGATGCATTTTTTGACAGTTACCTATTTTCTACAAACACAATACTAGTAATTGGTATCCTTCCTGTCCACTGCATCAGAGAAACTAAATATGAAGGATGGATTGTGTATGAGTGCAGGCCAGTGTGCATGAGAAGCCTCTCCATATTGCACCTTGGGCACAGTGAACAGGCACTCCTACTTCTCAAATCACAGGGATTCTTATTTCCTACCATAGGGGATGTTGTGAAGGCCAGATGTATAATTGGATTCATAAAAAAATCAGATAAATTCATGGAGGATAGATCCCTCAATGCTATTAGCCAAGATGATCAGGGATGAAACCCTGTGCTCTGGGGATCTCTAAGCCTCTGACTTGCGGGTTCTGGGACTGAACAACAGGGAATAGATCACTTGATAATTGCCCTATGTTCATTTCCTTTGAAACATCTGGCATTGGCTTCCTGTGGGAAGACCGGATACTGAGCTAGGTGGTCCACTGATCTGACCCATTATGGCCCTTCTTATGTTCTGATGTTTTTATGACTGCACCTGACTTTTGACCTTCTGCTTCATAACACACCCAGCACACATACCAATGGCTTAATAATTACAAGAAGCCTGATATATTGAATAGTGGCAGTGGTTACAAAACCATTAAAAGAAGCAAAGGGATCAGTTTTCTTCTGCAGTACCTTTATACTCCTCCTTCGGCATAAAAGGGATGCTCTAGAAGGTGGAACTGGACCTGAGATAATGCATTTGTTATGGGGGCATTTCATGTAGAACTAGCAGGACTGTTCTATGCCTTTCCTCTTTGCACTCTGTTGTGTGCTGTAGGAAGGTGAGCGGCGGGAACACACTGCTCATTCTCAGCTGCCCATGGGCCTCAAGCCCCTTTTTACCTCTCAGTCTGCTTTTCTATTGTTCACATTGCAGCAGCATCAGGATGTGAGAAAGACAAAATTAAGCTTTAACAGTTGGGCAAAACATCCAAAGTTTTGATGCTTAACCAAAGTTTATCCATGGATTTGTGAATACACTCAAACTTTTAGATGTTTATCAGAACCCCAGACAATTTGAGGACCTGATATTTGTTTTATTTCTGGTATTGAGCAAAAAAATCCAGCATGTGTCCTCTAGAACTGGGGTTGATGAGAAAATATTATGAGAATAATGTCATTTCTCAGTCCACGCGCATCTTCATCCTACCCCACACAGACCCATGTGACTCAGCTCTTCCAAGGCACTACCACCTCTTTAAGAGCCAGATGATCCCTTCCTCCCCCTCCCTTTTCAAAATACATGGTTTCAGGCATGGGGGCTATTACCCTTCCTTCAAATCTTCCTGTTTGCATGGAAAGTCCATGTTTTATTGGATTTTCTGAGTTCTCCTGAAGTTCCTGCATAGCCCTTGTCATGAACAAATTGCCTGCTCTCAAGTGGCTGAGCAGGAGATCCCTGGGAATTGTTGTTCCCTGTCCCCTTTCTGTGACAACAGTTCCACAGACTAGGACTCCACTTTCGAGGGCCTCTGGGATCATGAAAGGGCTCCAGAGCAATTGGAAACTTATTTCAGGGGTGGTGCCAAGAGCAAAGTGGTCTCAGGGTGTGGCTGCGAGACCTTGCCTCAGAAACATAGGACATAAAAGTCCCAGGAACTGCCATAACAGAGAGATGACAGTGATCTACAAACCAATCTCCCCGACTCCTCTAAGTCTTCTTGCAGAGATCAACTCATGGTAATGTTGAGCTGCTTCCATGCCTCTCTTTGGTGGTATGGGGGTGTGTAGTGAACACAGGGAAGCCTGTGTGTGAGAAGGAGCCCTAGGGAATCTTGGGGATGCTCTGGGGAGCACTGAGAAAGCTGGGCTGATATGGGATAACAGGTTGAAATTATGGATGCTGGGAGAGCTTAGGAAAATACAGGTTTAAAGAAAATTTTGGGAGCCTGCAGGAGACAGAAAGAGGGATTTGCAGATAGCAGTGCAGAGATAGATTAAGATGGGGAGATTAGGTTGTGGGAGAGAAGAGAAACGAAAGAGAGGCCTGGGGAGTGGGCAGCTGGATGGAGAGAAGGGCCCTGTTCTTTTGAGGATGATATGGGTAAGGGCGAGAAAGTGAGCACCTGAGGGAAGAGTTGTACCAGAGATGAGGATAAAAAATAATATACAGGAAAGGAAATACAAATAATGAACATGGAAAGTAAAAAAGATGGGAGAAAGAAGGAAAGAAATACAATTAGAGAAAACAAAATGAATCACTGATGGGGAAAAATTTGTAATAGAAAAGAATTGAGAAGGTTGAAGTAATAAAAGCCATATGAAAGAATTAAGAAAAATATTGTAGGGAGCAAAGACTTAAAGGGCTTGTTTTCAAGTACTTTAGATGTGCACTTGCATTAATAAAATGCATGCCTAATTCATGCTTGCAATTACTGCGAGTGCCAACAGAAATCAAATGACCCTATAGATAGCTATATGATGATTTGTCTGCACAACTGTGATACATTTTCCAATTTGTGAGTAGAAAAGTTTTACTTGGGGGCAGGGGCAGGTAGTGGAAGGTAGGAGAATTTTGTGTGGACAAGAGTATCCTGATGAAGGAGGGATGTTGCTGAAGGGAATAGGCTGATGAGTGGGGGTAGGTGGAGTGCTACAGGAAAGGGGTCAATGTGGGTTGGACCAGATGGACCTCTGGGGAAGGAGGGCCCAGAAAAGGTTTGCAGGGAGGGAGCATGAAGTAAGTTTGGTGGTGGGAATATGAAAATGTCCTGTGCGGTCGGTGGGTTGAAAATCAGGAGGGCATATGCCAGAGGAGGATTTGGCTGTATTGTCCTCACATTAGAATACATCCACTCCATCATGACCAAAGAAGACAATCCAAGCTAGGAGTGAAAAGGGGCGGGGGAGGGGGGGTATTTGAAAAGCTGTTGAATGCTCTACTATGGGGAAAGAGATCTGATTTTCTGAGGGCTCACAAGAGCTAGAACTTCTTAGTTAAGATAGATTAGGTAAATATCTGAATTTCTGGATGGTTATTTTGAGGTTCCCCAGAAGAAAAACCTCTTGCTACAAAGATAGATCTATGTTGTTAGGTTCACTTTGATTATGTTGGGACCACTTCTTTGCAGGCCCTCACAAAAACTGACACCAGATCACATACTAAATAGGCTAGTTGCATTCCTGAACTTAATGCTGATTCCCATGTGAATATATGCAAGCTGATAACTGACTAACTATGCTCTCCTACTATAGAGCAAAGGTAGAACTGGCTTCCTGTATATTTTTCTTTGTATTCTGGTTTTTCTGGATTGCTGTATACCCCATGACCATTTGAGCAATATTGAGGAGTAGGATTTGATGTGCTCCTGTGTGTAGTTTGACAACGTGGAAAGCTGTTTGTTCTATTGCATTCCCCTCAGTGCTAGAAACAGGGCAAGAATCACTTAAAGGAGATCATTTTAGCTTTAGTCTATCACAAGCAGGGAACACCTGGAAATGGTGAAATACTATGAATTCCCATACACAGACAAATTCTACTCTCATTTATGCCACACTAAATACAGAGGAATTCTACTGTCTTTATTGTGATGAGGCTTTTTCTTTTTCCCCTCATGAGACAATATTGCTCATAGTTAAAAAAAAAAAAACTACTTTGATATTCACTCTAAGTTTTCTCTGTCTTGATTTCATCACATTACTTCTAATTATATCCCTGTATATTAATCTAAAATATTTGTGCTCTCTCACTCTTTATATATTTATAGAACATTATCATGACCTGCTTTTTCTTGTCTTTTTGTAAAATGTATGTATATAATTCCATGAGACAAAAAAGAAAGAAAAAGCAAAACAAAAACTGTGTGAAAAGAATGTTATTAAGGTTACAAAGTCAAGCGACCAAAAGCTAGGAAATGCCAGAATTAAGGTTGTTGGCATAATAGAATGGTGAAACAGACCCTTAGTGTGAATGCACTGGAAGTTTGGCTCTCTGTTTACCACTGTCCTCTCCCAGAGCCAAAGAGAGAATCCAGAATTCCTGATCACCCATATTCCACTGCTGACTAGTAAATAGATGTGCAACCTACTGGAAAAGCATGTATCAATTTCTCCTCCAGTGGCTGGTCTAAAAAAAAGCCAGCAATTATTTTTGTTGTTCAAGTAATAAGGATCTAAACTAGGGATCTGAAGGTCAAGATCTCAAACCCCGCTGAGGATATCTGGGAGAGGATGGTATAGTTGCATGTAATTTACAGTGAGAAGACCACTCTAAAAGAGATTTTGTAGCTGAAAAAATATAATAATCTATAAATTATTATCGGCATTATCAATACGTATTTCACATTTCAATCTTTTGTCACACATTATGCATGTATACTTCACTGTTCAGTGTGTATATTATGCATCACACTTCTGTGCCCAGTCTACGGAGGATGTAAGTCTGTGACATCTCTGAGCTTTTGAGCATAGCTTTTTAGTGCAGTTATAACGGCTTGTGTTGTTTAGTTCTGGAGGCATCTGGTCACAGTCCCTGCTGTTAGCCAAGATGGACTCTGCCACACTTGGAGGTGTCCTACACTGGCATGTTTGAAGGTTGAGAGGCATGTGTCTTACTGGAAAGCATGGGGGACACATGAGCAGGAGCAGCACAATAGGTAGACCTACTGGCACAATGTAGGCACATGCACACTGCTGCCGCAGCCACTCCTGCCAGTATCCAATTTTCAGAAGCCCATGAGATGCTATAGAGTATTTTGGGACGTTGAGTCTTTCATAGAGTTCTCCCCTCTAGCACACAAGTTATTTCATCACTGCTAAATATGGATGGTTGCTTCTGGTGTACTTTTATAAGTGGGGCTAACATGTTATAGACAAAGAAGTTACTGAGGCACATCACAGGCTCTCATAGTGTTCAGGAGGGTCCACATAGTCAGGGGCAGCTTCAGCAGCAAAGTTTATCCCTTCAGTTTCCAGGCAGGGGTGGCTGCCTTTCCTTCTGGTTCTTGGGAGCTGTGCACTGAGGCACACAAAAGCTGTATACAAAACTTGGAAACAAAAATCAACCGCTATTGGCAGTTAAGGTTACGGCAGGACACACCCCACCCACCCAAAATTTTAAAAGAATGCACATAAGAAGTTCAGTGCAAAGATTCTTGTTTCCTTTCTACTTTCATATTGGCTGTTGACAACAAACTCTTTTGCTTCATAAGGCTTTCACACCCATCTCCAACAGACACCAAAAAGCAGTATGTACCATCAAACTCGCTCTTTAATGTAAAACCTTAACAGTGACTTGAGCAGTGTTTAAGGTCATATAACTTCCAAAATGAACAAAATGTATAACAATCAGATATGCTGATCTGTTGATTTAACTGATATCAAATCATATAAGGTCACCCTTAAGAAAGTATTATTCATGGAAGTAAGGATCTCAGGATTTGGTCCAATCTGTATGTGATTTGTGTCCATCATCTGAAAAGTTTGTATAAATCTATACTGATAACGGAAAAAAATATTTCAAACTTCTTATTCTTCTAAGTAGTAACTAGAGTTGACTGGACAATGACAGCTATACTTTGCAGCAACTTTTTAGGTTTCTAAATTTGTTTATGTTTCACCCAGTAGTTATGTGCATGGTCTGGGTTGTGGGAGACCCACATTAAACTCCCAGATCTTTTTTTTTTCATACCACATCACTCTGAATCAGGTAGAGTAGGGACTTAAACCCACATAGAATCATAGAATCATAGAATATAAGGGTTGGAAGGGACCCCAGAAGGTCATCTAGTCCAACCCCCTGCTCAAAGCAGGACCAATTCCCAGTTAAATCATCCCAGCCAGGGCTTTGTCAAGCCTGACCTTAAAAACCTCTAAGGAAGGAGATTCTACCACCTCCCTAGGTAACGCATTCCAGTGTTTCACCACCCTCTTAGTGAAAAAGTTTTTCCTAATATCCAATCTAAACCTCCCCCACTGCAGCTTGAGACCATTACTCCTCGTTCTGTCATCTGATACCATTGAGAACAGTCTAGAGCCATCCTCTTTGGAACCCCCATTCAGGTAGTTGAAAGCAGCTATCAAATCCCCCCTCATTCTTCTCTTCTGCAGGCTAAACAATCCCAGCTCCCTCAGCCTCTCCTCATAACTCATGTGTTCCAGACCCCTAATCATTTTTGTTGCCCTTCGCTGGACTCTCTCCAATTTATCCACATCCTTCTTGAAGTGTGGGGCCCAAAACTGGACACAGTACTCCAGATGAGGCCTCACCAATGTCGAATAGAGGGGAACGATCACGTCCCTCGATCTGCTCGCTATGCCCCTACTTATACATCCCAAAATGCCATTGGCCTTCTTGGCAACAAGGGCACACTGCTGACTCATATCCAGCTTCTCGTCCACTGTCACCCCTAGGTCCTTTTCCGCAGAACTGCTGCCTAGCCATTCGGTCCCTAGTCTGTAGCTGTGCATTGGGTTCTTCCGTCCTAAGTGCAGGACCCTGCACTTATCCTTATTGAACCTCATCAGATTTCTTTTGGCCCAATCCTCCAATTTGTCTAGGTCCTTCTGTATCCTATCCCTCCCCTCCAGCGTATCTACCACTCCTCCCAGTTTAGTATCATCCGCAAATTTGCTGAGAGTGCAATCCACACCATCCTCCAGATCATTTATGAAGATATTGAACAAAACCGGCCCCAGGACCGACCCTTGGGGCACTCCACTTGATACCGGCTGCCAACTAGACATGGAGCCATTGATAACTACCCGTTGAGCCCGACAATCTAGCCAGCTTTCTATCCACCTTGTAGTGCATTCATCCAGCCCATACTTCCTTAACTTGCTGACAAGAATACTGTGAGAGACCGTGTCAAAAGCTTTGCTAAAGTCAAGAAACAATACATCCACTGCTTTCCCTTCATCCACAGAACCAGTAATCTCATCATAGAAGGCGATTAGATTAGTCAGGCATGACCTTCCCTTGGTGAATCCATGCTGGCTGTTCCTGATCACTTTCCTCTCATGCAAGTGCTTCAGGATTGATTCTTTGAGGACCTGCTCCATGATTTTTCCAGGGACTGAAGTGAGGCTGACTGGCCTGTAGTTCCCAGGATCCTCCTTCTTCCCTTTTTTAAAGATTGGCACTACATTAGCCTTTTTCCAGTCATCCGGGACTTCCCCGGTTCGCCACGAGTTTTCAAAGATAATGGCCAATGGCTCTGCAATCACAGCTGCCAGTTCCTTCAGCACTCTCGGATGCAACTCGTCCGGCCCCATGGACTTGTGCACGTCCAGCTTTTCTAAATAGTCCCTAACCACCTCTATCTCCACAGAGGGCTGTCCATCTCTTCCTCATTTTGTGATGCCCAGCGTAGCAGTCTGGGAGCTGACCTTGTTAGTGAAAACAGAGGTAAAAAAAGCATTGAGTACATTAGCTTTTTCCACATCCTCTGTCACTAGGTTGCCTCCCTCATTCAGTAAGGGGCCCACACATTCCTTGGCTTTCTTCTTGTTGCCAACATACCTGAAGAAACCCTTCTTGTTACTCTTGACATCTCTGGCTAGCTGCAGCTCCAGGTGCGATTTGGCCCTCCTGATAACATTCCTACATGCCCGAGCAATATTTTTATACTCTTCCCTGGTCATATGTCCAACCTTCCACTTCTTGTAAGCTTCTTTTTTATGTTTAAGATCCGCTAAGATTTCACCATTAAGCCAAGCTGGTCGCCTGCTATATTTACTATTCTTTCGACTCATTGGGATGGTTTGTCCCTGTAACCTCAACAGGGATTCCTTGAAATACAGCCAGCTCTCCTGGACTCCTTTCCCCTTCAAGTTAGTCCCCCAGGGGATCCTGGCCATCCGTTCCCTGAGGGAGTCGAAGTCTGCTTTCCTGAAGTCCAGGGTCCGTATCGTGCTGCTTACATATAACACCCATGGCCCTAACCACCAGGCTATAGAATATGAGACAGTCTTTCACCCTCACTCCCATCTTCCCACTGAAACCTTTTTTTAAAAAATGATTGGGTTTTGGCTTTAATTTTATTTCATCAGAATGTTCTGACTAGGGCCGTCAAGTGATTAAAAAACTTAATCACAATTAATCGCACAATTAAAAAAGTTAATCATGTGATTAATTGCACTGTTAAACAATAATAGAATACCATTTATTTAAATAGTTTTGGATATTTTCTACATTTTAAATATATTGATTACAATTACAACACAGAATACAAAGTGTACAGTACTCACTTTATATTTATTTTTGATTATAGTATTTGCACTATAAAAAAACAAAAGAAATTGTATTTTTCAATTCACCTAATACAAGTACTATAGTGAAATCTCTTTATCATCAAAGTGCAACTTACAAATGTAGAATTATGTACAAAAAATGGCACTCAAAAATAAAACAAAGTAAAATTTTAGAGCCTGCAAGTCCACTCAGTCCTACTTCTTCTTCAGCCAATTGCTCAGACAAACAAATTTGTTTACATCCTTAGGAGATAATGCTACCTACTTCTTTTTTATAATGTCATCTGAAAGTGAGAATAGGCACTGTTGTAGCTGATGTCACAAGATATTTACATGCCAGATGCACTAAAGATTCATATGTCCCCTTCATTCTTCAACCACCATTCTGAGGCTGAGGAGCATACATTCACATAAGGAATTCATTGACAGTATTCATATGGAGACTTCCAAGGCTGAGGACGCTACCCAGCTAGAGAGGACTCCTGTCATGCCACCAGGGGAGGAGGATAAGGCTCTGGTACAGGGAGGACACTGGCTGCTGGTTACTTCTGGCAGCAGGCAATGCTCCATCCCTACTCCCAACCCACCCACCATGGTGATGGAGAACTGTTATGCTGCCCTGGCAACTAGTGATGAGGAATCTCCCCCAAAGGTTGAGGAGAAGAAGTCATGTACCCCCAAGGCTGGGAGGATCACAGCCACCATGCCCAGGAGGAAACACAGGGTAGCGGTGGCTAGAGACTCTCTTCTGAGGGGGAGGGAGGCACCCATCTGTCACCCTGACATGGAATCCCAGGAGGAATGCTGCCTGCCAGGGGCCCATATCCGAGACATTACAGAGGGATTGTCGAGAATCATCTGGTCCTCTGACTACTACCCCATGCTGTTCATCCATGTGGGCACTAATGATGCTGTGAGGTCTGACCCTCAGCAGATCAGAAGTGACTACAGGGCTCTGGCAGTAAGGGTGAGGGAGTTGGGAGTGCAGGTGGTTCTCTTCTGTCCTTCCAGTCAAGAGTAGGGGCCTTGGCAGAGGCAGATGCATCCTGGAGGTGAATGCCTGGCTGCAAGGATTGTGTCACCAGGAGGGCTTCGGCTTCCTTGACCATGAGATGTTGTTCCAGAAGAAGGACTGTTAAGCAGAGATAGAGTCCACCTATCGAGGAAGGGGAAGAGCATATTTGGCTACAGACTGGCTAACCTAGTGAGGAGGGCTTTAAACTAGGTTCAACAGGGGCAGGCGACAAAAGCCCAGAGGTAAATCAGAAACATGGAGACCTGGGAGAAGGGTCAGGCTCTGTGGGGAGCATGCACTGTTATAGCAGAAATAAGGGAGAGACAAGACAGAACTGGGGTGGGGGATAAAATCAGTATCTTAGATGTCTGTATACTAATGTGAGAAGTATGAGGAATAAGCAGGAAGATCTTGAAATGCTAGTAAATAAACACAACTATGACATAGTTGGCATCACAGAGACTTGGTGGGATAATATGCATGACTGGAATATTGGTATAGAAAAATACAGCTTGCTCAGGAAGGACAGGCAGGGAAAAAAGGGAGAAGGTGTTGCCTTATGTATTAAAAATGCATGCACTTGGACTGAGGTTGAGATAGAAATAAGAGACAGACTTGTTGAAAGTCTCTGGGTAAGGATAAAAGAGGTAAAAAACAAGGGTGATGTCACAGTAGTGCTCTACTACAGACCACCAAACGATGAAGAAGAGGTGGATGAGGCTTTTTTTTAAACAACTAACAAAATCATCCAAAGCACAGGATTTGGTGGTGATGGGGGACTTCAACTACCCAGACATCTGATGGGAAAATAACACAGCAGGGCAAAGATAATCCAACAAGTTCTTGGAATGTATTGGGGAGAATTTTTTATTTCAGAAGGTGGAGAAAAGTACTAGACGGGAGGCTGTTCTAGATTTGTTTTTAACAAATAGGGAGGAACTGGTTGAGAATTTGAAAATGGAAAGTAATTTGGGTGAAAGTGATCATGAAATGGTAGAGTTCATGATTCTAAGGAATGGTAGGAGGGAGAACAGCACAATAAAGACAATGGATTTCAAGAAGGCAGACTTTAGCAAACTCAGGGAGTTGATAGGTAAAATCCCATGGGTAGCAAGTCTAAGGGGAAAAACAGTTGAAGACTGTTGGCAGTTTTTCAAAGAGACATTATTAAGGGCACAAGAGCAAACTATCCCACTGTGCAGGAAAGATAGGAAGTATGGCAAGAGACCATGCTGGCTTAACCAGGAGATCTTCAATGATCTTAAACTCAAAAAAGAGTCCTACAAAATGTGGAAACTCGGTCAAATTACAAAGGATGAATATAAACAAACAACACAAGTATGTAGGGACAAAATTAGAAAAGCTAACGTACAAAATGAGATCAAACTAGCTAGGGTCATAAAAGGAAACAAGAAAACATTCTACAAATACATTAGAAGTAAGAGGAAGACCAAGGGCAGAGTATGCCCGTTACTCAATGATGGGGGAAAGACAATAATAGAAAATGTGGAAATGGCAGAGGTGCTTAACAACTTCTTTGTTTTGATTTTCACCAAGAAGGTTGGTGGCAATTGGATGCATAACATAGTGAATGCCATTGAAAATGAGGTAGGATCACAAGAGGCTAAAATAGGGAAAGAACAAGTTAAAAATTACTTAGACAAGTTAAATGTCTTCAAATCACCAGGGCCTGATGAAATGCATCCGAGAATGCTAAAGGAGCTGACTGAGGAGATATCTGGGACATTAGCAATTATCTTTGAAAAGTCATGGACGATGACATTCCACGGGAGACATTCCAGAAGAATGGAAAAGGGCAAATATAGTGCACATCTATAAAAAGGGAAATAAGGATAACCTGGGGAATTACAGACCAGTCAGCTTAATTTCTGTACCCAGAAAGATAATGGAGCAATCAATTTGCGAACACCTAGAAGATAATAAGGTGATAAATTACAGTCAGCATGGATTTGTCAAGAAAAAATCATGTCAAAACAACCTGATAGCTTTCTTTGACAAGGTAGCAAGCCTTGTGGATAGGGGGAAAGCCGTAGATGTGGTATATCTTGACTTTAATAAAGCTTTTGATACTGTCTCACATGACCTTCTCATAAACAAAAAAGGGAAATATAACCTAGATGGAGCTACTATAAGGTGGGTGCATAATTGGTTGGAAAACCATTCCCAAAGAGTAGTTATCAGTGGTCCACAGTCATGCTGGAAGGGCAAAATGAGTGGGGTCCCACAGGGATCGGTTCTGTTCAATATCTTCATCAATTATTTAGATAATGGCTTAGAGTATATATTTATAAAGTTTGCGGATGATACCAAGCTGGGAGGGTTTGCAAAGTGCTTTGGAGGATAGGATTAAAATTCAAAATGATCTGGACAAACTGGAGAAATGGTCTGAAGTAAATAGGATGAAATTCAATAAGGACAAATGCAAAGTACTCTACTTAGGAAGGAACGATCAGTTGCACACATACAAAATGGGAAATGACTGCCTAGGAAGGAATACTGCTGAAAGGGATCTGGGGGGTCATAGTGGATCACAAGCTAAATATGAGTCAACAGTGTAACCTATTTCCCCTTGTTTTTTCCTACCCCCCGCCCAGACGTTCTTGTTAAACCCTGGATTTGTGCTGGAAATGGCCCACCTTGATTATCATACACATTGTAAGGAGAGTGGTCACTTTAGATAAGCTATTACCAGCACGAGAGTGGGGTGGGAGGAGGTATTTTTTCATGCTTTGTGTGTATATAAAAAGATCTTCTACACTTTCCACAGTATGCATCCGATGAAGTGAGCTGTAGCTCACGAAAGCTTATGCTCACATAAATTGGTTAGTCTCTAAGGTGCCACAAGTACTCCTTTTCTTTTTGCGAATACAGATTAACATGGCTGTTACTCTGAAACCAGTGTAACACTGTTGCAAAAATAGCAAACAACATTCTGGGATGTACTAGCAGGAGTATTGTAAGCAAGACATGAGAAGTAATTATTCCGCTCTACTCTGCAATGATTGAGTATTGTGTCCAGTTCTGGGCACCACATTTCAGGAAAGATGTGGACAAATTGGAGAAAGTCCAGAGAAGAGTGACAAGAATAATTAAAGGTCTAGAAAACATGACCTATGAGGGAAGATTGAAAAAAAATGGGTTTGTTTAGTCTGGAGAAGAGAAGACTGAGAGGAGGACATAAGAGTTCTTACAATGAGGAGGGAGAAAAATTATTCTTCTTAACCTCTGAGGATAGGACAAGAAACAATGGGCTTAAATTGTAGCAAGGGAGGTTTAGGTTGGACATTAGGAAAAAATTCCTAACTGTCAGAGTCGTTAAGCACTGGAATAAATTGCCTTGGGAGATTGTGGAATCTCCATCATTGGGGATTTTTAAGAGCAGGTTGGACAAACATCTGTCAGGAATAAGAACATAAGAATGGCCATACTGGGTCAGACCAAAGGTCCATCCAGCCCAGTATCCTGTCTACCGACAGTGGCCAATGCCAGGTGCCCCAGAGGGAGTGAACCTAACAGGTAAGGATCAAGTGATCTCTCTCCTGCCATCCATCTCCACCCTCTGACAAACAGAGGCTAGGGACACCATTCCTTACACATCCTGGCTAATAGCCATTCATGGACTTAACCTCCATGACTTTATCTAGTTCTCTTTTAAACCATGTTATAGTGCTAGCCTTCACAACCTCCTCAGGCAAGGAGTTCCACAGGTTGACTGTGTGCTGAGTGCAGAAGAACTTCCTTTTATTTGTTTTAAACCTGCTACCAATTAATTTCATTTGGTGGCCCCTAGTTCTTATATGGGAACAAGTAAATAACTTTCCTTATTCACTTTCTCCACACCGCTCATGATTTTATATACCTCTATCATATCTCCCCTTAGTCTCCTCTTTTCCAAGCTGAAAAGTTCTAGCCTCTTTAATTTATCTTCATATAGAACCTGTTCCAAACACCTAATCATTTTAGTTGCCCTTTTCTGAACCTTTTCTAATGCCAGTATATCTTTTTTGAGATGAAGGGACCACATCTGTACACAGTATTCAACATGTGGGCGTACCATGCATTTATATAAGGGCAATAAGATATTCTCCGTCTTATTCTCTATCCCTTTTTTAATGATTCCTAACATCCCGTTTGCTTTTTTGACTGCCGCTGCACACTGCATGGACATCTTCAGAGAACTATCTGCGATGACTCCAAGATCTTTCTCCTGATTAGTTGTAGCTAAATTAGCCCCCATCATATTGTATGTATAATTGGGGTTATTTTTTCCAATGTGCATTACTTTACATTTATGCACATTAAATTTCATTTGCTATTTTGTTGCCCAATCACTTAGTTTTGTGAGATCTTTTTGAAGTTCTTCACAGTCTGCTTTGGTCTTAACTATCTTGAGCAGTTTAGTATCATCTGCAAACTTTACCACCTCTTTGTTTATCCCTTTCTCCAGATCATTTATGAATAGGTTGAAAAGGATTGGTCCTAGGACTGACCCTTGGGGAACACCGCTAGTTACCCCTCTCCATTCTGAACATTTACCATTTACGTCTACCCTTTGTTCCCTGTCTTTTAACCAGTTCTCAATCCATGAAAGGATCTTCCCTCTTATCCCATGACAACATAATTTACATAAGAGCCTTTGGTGAAGGACTTTGTCAAAGGCTTTCTGGAAATCTAAGTACACTATGTCCACTTGATCCACCTTGTCTGCATGTTTCTTGACCCCCTCAAAGAGCTCTGATAGATTAATAAGACATGATCTCCCTTTACAGAAACCATGTTGACTTTTGTGCAACAATTTATGTTTGTCTATGTGTCTGACAATTTTATTCTTTACTATTGTCTCATCTAATTTGCCCGGTACTGACGTTAGACTTACCAGTCTGTAATTTCCAGGATCACCTCTAGAGCCCTTCTTAAATATTGGCATTACATTAGCTATCTTCCAGTCATTGGGTACAGTAGCTGATTTAAAGGACAGGTTACAAACCATAGTTAATAGTTCCGCAATTTCACATTTGCATTCTTTCAGAACTCTTGGGTGAATGCCACCTGGTCCTGGTGACTTGTTACTGTTAAGTTTCTCAATGAATTCCAAAACCTCCTCTAGTGTCACTTCAATCAGTGACAATTCCTCAGATTTGTCCCCTACAAAAGACGGCTCAGGTTTGGGAATCTCCCTAAAATCTTCAGCCATGAAGACTGAAGCAAGGAATTCATTTAGTTTCTCCACGATAACTTTATCGTCTATAAGTGCTCCTTTTGTATCTCGATCGTCCAGGGGCCCCACTAATGGGGTCTAGACAGTCTAGATAATACTTAGTCCTGCCTTGAGTGCAGGGGACTGGACTAGATGACCTCTCAAGGTGCCTTCTATGATTGATTCCAGAGGACGTACGTCCATGCTGATGACAGGTTCTGCTCGATAACAACCCAAAGCAGTGAAGAGCGACACATGTTCATTTTCATTATCTGAGTCAGATGCCAGGAGAAGGTTAGTTTTCTTTTCTAGTGGTTTGGGTTCTGTATTTTCCTCATCAACGTTTTTCTCTTTTAAGACTTCTGAAAGCATGCTCCACACCTCGTCCCTCTCAGATTTGAAAGGCACTTCAGATTCTTAAACCTTGCGTCCAGTGCTGTAGCTATCATTAGAAATCTCGCATTGGTATCTTCTTTGCATTTTGTGAAATCTGCAGTGAAAGTGTTCTTAAAACAACATGTGCTTGGTCATCATCTGAGCCTGCTATAACATGAAATATATGACAGAATGCGGGTAAAACAGAGAAGGGGACACACAATTCTCCCCCAAGGAGTTCATTCACAAATTTAATTAACACATTTTTTTTAACGAGCGTCATCAGCATGGAAGCATGTCCTCTGGAATGGTGGCCGAGGCATGAAGGGGCATATGAGTATTTAGCATATCTGGCACGTAAATACCTTCTAATGCCGGCTACAAAAGTGCCATGCAAATGCCTGTTCTCACTTTCTGGTGACATTATAAATATGAAGAGGGAAGCATTATCTCCTGTGAATGTAAACAAACTTGTTTGTCTTAGAAATTGGCTGAACAAGAAATAGGACTGAGTGGACTTGTAGGCTCTGAAGTTTTACATTGTTTTGTTTTTGAGTGTAGTTATGTAACAAAAAAAATCTACATTTGTAAATTGCACTTTCATGACAAAGAGATTGCACTATAGGCCTTGTATGAGGTGAATTGAAAAATACTATTTATTTTGTTTATCATTTTTACAATGCAAATATTTGTAATAAAAGCTTTGATTTCAATTACAACACAGGATATAGTATATATTAAAATGTAGAATAACATCAAAATATTTAAAACATTTCAATTGGTATTCTATTGTTTAACAGTACTACTAAAATTGCAATTAATCGCCATTAATTTTTATAATTGCCATTAATTTTTTTGAGTTAATCACATGAGTTAACTGCGATTAATCAACAGCCCTAATATAAATGTATGCAAAAACTAAAATAAAAGAACATTTTCCAGGTTACAAAGTCAAGCACTAAGAAGTTAGTAAATGCCAGATTTATAGTTGTGCATTCAACCGAACTTCAGCTGCCTGTGTACCCAACTTGTACATTGAATGAAGTAGCGGTACTGGGCAAAAACAGTATGTGGTCATTTAATTTCAGATCATAATATATATGCACCTACCTAAACAATGTTCTTGTAACAGTTTTTGTATGCTATTTTTGTTTTTCTTTGTTCGTTGTTTTTTTTAGGACAAGGGGAAAAATAAAGTCTATTATGTACACCAGTAACAACCTCCCCATCACACACCAGCAAAATTTAAACCCTCAGCACAGCAGCAGATTTCTACTACTTCAGCTTCAGAACTAACTTAGTTAACTCTCCATAAGTGAAAGATTGTTATCCCAGAAAGGGGGTGTGACCCGGAGTGCCTAGGGCAGCCCTCACTGAAAATGCCAAGGTCAAGGCAGGCTGCAAAAGGCAGAGGAGATACTCCCAAAGCTGGTGGTTAACACTGAAGTTAAACTCACTGACGAGTCACAACTTGTGCTTCTGATCCCCCGTCATTGGTTATCGAGAAGCTAGTAAAGAAATCACACAGCCCCCTTTATTGCATTCCAGTTCTCTGGTTTCTAATCAGCACATAGGTCCAGTACAGTGAGATGTTGTTTAAAAACTCTGCTCACATATACAAAATATTCTTCAAACCCCCAAAAGGTCAGCCACGTTACCAGGTCAATATTAGTTTGGGTCTTACCCAATACCACATTGCCAGCTCATCCTTTAGTGTTTAAAACTAAAAATTTATTAGAAAGAAAAAAGAAAGAACAAGAAGAGAATTGTTAAATGATAAATCAAACACATACATAAGAGTCTCCAAAGTCTATATATCCGGTTCTTAGCAGTACTGGTGAGATTGCTGCCTTTAAAGTCCCTCTGGAATACATCCACAGCTTGGATGGGTCACTCAGTCCTTTTTCAGAGCTTCAGTTTGTAGAAAAAGTCACTCCAGAGGTAAGAAGCAGGAATGAAGACAAAATGGAGAAGATGCAGCTGCCCTTTATATTCCTTTTGCCATATGGCTAGTACTTCCTGTGTCCCAAACTTCACAGCACATGGCATGGGAAAGCCTGAGAGTTCTGTCCATAGGCATGCCTCTCCATGCCTTGCTGACTCATAAGGTGTATTCCCTGGCTCCTTTCAATGAGTTCATTTTACAGCGGATGACCCTTGATGGGCCACCGAGTAGGCTTAGTGCTGATGCCATTCTATCTGGGGGTCTCACCCAGAAACACAGCACAAGTTTGAAAATACAGATCATTCACAATACAAAGGTGATACAAACAAATAAACAAGACCATCATACTTGGCAAATTATAACATTTTCACTGATACATGACATATCTGATCAGATTCCTTGCAATTTTATAATATTGGTATCAACAATATCATAAAGTGTCTCCCATATTCCGTACAGCATCACAGGGGGGGATTGCGCGTGCTGTGTCTAGGCAGTCTTCAGCTTGACTCTCTCTTTTCCTCACCAGGGAAGTGGGGGCATCTGCATCATGCAGTGTCACCCAAACAGGGAAACAGGATGCTTTGGATATGCACTGGCTCCAGTGTGGGGGACAGAGACAGAGGGGGTGATGGAGGGAACCTCCTCAACTCTCTTTCTTGCCTTTTCCACACCAGAAGTTTGGGGGAATTCCTATCCCATGTGATGCTCCTGGGGGGAGTGGAAAAGTGATGGGCCTCTGGATCCTGGAGGAGTTTAGGGAAGTCTGGTTTGACTTTCTGTCTTGCCCCCAATGTAGCAGTTGAGAGAACTTCTGATGCTGGATCATATTAAAGAAGTTCTGTATTAAAATCACAGAAGAGTTTGATTCCCCATAGTTTAAATTCCAGGGTATTACTAATTATGAGGTCTCTTGGTTTTTGGTACTGTTTCTCTCCCTCTATGTGTGAAACTTGCAAGCTGCTAATTGTGTTAGTACATTCTAAGACAGAGTCTGTTCTCAAAGCAATTCTTTGTAACAACAACTACTCACACAGAGAGAGACTCAAAGCAATACTCTGTAACAACAGAAACAGCACCCAGAGACTCCCCGCCCTCTCGTTGTATTCATCTTGCTTTGTTAACAATTGTGATTAAAATAGAGATAGAGGATGGATGTGGATGGATGCTTGGTGTGGATAATAACTGAATGATCAGGGAGGTGACAGCCTAAGAATCCAGTGTCCATCGCCTGAAGAAGGCGTCAAGTGGAAGTAACCAGAGGACCCCCGGAGGGCAGACTGGAATCCACCCAACAGCCTCAAGGATGGGAGAACCAAAGAACAAGATAACATCTGGCAGCACAGAGCCGTCAGGAATGTGCCATCTGCTGATTGATTCAGCAACAGCATGATGAAGCAATTCCCATAGACTGGCATAGGAAGAAATTCCTATGAAAATGGACTCTAGAAAGTGAGAACTTTGGGGTCTGATTCTGCAAACCAACTTCCAGGAGTGTCCGATGAGCATCTGACAAGGCCCTGCTCCCTCCTCATGTCCAGGCCACCTGGCCAGTGGTTTGGCATGAGCAACTCTAAGGCTGGCAACTATGATAACAACCTTGCAGAACCTATGTGTGTGTGTGCGTGTGTATGAATGAAATTGAATGGAATGTTATAGCTATAACTAACTGCTTACTATGACTCTTTCTGTATTCACAATAAATGTGGCATTTTGTCGTTTCCCCTTTAATAAGATCCTGCTGGTTTTTATTTTATTGGTATAACACTGACCTACATCATGCCAGTAGAGGCAGAGGAAATGGGAATGAGAGGCTGGTCCATGTGCCAATATAGTAAGGGAAGAGAGGTTGTTGGGTGAAACCCAGCCTGGGTTTCTCCCCCAGCCCCGAGGTACAGCTGCTCTGGTAGCTCCCAGACCTTCCTAGTGCAACACATACTGCTATGGGGCAATAACATGGGATGGGCTCTTTAGAATGGTCAATTGTTATTCTGTTGGTGAGGGAGACAAGTTTTTGAGCTACACAGAGCTCTTCTTCAGGTCTGGAAAAGATACTCCCAGCATCATAGCTAAATATAAGGTCAAACAGATAGTTTAGTATAAGTAGTTAGCACATATTCTAGGGAGCATTCAAGGTAAATGGTTTGTTAAGATCCATTGAGTCACAGGACAAAAATGGGGATTAGTGGTTTATGGATTGTTGTAATAATCCATAAATCCAGTATCTTTATTAAGATCATGATTTTTACTGTCTAGCAAATTTATTAATTTAAGCTCCGAGGCTCATCTTTTGAAAGTGTTGTGCAGGTTTCCTTTGAGGATGAGGACTGATAGGTCAGATATAGAGTGATCATTCTGTGAGAAGTGTTTATCCACAGTTGATAGGGAGTTTTTGTCTTTTATCATTTTCCTGTGTGAGTTCATTGAAGAGCATAGAGATTGTTTAGTTTCACGCACTGAGTTGTTATTGGGGCATTTAGTGCACTGGATGAGGTACACCACATGTTGTGATAGGCATGTGTAGGATCCGTGTATCCTGAAAGCAATGTCATGAGGTGTGTTAATCATGGTAGCAGTGGAGATATGTCTGCAGGTTTCACATCTGTTGTTCTGGCAAGGTCTGTTGCTGCTTTGAGTTGGTGTGTCCAGGTCTATAGGGAGCTTGCTTCTGATGATGGGCTGGAGGTTGTTTGAAGGCCAGAAGTGGGATTTCAGGAAATATTTCTTTTAGGATGTGGTCCCGACTGAGTATGGTTGAGGTTGTTTGATGGGTTCCAGTGTGGGGTGGTAGATGACAACTAGGAGTGTGCCGTCAGAGGGGGTTTATTTCTGTATTGAAGCAAGTTCTTTCAGGATATTTGGGTGGCCCATTGCAAATACCAAATGCCACTGAAATACCCCTAGAGGACCTGCTTCAATACAGAAATAAAGAGTAAGTTTCCCAGGCATGAAAGAGAACTCTGTGTAAACTCAAAAGCTTGTCTCTCTCCCCAACAGATGTTGGTCCAATAAAAGATATTATCCCACCCACTCATCCTCAGGGGATTGGTCCTGCTTTGAGCAGGGGGTTGGACTAGATGACCTCCTGAGGACCCTTCCAACCCTGATATTCTATGATTCTATAATTCAAAAGAAACCTGCACAGCACACTAATTGGTTGGCCTGTTCACAGCATTTAGTTAGTCCTTGATGCTCCATGACAGAGGTCTGCTAATACCAGATTTTTCCCGGGAACATATTTAGCAATTATATTAAACCACATTAACCTTATCAAAAGATTTTGGCATCTTAGCAGTGCGTGATCCAGGTCTTTTCCATTGATGAGGGTTACAAGTGTTATGATCTGTTATCAGTGTAAAAAGACTCTAATCTACACAGATATCTGTAAAAGCTTTCACGTGCCTTTTCAATCTCTTTTCAATCTCATTTTTCTGTTTCTGTGAGTGTGCAAGGGTAAAATGCATTCAGATCCATGTTGTTGCAACAATACATCACCAAGTCCATGGTTGCTCACATCCACACTGACCATTCTGGGTTTGTTCACTCCATAGTATTTGGGAACTGGAGCTGCTGGAGGCTTGGGTTTGAATCCCACTCTCACCCATATCACATACTCCTTGTACATGGTAGGTTGCAGGACTGTTACTAGCAGGTCACGCTTCTGTACCAGATTTGGACAGGCTACAGAATTTCCACCATGGAGAGAGACACAAGAGCTCTGTTCTTTTTAATGCACTACCAGGTATGACTGTTCACCAAGTCAGATAAGGTATGTTACACACTGTGCCATTTGGTGGCTGAATATTATACTAGTTTTACCATTCCATCATACCCACTGCACTCTGTTATCCAATTATATTTCACTAATATTGTGTATACTTTTTTCCATAGAGAGCTAAATTGTGCTGCTATGCTGGAAGAAGGACAGGAGACACTGGATGTGGTTTGATTAGGCCACAACTTTATTATTAAATATCTGGGAGTGCCCAGCAGATAAAAGTGTACAGTGCAGGTGTCATAAATATAAAGGGAAGGGTAACCACCTTTCTGTATACAGAACTATAAAATCCCTCCTGGCCAGAGGGAAAACCCTTTCACCTGTAAAGGGTTAAGAAGCTAAGAACCTCGCTGGCACCTGACCAAAATGACCAATGAGGAGACAAGATACTTTCAAAGCTGGGGGGCGGGGGGGAAGGGTCTGTCTGTCTGTGTAATGCTTTTGCCGGGACCAGGTTAGGAATGCTCTTCAGAACTCCTGTAAAAAGTTAGTAAGCAATCTAGCTAGAAATGCATTAGATTTTCTTTTGTTTAATGGCTGGTAAAATAGCTGTGCTGAATGGAATGTATATTCCTGTTTTTGTGTCTTTTTGTAACATAAGGTTTTGCCTAGAGGGATTCTCTATGTTTTGAATCTGATTACCCTGTAAGGTATTTACCATCCTGATTTTACAGAGGTGATTCTTTTACTTTTTCTTTAATTAAAATTCTTCTTTTAAGATCCTGATTGCTTTTTCATTGTTCTTAAGATCCAAGGGTTTGGCTCTGTGTTCACCTATGCAAATTGGTGAGGATTTTTATCAAGCCTTCCCCAGGAAAGGGGGTGTAAGGCTTGGGGGGATATTTTGGGGGAAGATGTCTCCAAGTGGGCTCTTTCCCTGTTCTTTGTTTAACACGCTTGGTGGTGGCAGCATAGGGTTCAAGGACAAGGCAAAGTTTGTACCTTGAGGAAGTTTTTAACCTAAGCTGGTAAGAATAAGCTTAGGGGGTCTTTCATGCAGGTCCCCACATCTGTACCCTAGAGTTCAGAGTGGGGAAGGAACCTTGACAGCAGGTAATTCAATAATCATTTCAATATACACCTGTGGGGCTTTTGTCAGCTCTGGTCCCCAATGAACCTGCTGCTAGGATCTCACCATTCTGCTCCACTTATATGAGGGTTAAGGGGCTGGTATAAAGGAAGAGAGGTCAGCTCCCTGTCTTACCAGTTAGGAGCCCCAACCTACTCATCTCCCCATTTCCACTCCCTTCAAGAATACCTCCTTTTAAATTATTTACCAATCCATTTTATCTGATCACTATATCCCTTTCCTTCTGAGTACCTGCACTGCTCAGAGCTCTGGTACGATACTGCAGAAAAACCTGAGTGTCTCTGGATTAAGTTTAGAAGTGTGAGCAACAAGAGTGATGTAGTGGTGGGAGTCTGCTATAGACCACCGGACCAGGGGGATGAGGTGGATGAGGCTTTCTTCCGGCAGCTCGCGGAAGCTACTAGATCGCATGCCCTGGTTCTCATGGGTGACTTTAATTTTCCTGATATCTGCTGGGAGAGCAGTACAGCGTGCATAGACAATCCAGGAAGTTTTTGGAAAGCATAGGGGACAATTTCCTGGTGCAAGTGCTAGAGGAGCCAACTAGGGGGGGAGCTTTTCTTGACCTGCTGCTCACAAACCGGGAAGAATTAGTAAGGGAAGCAAAAGTGGATGGGAATCTGGAAGGCAGTGACCATGAGTTGGTTGAGTTCAGGATCCTGACACAGGGAAGAAAGGTAAGCAGCAGGATACGGACCCTGGACTTCAGGAAAGCAGACATCGACTCCCTCAGGGAACGGATGGGTAGGATCCCCTGGAGGACTAACATGAAGGGGAAAGGAGTCCAGGAGAGCTGGCTGTATTTCAAGGAATCCCTGTTGAGGTTACAGGGACAAACCATCCCGATGTGTTGAAAGAATAGTAAGTATGGCAGGCTACCAGCTTGGCTTAATGGTGAAATCCTAGCAGATCTTAAGCATAAAAAAGAAGCTTACAAGAAGTGGAAGGTTGGACATATGACCAGGGAAGAGTATAAAAATATTGCTCAGGCATGTAGGAAAGAAATTAGGAGGGCCAATCGCACCTGGAGCTGCAGCTAGCGAGAGATGTTAAGAGTAACAAGAAGGGTTTCTTCAGGTATGTTGGCAACAAGAAGAAAGCCAAGGAATGTGTGGGCCCCTTACTGAATGAGGGAGGCAAACTAGTGACAGAGGATGTGGAAAAAGCTAATGTACTCAATGCTTTTTTTGCCTCTGTCTTCACGAACAAGGTCAGCTCCCAGACTGCTGTGCTGGGCATCACAACATGGGGAATAGATGGCCAGCCCTCTGTGGAGAAAGAGGTGGTTAGGGACTATTTAGAAAAACTGGATGTGCACAAGTCCATGGGGACTGATGAGTTGCATCCGAGAGTGCTAAAAGAACTGGCGGCTGTGATTGCAGAGCCATTGGCCATTATCTTTGAAAACTCGTGGCGAACGGGGGAAGTCCCAGATGACTGGAAAAAGGCTAATGTAGTGCCAATCTTTAAAAAAGGGAAGAAGGAGGATCCTGGGAACTACAGGCCAGTAAGCCTCACTTCAGTCCCCAGAAAAATCATGAAGCAGGTCCTCAAAGAATCAATCCTGAAGCACTTACATGAGAGGAAAGTGATCAGGAACAGTCAGCATGGATTCACCAAGGGAAGGTCATGCCTGACTAATCTAATCGCCTTCTATGATGAGATTACTGGTTCTGTGGATGAAGGGAAAGCAGTGGATGTATTGTATCTTGACTTTAGCAAAGCTTTTGACACGGTCTCCCACAGTATTCTTGTCAGCAAGTCAAGGAAGTATGGGCTGGATGAATGCACTATAAGGTGGGTAGAAAGTTGGCTAGATTGTCGGGCTCAACGGGTAGTGATCAATGGCTCCATGTCTAGTTGGCAGCCGGTGTCAAGTGGAGTGCCCCAGGGGTCGGTCCTGGGGCCGGTTTTGTTCAATATCTTCATAAATGATCTGGAGGATGGTGTGGATTGCACTCTCAGCAAATTTGCGGATGATACTAAACTGGGAGGAGTGGTAGATACGCTGGAGGGCAGGGATAGGATACAGAGGGAACTAGACAAATTGGAGGATTGGGCCAAAAGAAATCTGATGAGGTTCAATAAGGATAAGTGCAGGGTCCTTCACTTAGGATGGAAGAATCCCATGCACCGCTACAGACTAGGGACCGAATGGTTAGGCAGCAGTTCTGCAGAAAAGGACCTAGGGGTGACAGTGGAAGAGAAGCTGGATATGAGCCAGCAGTGTGCCCTTGTTGCCAAGAAGGCCAATGGCATTTTGGGATGTATAAGTAGGGGCATAGCGAGCAGATCGAGGGACATGATTGTTCCCCTCTATTCGACATTGGTGAGGCCTCATCTGGAGTACTGTGTCCAGTTTTGGGCCCCACACTACAAGAAGGATGTGGATAAATTGGAGAGAGTCCAGCGAAGGGCAACAAAAATGATTAGGGATCTGGAACACATGAGTTATGAGGAGAGGCTGAGGGAACTGGGATTGTTTAGTCTGCAGAAGAGAAGAATGAGGGGGGTTTTGATAGCTGCTTTCAACTACCTGAGAGGTAGTTCCAGAGAGGATGGTTCTAGACTATTCTCAGGGGTGGAAGAGCACAGGACAAGGAGTAATGGTCTCAAGTTGCAGTGGGGGAGGTTTAGGTTGGATATTAGGAAAAACTTTTTCACTAGGAGGGTGGTGAAACACTGGAATGCGTTGCCTAGGGAGGTGGTGGAATCTCCTTCCTTAGAAGTTTTTAAGGTCAGGCTTGACAAAGCCCTGGCTGGGATGATTTAATTGGGTATGGGTCCTGCTTTTGAGCAGGGGGTTGGACTAGATGACCTCCTGAGGTCCCTTCCAACCCTGATATTCTATGATTCTATGATTCTATGAACATCCTCCCCATGTTTACCTAATGAGATGCAACATCATAGCCTAACTCCCATTTCATGTTTGCCCCAACCAAGCCCTCCCCTGAACCTGCTGTGGGGAAGGTGAAAAAAAAACAAAACAATTCCTCCTTGGCCAATGTGGCAGTGAGGGAAACGTTCCTTCCCAGCCCCCAGAGAAAGGAGTGTCTAGCACAATGCCCACAGTGGATCCTGACTAAACCTGGTATTTCACTATTTCCAGGGGTGGGAGGATGGGTGCTGCTTCACCTGGTTCTGGGAAAAGAGGGCTTTTCCTGCACCAGCATGGACCTATATACTTCCCCCTCTCTTCTGGTCACCTGGGGGGGCAGCTGGGTCTGCGACCCCATGCTGATCTGGTCTGAAGCTGCAGCAGAAAGTCACTCCCTGACTCTTACAGGGGTATACATCTTTTCCAACAAGCGAGACAATATAAGGTCATTTTCAAAAGGATGTCAGCCTGGCCTCCATTTGTGCACAGACAGTGCTGCACATATAGTTTTTGAGTTTTGCATGTGTACGTTTTATCACTTGCACATGTACTATGACTTTAATTAAACATACATTTTATTGCGTTTTTACACACACATCAATGTGCATAAGAAGCGACAAAAGATAATACAAGTACAGAACAAAAATACTGAAGAGCAAAAGAAAAAAACTTGCTGTTACTGAAAAAAATTAAGTTCCAGTTTAACTAGCTGACAGAAATAATAATAAAAAAGTATGTAGTGATTTCTCTTGACCATCCTTAGAAGCATAAGAGATAAAAAGGGAGATATTTAAACCAGCTCAAAATTATAAAATAGGAGTAACTAGTCCATTTATTATATAAATATACAATATCACACCACCAAAGATTGTTTCAAGTGCTTTGTCCCACAAGGTTCATAGAGACTAAAAGATTAAAATCATAGAATATCAGGGATGGAAGAGACCTCAGGAGGTCATCTAGTCCAACCTCCTGCTCAAAGCAGGACCAATCCCCAATTTTTGCCCCAGATCCCAAATGGCCCCCTCAAGGATTGAGCTCACAACCCTAGGTTTAGCAGGCCAATGCTCAAACCACTGAGCTATCCCTCCCCCCATATCACTTAATATCACAAAATAAAAGGGGGAGCTTGGAATGAGTTCCTAAAGAGCACATTTAAGTTTTCTTTCAATGAGCTTTATATTAAATATATTATATTAAACTGAGAAATATGAAAAACTGTGGGAGCCCAGGACAAAAATAAAACACCATGTTTAAGTGCATCATTTCTTAAACAGTTTTGGGGTTTTTTTGTTTGTTTTACTCTGAGTTTCCTGCTTACAACTCAAGGCTTCATGTTTCATTCTGTACAGGCTACATTTATAACAAAGGGAACCAAATCAGTCACATTAACACACTAAGTAAATATTATTTCCCCCTTTGTCTCTGTAAATTTATCTACAATGTTGGGTACATAATGAGTTACATGAGAAATACCAAGCTTTTTTACTTTCTATGAGAGCTCAAATAAGCTTTGTATTCTCTAGAGAAACATAATGTATGTTCCCCAGAGACACCTATGTGAGTGAGCTGCCATATGCACTGTAACTGTCCTTCCCCCTTGTTAGAGAGACAAGTTGGGTGAGGTAATATCTTTTATTGGACCAGCCTATGTCAGTGAGAGAGAGACAAGCTTTTCCCCACCTTATTCCTCTAATATCCTGGGACTACTATGGCTACCACAACACTGCACACTTCCCCGCTTGTTGACACTTCCAGGGAAGATTTTGATATAATCAGAGCAGCACAGTAACTCTGTTTGTCTTGCACAAACACGTGCAGACTGAAGTGGAGTCTACATAACCACAGCAAGGCTGAGAAGTTAAACCTAACCTTCCATGGTATTGGTTGCCCACAGACCAGAATGTGGTTGCTGGGCAGGGAAAAGGAAAGCGCCCAAAGAAACTTCAAGAAAGTCAAGTGAGATGATAAACTTTATTCCCTCAGAGCATAAAGGAAAATATGTCCATCTCATGGTATGTTCCACATTTGTCTGTTCTACATCTACCCAAGATATTTGGAAAACGTCAGTGGGGAAATAATATCAGCATTCAGTTGATCAATTCATCTGTATGTACTGAGTAAAACTGTTAACAATCTTCTCTTCAGAATTAAAACTATATTGAAATGAATGAGCTCGTTCATACTAGGCTAGGCAAAGCATTCATTTGTACATAGTTCACATTTTGAAGGTTATTGTTTTTTTCTCCAAAAGGACATGTTGGCTCAGATTCTGCCAATTCTGGTGAAACTTATTGGAGGAACGGGTCAGCCTCACCCTTTGCTCATTCACTTTGTGCATGTTGGTTTTGGGGGGCCTGTAGCTGCTGTCAGGGTACTGCGTGTGTGGTTTGCAATTTGTGTCAGGGACCTGCACATGTTTTGGCTGTGATGTGTGGTGGGGAAAGACTTCTATGTTGAATTATGTTGCAGGGTGACTTTGTGTGTGTGTGTGTGTGCCTGCATGTTTTGGAGGGAGCAATGGAAGACTTGTGTGCCGAGAGACTTATGGGGATCAGGTCAGAAAGGTTGTTTGCAGTTTGTTATACATTTAAATCGAATAAGAAAACACACAAATTAACAATGGTATAATTAACTTGGCCATTGCTAAGATTGTTCCTGAAAGTGGATGGGGAAAAAATACATGTATCTTCCAGAGCAATGTTGGGAGCATAATTATATCATCACACTGATCCACATGTACAGTAAATATCAAGATCTTTGAATAAATCCTGTCAACTGCAGAGAAACTAACATACAGAAGTTATGAAACTTGTGAAAGACAAATGCTGTTTAGGGGAAAAAAATGATTGTGACTTTCTCATGTATGACTAGTAAAAATGGTCAGAAGTTATAATTGTAAGCATGGTGTGTAGGCGAGAGAGCACTTTTGTGTTCTGTTAGCTGGTTGCATGTCAGAGAGAATATAAAATTGCTTTCGCTGTATAAGAGAACATATTTCTGCACTGTAACAGTGGTTTCACCTTAGTTTAAGTGGTAGTGGTTTTTGTTTTATGTAGCTAAAGAGATTAGGGTTCTATTCTGATCTATCTTAGCCGATGTTATCCTATATAGGTTTTAGTACTGCCCACTGAGCTCCTTCCAGTAGTTCTTTAAGTGAGGTGGCTAACATTCTGACTTGTGTGGTATGTTCTCTCTCTTGTCCTCTGCCCAGGGGGAAAATTGTATGTGCGGTATAATGGATTTTTTTTCTTTTTTCTTTTCTTTTTTTTTTAAGTGCTCTAATCCTCATTTTTTAAGGATGGTAGTAACAGGTCCACAGCTCAATGGCACCTTACTGTTTTTTAAAAAAGGTGGTCAAACTTTTTTTTGAATTGAAAATTACACTGCATTTTGAACCACTCAGCAGAAACTCTCTAGGCAATGATGCAATCAGGATTCCATGGTAAGCCCTATTTAACTTTGCACAAATATTTTTTGTATTACTTCTCAGGCACATGAGAATTTATTTAAAAAATGAGAAAGCATATGAATAAACCATTTTTAAGTTGTTGATATTTAAAAATCAAATTTTACTTGACATATCCAACTTTTTTGGGGGTCCCTCTAGCCACAGAACATTTCAATTGTAATACATCAAAGATTTACAGTTAAATAACTGTCCCATTCACTAATACCTTACAACTTCTGTAGTGAATGAGGCAGAGGTCCTGCTTGCAACAGCCTCATTAACTATACAACCCTGATTTATTCACTGAGTTCCATTCTCAGGTACTAAATTAAGCAGGGTTTCTGTTGAGTACATAGTACGTGATCATGTAACTAAAGACTTTATTCTACTACGTATGCACCAGTGAGTACAATTAAGATTGCATAGGCAACACTAAATCTTGCCTTTACTAACTTCTGAGTATTTGGTTTTGCAACATTCATTATATTCTTTTAGCATATTTTTTCTCAAATGGAACTATGCAGGTACTGATAGAAGCTCTATAGTTGATGTTGTGGCTTGACATTCCCTTTGACAAAACTCTAAACTCTTTCTGGAACTGGGACAGGGGCTCTAAAAAACAAAGTAAAACATGAAATTTCCCTTTGAGGAAATCTGTAAATTTTGGGGAGTATTTGGTAATTGTCAAATACCTAAAAAAAAAGAAATAAATGGTGAAAAATAACTTCACAGAAATGTTGGATGGTACATCTCACCACCTTTTGTAATCTTTTTGTACAAAATCTATAGTACCACTATCTTCAAAATACACAGACATCAAAATTTCACTTCTTTGAACTACTGACCCCTTCTTTCTGAAATCTATATCCCTTGTCTTCAAAAACTGGCAATTTCTGCATAACTGAAAAGAAAAACAGTCTTCAAAATTCAGCAAAATTTATGTAAAGTTTCATGGGGGGGAGGGATAGCTCAGTGGTTTGAGCATTGGCCTGCTAAACCCAGGGTTATGAGTTCAATCCTTGAGAGGACAATTTAGGGGTCTGGGGCAAAAACTGGGGATTGGTCCTGCTTTGAGCAGGGGGTTGGACTAGATGACCTCCTGAGGTCCCTTCCAACCCTAACCTTCTATGATTCTATGGATGAAAAACTGAAATTGAAAAAGAGGGTGCTTCCTATCAAAATAGCTTTTTAGCTCAGGAAAAGGTGTGTTGAGCTCAGAGCCAAGAAATCACAACTTTATCTCACATTTTACTGACTGTTTTTAAAAATTCGGTGTGCTTCACACCATTTCTTATTGAGCAGTCCTCCCATGTTAAGATAGGCTAATACAAGAGTTCTTTGGGCAGAGCTGGGAATAGAACTGTTGTTTTGAGTATGGCAAAACCAAATATCATTCACTTAATCACACTATCATTTAGAAAGACAGATTCGACTCATGGTTGCACATGGGAAAATAACACATCATACAGTTCAAATATGCACAGATAGCTAACATGCATGTATACTTATTTCATTGAGATCAGAGTTAAGGTTTTGTGTTACACAAGGCAGTGACAAGGGATGTGGCATGTGGATTGTACTACTGTATATATGGGAGGAGCATGTGTCTTATTTATAGAGGAATAGAATCTATAAATGAAAATATTACATTTGGGGGATACTGGACAAATGCAGCCTATACAGTTAGTCAACAGCTCCATGCTTTTAAGTGTGTGGGGGTTTCCCTTAATCGACCTTAAATATCTGTCAAACAAAGTCATTGCTTTTTTTCTCTTTTGAGGATATATAGTCATAAAATTTCAGTGCTAATTTTTAACACCACTTTTATAGTATGTATTTCTATTTTTGTAATCAGTTTCTCCTGTCTGCATTTTGTCTTTGATTCCATGTACCTCCCACTTCTCTCTTTCTGGGATGGCATCTGTAGCAAGATAGACTGGCACAGAAATAGTAAATTATCTCTTTTTTTCCACCTTTCCTGTTGAAAAGTTCTAATTCCCTCCCCAACACCCTTTCAGCCAGGAATGCTCCTTGTAGGGTGTGATAGAAGGCAAAGCTATGTGACAGATCCACTACTAACTAGGAAGCTGAATTCTCTTGTGTATATAATCAACTTGGGAGAAGCCTGGAAGGGAAAACCACAGGAAAGCAAGCTTGCGTTTGGACATGGGAACACTTTAAGCCGAATAAGAGCAGGAAGATTTTTTTTTTTAAAAAGGAAATTCAAAATCAATGCTGAAACTCCATACTTAACTCATTTGCTGTGCCCAGGTATTGCAGCACATATGCTATGTTAGACCACCCACTGCTATGGAGTCCTGTACAACTGAAAGAGTAAAGGATTTCATACAAGCTTTAATTCTGAACTTCTACCTGGCAAAGCAAATACTTAATATTTTATTTATTTATTCATGACTATACCTTGAAAACAGCCATACTAACTCTTTCTGAAAACTCACTAAAATATAGCCACCCCTACACATGAAATGTATTGTGCTAAAGGCTTTTTTAGCCTGGAACACCTTTTAGAGTAGTTACAAGCCCCAAATAATGGGGCTTTATAATGGAAAGACTAATACACCTTTAACTATTGACATAATGTAATTTGAAACAATAAAATCCCTTGCTTAAAAAGAGACAATTCCAAAAGAGTTTTCCTATTTATACCATGTAATCTAGTGATTTTCTTTACTGAAACAAGATAAGATCCAATGTTTATGTCTATCTTACAAAATTTTAACTCACCCTATGTTTCCTAATCATAGTCTGCTGCAATATGATACTTTCAGAAAAATGCCTGCTAGAAAGTTTAGACATGGTAGTTCAACTGCAAGCTTCTGTGGACATCCAATTTATATTATGCTTGGCTTAGAATGAACAACTACTGCTAGATTCAGCAAAAAGAAAACACAATGACCTCTTCAGCTGGACACTTCAGCAGCTGGTCAATAACTTAAACAGAGTTTTGCTTTACGCTTTCTAAATTGTCCTGGGAATTGAATAGACAACATATAAAAATATGACAGGAAGATGATGGATTATGGGTCATAAGTCTCATTTCAGCCATACAAATAAAACATCATACTTTTGTGTTATGATAATACATTTAATGGATAGAAATTAGCAGATGTTGATTGCATTCTAGTGCACACAGCATACCAAAAAACACAGAGGAATGTTTAAAAGATTGTAGAGACTTTATCATTTGATGCCTGTAAAACAGATCTCAAGTAGCAAAAACATTGAAAAGACAGTTTGGTAGTTGTGTGGATTTGGTTTAATTGCTTCTTTCTGCCAAATGTAGTCATTAACATGTAACAAAAGTTGTATGCATTTTAGTTTAAAATGAGTGTTAAAGCTTTTTCTTCCCCTTCCTAAGTAATACTTTATAGTTATCAAAACATAAGGTTGTGTCAGGATCTTTTTAAAACAAAAATTAAAGACAAATTTAGGGGAAAAGTATCAGTGAAACTTTGTAGCTCAACTCCATTCAGAATTATATAAATTCTCTGTGCATGATACATAGGGCTAAATCATATAACCCTTTCTCAGATGAAACTCCTTAGATCAAGCATATATGTAAAATAAATACACACAAGCATAAACATATTTGTATATAGAGAGATCTGATCAAGATTCATACATGAAAGTTGAGTTACTGGTTTGTTTGAGATTTCCCCCCTTAAATAGCTGACAGGTAAGCATATATTCTAGGCAGAATAAAGAAAGTGTTAAAGGCAAGGTTACGAAAAGGTGAAGTCAAGGTGAAGACTACAGAAATCATGTATAGCTCAAATAGTAACCCTATGTATCATCATAGAATTTTCCATCAAATGGCAGTCAACTCTGAAACACTGGATAGAAAAGGTTTATGGAAGTTGCTATGAAACTATGGAATGCCTCAGAAATTTGTGAACATTATACAGAGCATCTATGAAAATATGGCATGCCAAGTACTACAAAATAGTGAACTGACTAAGCCATTTGAAGTTACAAAAGGCATCAGACAAGAATACTGTGTCACCCACAAACTTTTACGGGTAGTGAATTGGGTAATAAGAAAGACCATGAACAATACAATGGACTTTCACACAGAGGACCTTGACTGTAGATAAGATCAAGTTGCTCTTCCATACCCATAGACATGCAAGCCAAAACACATGATCTCCATGCCTATGCACAATTAGTAGGGCTGAAAATCAACACAGAGAAAATTAAAACCATGAGAATCAATATGAAATACCAACACCACCTTCTGGTACTGACACAGAAGAAGTCTGATATCTCACAGATTTTGGAAACGTAAGCACAAAAGGTGGAACAAACGAAAACATTAAAGCCAGAGTAGCAAAAGCCACACATGCCTTTGTAACTCTTAAGACGATCTGGAGAAAGAGAAATCTTGCCTCCCAAATGAAACTTTGAATATTCAACACTCTTGTAAAGTCAGTCCTATTGCGCTGAAACATGAAGACTTAGTAAGATCTTACTATCTAAACTCCAAGTTTTCATAAACAGCTGCCTTAGAGAGAGCTGCCTCAGTATCAAACGGCCAGACAAAAAATCACAAATAACTCTGGAGGAGAACAACATAGAAACTGGTAGGACAGGAAATTATGGAATGAAAATGGATATGGCTAGGACATACATGGAGGAAAGGCTTGAATAATATAACAAGACAGGCATTGGACTGGAACCTCCATGGCAAGAGTTCTACTGCTGCTACCATTGGTGGAGCAGCAGCGGTGGTAGTGATGGAGGGAAATTCTAAGGAAAAATGTTAATTGTGTTCACCAGGTAGATCAAGGGTCACATGGAAACACAAAATAGAAGCATAACTGAAAGTTATCAAAATGGCATGGGAAGAAACCAACACTGCAGCAGAAGACTGGCAAAATGGAAGGCAGTGATGAAGGCCTCTAATGTATGGAATAGAGAGGCATAAGAGAGAAGTATACATTATGTATTGGGGTGCTTGTTAGCCCTTTATTTTTTCTGCCATGAAAATTTACTGTCACTAGACTGTGTACCTCCCAATTTTTAGAATCTTAAAAAGGTCATTTGTGTAAAAATTCTCATCTGGGATTGTGCAGCGTATTCTTGATTAAATATAAGTTTACGGACAAAAATTAATAGGTGTGCTCTATATTTTCATTAACAAATTGATGAGCTCTGAATGTAAAGCATTATTTTACTGTTTGGCTTGTTCCCAACCATGAAACTAACCCATCTGTATAAACATTGTCTGTCACTGATTCATCGGAATGCGGGTTTAGAAATGTAGTCCAATTCAATCAGATCAGCACAAGCTAAGGTGTGCGCAAAACTTGCATTGTAGGTACACATTAGGTCATATTCATATGCATTTTACTGGCATTAAAAGTGTTCCAGCAAATGGGAAATTTATAAAATATCGTACCTGAGTTGGTAAGACTCATAGGTGTCCATGCTGTTGAGTCTCTCGCAGAACTCCTGCCCGTGCGTGCAGCTGCCCCTTGTGCAGCGCGCGTCGGGGGGTTTCAGAGCGCTACAGGCACCGTTGCCCCTAGAATTAAAAAGAAATTGCTGCTGTTGCTACCACTGTTACAGCTCAGATGGCAATAGCAGCAACAAGGTGCGCACAGAGTGACCTTTGCGGGGTCACCAGCGTTTCAACGGCGGTGTCATCTAGGCATGCTGAGCAGGGAGACAAGTAGATACACTGGCCCAGCTCCACCAGTTCCTTCACTATTGCTACCGTTCGGGGAGCTGCACCAGTGGTAGAGGTGGTGGGAAATTTTAAGGCAAAAAGTTAGTTGTATAAGCACTGGTAGACAGTGTTAATTCACCAGAGAATGCATTAACTATGGTTTTGAAAAACTGCTAACTACTTGCACCAAAGTTTATTCCTGTAAAAATTAGAAATGGCCCCAAACCACCAAATATGAATTTCTCAAATTTTGGCATGTGTATTTGGATTTCAATCCCCAGGTCTGAATCTGCTTCCACAGCTTTAAACACAGCTGGTAGAATGTTGTGCAAACTACTCTTTTCAGATTTCAGGCCAAAACTAGAGAAATGCCATCCACCTACATCGGTGGGTGGGGAAACTCGATGGGGCTAGTAGTAAAAGGGGGATAGTCCCAGTAGCAAGGGAAGGAGACAGTCACTAAGGGACAATAGATAGCTCTTTCCCATGGGGAGTCTCTGGCAGCTATTGGCCAGTGGGGAAAGAGGCCAGCATTCCCCAGGTCCCAGGATTTAGCCAGCACAGGGCCATGTGGAGCCTCTTTTAGCTCCATTCTAGCATCCTCAAGCTACCCACCCAAATTAGGAATGAGAACCTGGCCTGACAGATGCTGCGGGTCTAGCCAATCACCTGTTTAGGGAGTCAGAAGGAATTTTTTCTCCCATGGGTCAAATGGCAGAGGACCAGGGTGTTTTTAAATTCAAAGTAATTTCAAATCAGAATCCTGACCATGATATACCCTAAAATCTGACCTGTGGGTATTAACATAAAACTAATTTTGATTCAGACTCAAATCTGAACTTCACCACCTCTGGTAAAAATCTACAGGAAATGTACCCTAGGAATTATTTCCTTGTTCAGAGATCATAATTCAAGGGTTGTTGTGTCATTTTGCTGTTTATAGAATCTTAGTTCATGTCTGTGTACACCACATAAAGCAAAGGAATTCACAAGCTGGGTTGTTTTTTTTTTTTCTTTCTAACTCTCGGGTATAGTTAGCTTAAACACAAAAAGGCTAGGATGACAGAAAGTGACGTCCAGAAAAAAACTGGAATTAGCCAGATTCGAAGCACAAGAGAAAGAAAAGGAGCATAAGAGACTGATCGAATTAAAACAACTTGAGAAACAAGCTGCTGAAAGAGAAGAGAAAGCCAAAGAGGCTGCCCACAGGAGAGCTACAGAGGCAAAGGAAAAAGAGAGGCAGCATGAACTGGAGTTAGAGAGGGCCGGGACTAAGCAGAATATACCAGACAACCCTAGCAATCCTTCTCCAGGTTCTGATTCCCATCCCAGAAAGTTCCCCACCTACAAGGCAGGCAATGATACTGATGCCTTCTTAGAAAATTTCAAAAGGACCTGTGTTGGGTACAGCATCTCTACAGACCAGTACATGCTAGAGCTGAGGCCGTAGCTCAGTGGACCCTTAGCAGAAGTGGCGGCTGAAATACCTAAGGAACACATGAACAGTTATGAATTTTTTAAACAAAAGGCCAGAATCAGAATGGGGCTAATACCCGAGCATTTCCGTCGGCGGTTCAGAGCCCTAAGGTGGAAACCAGATGTGTCATTTACCCGATGTGCCTACCACATTGTGAAAAATTGGGATGCCTGGATATCAGGAGTAAGTGTTAAATCTCCAGAAGATTTGCCCTTCCTAATGCAAATGGAGCAATTCTTGGAGGCTGTTCCTGAGGAAATAGAAAGGTACATCCCAGATGGGAAACCCAAAACTGTAATCAAGGCGGGGGAGATTGGAGCCAAATGGGTGGAGGTGGTGGAAAAGAAAAACTGAGTAGCAGTTGTAGCGGGTCTCAGAAGGGGCAACCTGAGACAACATCCTACCACCAGGGGCAGCCCAAGGCACCACCTACATCCCAAGGAAACTACCTACATCCCAGACACCTTATCGTCCCACCACACCAGTATCCAGCAACCCACCTCACCCCAGTGACCAGTCAGCTGGGCGATGTTTTAAATGTAATGAACTGGGGTATGTGAAGGCCAGCTGCCCCAAGAACCCCAACATACTGCAGTTCATTACCCAAGGTCCTCAGGCCCAGATGCCTCCCAGGTACCCTCAGAGCAAAGGGAAACCATGAGTGTGTGCGGGAAGAAGGTCACAGCGTGGAGGGACACTACAGCACAGGTGTCAGCTACCCACCAATCCTTGGTGGACCCCAAATTCATCAACCCAGAGGCCCAAGTGATGGTTCAACCATTCATGTCAAAATTTTTAAACTTGGCTACAGATGAGTTGCCTGTCCAGTAAAAGGGCTGGTCAGGAATGTGTAATTTTGCAGTCTGTGATGATTATCCCGTTCCCATGCTGCTGGAGGGAAGATTTGGCCAACCATCTGAAGCTAGCCAAGAGGGTGGGAATGGTCACCCGCAGCCAGGCTAAGCAAGTTTTCACACCTATCCCTGTTCCTGAGCCTTCCACCAGGGCCATGTCTGTGTTACCAGAGATC
This sequence comes from Caretta caretta, assembly GCF_965140235.1. Taxonomy (NCBI): domain Eukaryota; kingdom Metazoa; phylum Chordata; order Testudines; family Cheloniidae; genus Caretta; species Caretta caretta. Next base: position 150,765,428 of record NC_134207.1, on the reverse strand, counting down.
CAGACAGAGGTGGTGGAACCGGACCACCTGCCAACAACTGCAACAGCCACAGTGGATCCAGTCCCAGAGACCCAGTCAAAGCCAGTCCCAAAACTGGAATGGGCAAAGCAACCAGCACCAGAACCATTGCCAGCACTGAGACCAGCGCTCGCAACCCCATCTACAACTTCAACACCAGAGGGTACCACCGAGCCTGCACTAGCAGCTGCAGCCGATAACCCTACACAAGAGGTTCAGCCGGAGCCTGAACCCCAACATAGTGCACCAGCAGAGAGCGGTTCACAGTCAATGGAAAGAGCCCCATCCCCTACATCGCTTCCAGAGGGACCAAGCCTAAGTCCACAATCCAATGAGGAACTGATGTCTCCAGCATCAAGGAAACAGTTCCAGACTGAACAGAAAGCAGATGAAAGCCTCCAGGAGCTTGGACGGTGGCACGGAGCAACCCACCGCCTTTCAGCTCTTCTAATCAATCCAGGTTTGTTGTAGAAAGAGGACTTTTATACAAGGAAACTCTTTCTGGTGGACACCAGGAAGACTGGCACCCTCAGAGACAGTTGGTAGTTCCAACTAACTACCGGGAAAGCTCTTGAGCTTAGCCCACGATCATCCTAGTGGCCATGCTGGGATGAACAAGACCAAAGACAGGTTAGGGAGGTCATTTCACTGGGAGGGAATGGGCAAGGATGTTTCTACTTATGTCCGGTCTTGTGAGGTGTGCCAAAGAGTGGGAAAACACCAAGACCAGGTCAAAGCCCCTCTCCAGCCACTTCCCATAATTGAGGTCCCCTTTTCAGCGAGTAGCTGTGGATATTCTGGGTCCTTTCCCAAAGAAGACACCCAGAGGAAAGGTTTCAGCGTAACAACCGTGTTAGTCTGTATTCGCAAAAAGAAAAGGAGTACTTGTGGCACCTTAGAGACTAACCAATTTATTTGAGCATGAGCTTTTGTGAGCTACAGCTCACTTCATCGGATGCATCGGATGCATCGGATGCTGTAGCTCACGAAAGCTCATGCTCAAATAAATTGGTTAGTCTCTAAGGTGCCACAAGTACTCCTTTTCTTTTTACCCAGAGGAAAGCAGTACATACTGACTTTCATGGATTGTGTTACCCGATGGCCGGAAGCAGTAGTTCTAAGCAACACCAGGGCTAAAAGTGTGTGCCAGGCATTAACAGACATTTTTGCAAGGATAGGTTGGCCCTCCGACATCCTTACAGGTTCGGGAACTAATTTCCTGGCAGGGACTATGAAATGCCTGTGGGAAGCTCATGGGGTGAACCACTTGGGTGGCCACCCCTGACCACCATCAAACAAATGGCCTGCTGGAGAAGTTTAATGGAACTTTGGGGGCCATGATACGTAAATTTGTAAATGAGCACTCCAATGATTGGGACCTAGTGTTGCAGCAGTTGCTCTTTGCCTACAGAGCTGTACCCCATCACAGTTTAGGGTTTTCACCATTTGAACTTGTATATGGCCGCGAGGTTAAGGGGCCATTACAGTTGGTGAAGCAACAATGGGAGGGATTTATGCTTTCTCCAGGAACTAACATTCTGGACTTTGTAACCAACCTACAAAATACCCTCTGAACCTCTTTAGCTCTTGCTAGAGAAAACCTAACAGATGCTCAAAAAGAGCAAAAAGTCTGGTATGATAAACATGCCAGAGAGCGTTCCTTCACAGTAGGTGACCAGGTCATGGTCTTAAAGACACTCCAGACCCATAAGATGGAAGCGTTATGGGAAGGGCCATTCACGGTCCAAAAGCTCCTGTTAACTATCTCATAGCATCCCTCACCTCAAACCTAAAGCCTAAAGTGTACCATGTTAATTCTCTAAAGTCCTTTTATCCCAGAGAATTAAAGGTTTGTCAGTTTACAGCCCAGGGAGGAGATGACGCTGAGTGGCCTGAAGATGTCTACTACAAAGGAAAAAGTGAAGGTGTCATGGAAGAGGTGAACCTCTCAATGACCCTCGGATGTATGCAGCACCAGCAGATCAAGGAGCTGTGCACTAGTTTTGCGCTGATGTTCTCAGCCATCCCAGGATGGACCGAACGGGCATACCACTCCATTGACACAGGTAATGCTCACCCAATTAGAGCCCAACCACACAGGGTGTCTCCTCAAGCCAAAACTGCTATAGAATGGGAGATCCAGGACATGCTACAGATGGGTGTAATCCACCCCTCTAACAGTGCATGGGCATCTCCAGTGGTTCTAGTTCCCAAACCGGATGGGGAGATACACTTTTGCGTGGACTACCGTAAACTAAATGCTGTAACTCGCCCAGACAACTATCCTATGCCACGCACAGATGAGCTATTGGAGAAACTGGGACATGCCCAGTTCATCTCTACCTTAGACTTAACCAAGGCATACTGGCAAGTACCGCTAGATAAATCCACCAAGGAAAGGTCAGCCTTCATCACCCATGTAGGGCTCTATGAATTTAATGTGCTCCCTTTCGGGTTGCGAAATGCACCTGCCACCTTCTAGAAACTTGTAGATAGTCTCCTAGCGGAAGTGGGATAATCTGCAGTCGCCTATCTGGATGATTTGGCCATATTTTCTGATTCATGGGCAGAACACCTGGAGCATCTCTGGAAAGTCTTCGAGTGCATAAGGGAGGCAGGACTAACTGTTAAGGCTAAAAAGTGTCAAATTGGCCTAAACAGAGTAACTTACCTTTGACACCAGGTGGGTCAAGGAACTATCAATGCCGTACAGGCCAAAGTGAATGTTATCCAAAACTGGCCTGTCCCAAAGTCAAAGAAACAGGTCCAATCCTTCTTAGACTTGGACGGGTATTACAGGCGATTTGTACCCCAGTACAGCCAAACCACCACCCCACTGACAGACCTCACCAGAAAGAACCACCCAAATGCAGTTCAGTGGACTGAGAGTGTCAGAAGGCCTTTGACCAGCTTAAAGTGACACTCATGTCTGACCCTTTGCTCAGGGCCCCAGACTTTGACAAATCTTTCCTAGTAACCACAGATGCATCCGAGCGAGGTGTGGGAGCAGTTTTAATGCAGGAAGGACCAGATCAAGAATTCCACCACTTCATGTTTCTCAGCAAGAAACTGTCTGAGAGGGAAAGCCACTGGTCAATCAGCAAAAAGGAATGTTACGCCATTGTATACGCACTGGAAAAGCTACACCCATATGTTTGGGGACGGCGTTTCCAACTACAAACTGACCATGCTGTGCTGAAGTGGCTTCATACCGTCCAGGGCAATAACAAAAAACTTCTTGGGTGGAGTTTAGCTCTCCAAGATTTTGATTTTGAAATACAACACATTCCAGGAACTTCTAACAAAGTGGCTGATGCACATTCCTATGAAAGTTTCCCAGAATCAACTGGTTAAATCACTCTTGAAATGTAGAACATATTGTTAGTTTTTATATAATCAGTAGTATGTCTAGAGGTGCATGTGCCTTATTAACTCTGTTTTCTCCTAGAGCTCCAGGAAGAAATCACAGCCAGTGTGGTACAGGCTGTCTGACACCATCTGTGATTTGGGGTGTGTGTCATAACCATAGGGGTAGCTTAAATTCCTCCTTACCTGTAAGGGGTTAAGAAGCTCAAGTAACCTGGTTGACACCTGACCAAAGGAACCAATGGGGACAAAAGATACTTTCAAATCTGGTGGGGGGAAGAGGTTTTGTTTTGGGTTCTTTGTTTCTGTTAGCTCCATGTTCTCCAAATCTTTCTAAACAAGTCTCTCATATTTCAAACTTGTAAGTAACAGCAAGGCAAGGCATATTAGCTTATCTTTGTGTTCTCAACTTGTGAATTTTACCTTTGCTAGAGGGAGGTTTATCCCTGTTTTGTTGTAACTTTGAAACTAAGGCTAGAGGGGGTTCCTCTCTGCTCTTTGAATTTTCTGCTACTCTGTAAGGTTAACTACCAGACTAAGTTTACAGAGGTGATTCTTTTCCCTTTTCTCTTTAAATAAAATCCTTCTTTTTAAGAACCTGACTGATTTTTCCATTGTTCTAAGACCAGGGGGTTTGGATCTGTAGTCCCTTTGTAACCAATTGGTGAGGATATATGCTCAAGCCTTCCCCAGGAAAGGGGGTGTAGGCTTAGGGGACAATTTTGGGGGAATAGGACTCCAAGTGGTCCTTTCCCTGATTGTTTGTTAAATCACTTGGTGGTGGCAGCGATCCCAAGGCAAGAAAGGAATCTGTGCCTTGGGGAAGTTTTAACCTAAGCTGGTAAGAATAAGTTTAGGGGGTCTTTCATCCGGATCTCCATATCTGTACCCCAGAGTTCAGAGTGGGGAAGGAACCCTGAAAAATCTCATAAACATGCAAAATCTGCCCTAGCTTTTACTTCTGTACTTTGAGTCACTTTTTGTTATGGAAGTCAGACCCCAAGACACACAGTAAGCTCTGTCTCATGACTGACAATACATTGTCATCAAAACCATAATGTTAAAAAAAAAAAGATTAAGCATCTTACTCTACAAGTAATACATAATGTCTCCTACCTATTACTAAGAAGGCCCATTTTCTGTGACCAAAGAGAATAACCTGATTTGAACTAGAAGAATTGAATAGAATTGTTAAACAATCCTTTGCATTTTAAACAACATTTAATTAGAAACACACTTTAACCACCAAAATGATAAAAATCCAAGAGATTAAAATTTGAGTGTCAATTATCATAAAATTCATCATTGTAATTCTTATTAAAACTCAGTGTTTAGATAGGTAATGATTTTATAATATGGCAATTTGCATAAGGAGCCCTGAGATGGCTTATTATTTCGATCCTACACAATTACAATTCCAGCTCCATACATCAGAGCTCTTAGCAATGTAAAATCACTGCGCTAATTAATAAGCCATTTACTGACTGCAGCTAGTTATGGTGGTCCTGCAGCTGACCTTACGGAAGATGAGCCATCTCTGAAGTGCCTGTGTGTAACTACAAACATAATGATGTGCCAGGAGGGAATCATTAAAAATAATTTACACAAGCCTTCATTTACAAGATCTTTTGATAGCATGCTTCCCCGGTGTTTAGAACCACAGAGCAACCCAGACCATTTGGAAAGTGCCAAGCAGGAGAGTGAACGAGGATACCTAAGTGGTTAATTAAGAGCCATTCGGGCGCCACAAGAGCCTCCTGAAAAATCCCTCTGATGTCTGCTGTGTCAAATGTCTCTCACAGGCAAAACCACAAGAGGTAGCTGCCATAGCAGGCTAATTATTGGGGAGTAGGAGCAGCTGAGAACTGCCTGTCATTGAGTCCTTGCTGTGAGCACCCAAGCTCTTGTGTGTCACTGGAGTTGGGAGAAATAGCAGAAATGAGATATTGTAATACTCAGAACTGATAGAATAAGTTGTAAAAGTGTGTAATTGCAGATGAAATTATTAACTCATGGTATGTGATGTATTTAGTTGCTTTTCACTTTCTACCATTATCCCAATTCTAACACCTGTTTTCTAAAGTTTTGATTTGGAACACTTTTAAAAAAACAGTAACAGAACTGTACTTTATAAGACTGAACAACAGTTTTAAAACATCAAAGACATTGTATTGCATAAAACAAAACAATTAAAACCTTGAAAGGAGAAACTTATTGTTAAAGCAAAAAACATAACATAAAATTGAGACGAAGAGCAAAAATATTAAAATGCAAACAAAGTATGATAATTTCACTATGCATTAGTTGCCCTCTGTTCAATAAAACTATTAAGAATAGAACAGTGTTACTGTCACAGCCTACCTCTCACAGCAGACATGAATGAACATCACAACAAGTTAAAGAAGTAATGCTTATCTCTGCCTGAACTCTGATCCTGTGAAAGAGGGGAACAGAACTGGCACCCTCAGTGGCCTCTCTTTGGTTGGTTTATAGGCCTAGCAGGGGATTTTCCCAAACCCGAGTGGTGGGCTTGAACTCCTCCTGTCAGTCCATTGGTCTCTTCCGCACCTTTCAGATTAAATAACTCCACTTGGCATGCTCCTGATCCTAGCAGTAACCAACTTCTCTGCATTTCTCAGCTCTATTTTTAGTTTCATTTTTCTGGATGGATTACATCATTCTCACAAATTGAAGACCAGTCATGTTTATAGGATGGTACTTCCTAGAATGGGTTGGCTTCTGGCTGAGTGTCAATAGTGAAACTGGGAAGGATTTTTTATTTTATTTATTTATTTATTTATTACTAAAGATTGGAGAGCACAGCAAGCTTTTTTGTTTTGTTTTGTTCTGTTTTGTAGTGTTTGTTTGTTTTGTTTTTGATGCCCCTTTGGCATCCGGTACGTGCTATCGGTTTCGTTGGTTTATATGTTATGAGCTATGAATGTTAGCGGTATAACCCATTATGGCTATTTTGTTACGGTAAGTGGATTTGTTCCACCTTTGTGCCCTGATCCAGCACAAATATTTGTATGCTCTTAATTTTATACAATGTGAGTAGTTGCACTGAAGCCAATGAGGATAATCGCACTCTACAGAGTTAAACGTGCACAAGTCTTTGCAGAATTGTGGCCTTAGGGTCAATGGCAAAACTCCCATGATTTCCATAGGGCCAGAATGATTACCCTTTGTATCGTAGGAGTCTATTCCCCCAAAGATGCATTATCAAGACTATATCTTAGCCTCCTTGCTAGCACACAGCCGTGAGTGAGGCCAGGATATATATCACAGAGACGTTTTGGAAAGGGGTGGCATGGGCTTTAATGTCAAATCTATATTAAGGGATGGCTCGTCAGAGATCCCCTCTTAATTTGAAAGGCCGGATGAAGGAGTTCAACCTGTGCTGAAGTATTTTTTGGCACTATGTGGAGCTTCCATTTAACTGGGGATTGTTATGGTCAAAGAACAAAAGGAAGAAACCTCATAGGAAAAGATTTTTTACTTCATAGTAAAGAGAGAAAATGTTCTGTTAAAATGAGTCTATGTAGTCAACTTCAATAAACATAAAAAACATTTGATATGACCAGAAAAATCATTGCAGTGTGATTATTTTAAAACATTGTGGTGGTCACACAAAAGTCAACTCATGGTTTCAATGTAGCAACAAAGTCAATTGCAGAACAAATTTGTTAGAAAAGTCTGTCCAAAACCAGAATGTCCAGTGCACTAGCAAACTAAAATTCATTGCATACAATAAAAGGAAGGTAAAGATACCATGAGGAAGATAAAATACTATAGAAACATTACAGAAATGATTTGAAGCATAACAAAGTATTTTTTTAAATTGAACAATTCACAAAATATTGTAAAACTTACAGAATTAATAATTCAACATGCTCTAGAATTGACCTGGAGGTGAAGGTGCAGATGTTGATCATATGATCAAAGAAGTGGAAAAGTTTGCTGCTTCTCAGCTAATATGAACTTTCCTAATGTTTATATTGAGAACTTATTCAATTGCTCATTGACATATTCACTGCAGCAATGTCTGGTGCCAGTACAGATGAACTTAGGTTCTTTGTTTATGTCTAGCCATGCCAACTGACTGTCACAGAAGCAACATTCATGTTCCCCAATGAAGATTTTGCCATCTATTTATTTTAGCTGGGAACTTTAAAATAGCAGCTATAAATGCATACACACAATTACAGAACACTTCCCAAACTGAAGCCTCAATTTAAAAAAAAAAAAAACCTGCACATTTCAGGGTTCTGTCATTTTTTCTTTAAAATACATTTCATTTAATTTGTATCATTTAATTTTAAAAGATCCCCAGAACTGCAGAATACCCCTAATTTTATTTTTTTTAAATATTCACTTCTCTGATCATATAGTGAACACAATGTTATAACTACCCTTGTCTGTGTCACAGAGGAGAAGAGTGCAGCACTCCCCAATGCTGACTAAGATATGAAAGATGTCTTCCACAGTGCCTTCCTTCTGAGGATCTTAAACCACTTTACAAACAAAGAATTGAGACTCCATATTTCCCTGTGGAGTTCGTAAAGACTGTTATCTTCAGTATATAGAGGGGGACACTGAGGCACAGAAGGACTTACATTCAAGATGACACAAGAAGTTGCAGGCAGTGCAATTAATAAAGTCCAGATCCTCCTGACTCCCACACTATATTTTAGATCATTCTGGTCCCACAGATCCCCCAGCCTCACTCCAAGGCATACTTGTTCATTTTAGAAGCAGGGAGGGGGAAGAGAAGTATGTGCAGAAACATAAATCCTGTGGTAGCTCTGAGGAGCATTATGTCTCAGAAAGGCAGTGCAAGGGGACTCTGTGGCCATAGTCTCCTCTGTGCCCTGGCCATGGTTCTGCTCCTCTCTACTTTTCTGCCACAACACCAATCTTAGGCAATTCATGCCTACATTCTCTCACTCTTTCTCTATGAACTCCTGTGTATAATATTTCATCTCGTGGAATGTGGTAAAACATAGTTAACCATTCACTTATCCAACACAGACATATGCATTTCTGTTTACACATGATTTCTTTAATTCAGGCTACAATTTTATTGCCGATACAAGATCGTCAGTTGCTTTACTGATAAGTAAAATGACAGAGCAGATAATACCAATGACTTCACAGAAGAATGCAAAAACCAACGTTTACCTAAATTAGTGACAAATGTATCAACTAGTCAACACTGTATTTTTGTGTCATTAAAGAATTACAATCTGTAACTGTTCTGTGTTATTCTTGTCTTTAAGAGGCACATACAGCAGACTTTGCTGTTGGGCAAATTATAAAGTCTGTAGATAGACAACCTGAACAGTGCTAAAGGCAGTAAAATATACTGTACTTTGGCTGTAGACAGAGTTTCAGACTTGGAATTATAAGGGAGCAGAAGAGATAACAGCACATTAACTATTATTAAGTGATTTTTTTTTATGTGACTGAGAAAAGCATGCCTTTATCTCACATGCCTTTATCTCACATCTTTATGAAAGGAATTTTACAAACCTGGAAGTTTAAAGATAATATAATAAATACTTGTACTTGTTGGGCTATTTGTCTGACAGACAGACCTTTTCTGAGACACCAGTATGGCTAAAACCTAAATACTCTGCTTTTCAAATGACAAGAACAAGCTTTTCACAAAAAAACACACTATTAATCAAGAAAAAGTAGGTGACATCTGTCTGCTCTTTTTAAAAAGGGGGGAGATAGCTCAGTTTCCTTAAAATAACAAATAGAAGTTCCTGTACTTGAGAATCTTTGTTACTAATATTTTGTTTATCCTTTTGATCCTTTATTCTTCAATTTAACTATGACAAGATATTGGCAGTGGAAAAAGCTGCATCCCCAAGAAAAAAGGAAATGTTTTATAGTGCAGCAGAAGACACTATTTTAAGGCCACAACTGCAGAGTCATCATAAAAGGACAGGTTTCAGAGTAACAGCTGTGTTAGTCTGTATTCGCAAAAAGAAAAGGAGTACTTGTGGCACCTTAGCGACTAACCAATTTATTTGAGCATAAGCTTTCGTGAGCTCACGAAAGCTTATGCTCAAATAAATTGGTTAGTCTCTAAGGTGCCACAAGTACTCCTTTTCTTTTATCATAAAAGGAGATCCAGAGGGACACATATGCCTGTTGATGCAATAGTTCTCCCAAAGACCTGAAATTATTTCCAAGGTTGAACTTTATAATCAAATGAGATCACAAAACAAAGGTGGGAATATATACTTCTGACTCATTATATTGGTTTAACTATTTTAAAAGATTGCTCCTAGTCTGCTACTGACCAACTCTTACTTTTCTCTCTCATACAAATAATCCCATTAAAATCAACAGAGGTACTCATGTGAATAAAGCAAACCACATTTGGTTTTGACTATGCATCCAATATTGGCCCTGATCCTGCTACCAGTAAAGCCAATAGTAAACTCCCATTAACTTTAATGGTGTAGAGTGAAGCCAACTCTGAGGTCCTGGTGACTTTATTGGATTTATTGACTTTGCAGGATCAGGCTCTACACTAATTGAGTTTATTCTGAACATGATTTTGAAGTGCTTCCTTGGGCAAAATCCCTGCCAAAGTCAATTTTAGCTTTGCTTGAGGAAGGAAAGCAAGAGGAGTCCCTAACGTTTGCCTTGAGGAATATTCACTACTTTGAAAAAAGAAAAGGCGTACTTGTGGCACCTTAGAGACTAACCAATTTATTTGAACATAAGCTTTAGTGAGCTACAGCTCACTTCATCGGATGCATTGGCTGTAGCTCACAAAAGTACTCCTTTTCTTTTTGTGGATACAGACTAACACGGCTGCTACTCTGAAACCTGTCACTACTTTGAGTAATTCCAACAGACCACAGTGAGACCAAAAGATAGCACTATAAAAATGCAAATGCCTTTTACACGTTATTACTATAGAGAATGCAAGGTTTATTGTACTGAGGGGAAGGCATTGCACTTCTTGGAGCTCACTGATTGACACTGTAGGGGAAGGGTGCTTCACTGTGGGTGGGCTGTACCCAGTGGAAAGGCTCATTGTGCCTTCTCCCTTCCTTCCACATCTGTGCATGGAACAGGCCCAGTATATATGTACATACTGCCTAGTTTTTTGTTTTTTTTTTAATTCAATTCCATAAAACTAATAGCTGATAAATGTTTAATGCCTAACATGTTAAATAAACAGGATCTATTTCTAAGAATGTTGCATAATCTGGCTGGTTTAATTTGTCTGTGGCAAGCAACCATTATTTTATTTTATATAATTAGTATTCAATTCAGGTCCTTTTAATGAGATGAAAATTAAAGTTTCCACGTTTAATACCATGTTTTCATGCTTGCCACGCTTCGGGAATTTTAGTAAATAAACATTGTATCAATGGACTGCCAGAAAGAGCTTCCTTAAAGAGGACTATGAAATTTGTTTAAAAAGCTACTGTACTTGAAAATTTGAAAGTAGCGATAGAAAAGTTTAGATTAACATTCAGTCTCATAATCTCGCTGCATTCTCAAGTAAAAGGCAAAACATCCATTATATGATGATCTCTGACTACATGTACTTGTTTTTTGTTTGTTTGTTTGTTTCAGAAACTGTGGTGCACTGTGCAGACAACATCCCTTTTCATTATTTTCATTTTGGCTCTGAAATAGATAATAAAATTAATCTTTTATCAGTATGTCTATAATACCAGTTCAAGAAATAATGGACATTTCCTATGTGGATTTCACATACAGTTTTATATCTGTGAGTTTATATATAATATGTACAGTATGTGGGTGTAGTGTATCTTGATATTTATGAATACATGTATGTATTTTATATATAATATAAATATGTATATTTATTGTCATTTACAACCTGATTTGGTCAAAGCAAAAGAAATCACATTACAAGCACTTGTCACGTAAAGCCATTAAAATAGGTTTCAAAATAACTTTTGTTTAGCAGAATATTAAAATAATTAAATAGTTTTCCCTTAAAATTATTAATATCCCACGGCAAGGACAGTATTAAGCATTTCACAAAAACTAATCACTGCATACAATTCATACAGCAAAACAACTCAGACAGGGCCTGAGCCTGCAGGCCTCTCTTGGGCAAATCTCCTTTGGAAAATAAGAGTTTGGCCAGATTAAGGACTGCAGACTCAGATCCTAAATATTTCAAACTTTAAAAAACAACTATTTTATTTCACAATTCTTGAAGCCCTAAAGAAAAGTTCTGTGTAAGCTAAAAAGCTTGTGTCTGTCATGAACAGAAGTTGATTGATCCAATAAAAAATATTACTTCACCCATCTTGTCTCTCTAAATTCTAAGATAACACAGATAAAAGCAAAAGGAGTCTCCCTTAGCCCAAACACATACCCAAACAAAGATCCTGATCTAACTCCCACTGTAGTCCATGGGAGACTTCACTGGATGAAGAAGGAGTTGAATCAGGCCCAGGATTCTCAGAGAGACAAATTTTGCCAATGATCAGTGAGTTTACAGGTAGGTATTTAACAAAGATCCCAAAGTGCAGGAACATGTAAAATTCTGTGCTTCCAGCTCAGATGAATGGAGAAATTGGAGAAAACATTTTCCATTCCAGAGAGAGAGAGTGAATCATGGACATTTCCTATGTGGATTTCACATAGTAAATAAACTAAGGAGAGTAATCCTGCTATGACTCATAAGTTGTTGAAGGTAATATATTTAATGAACTTCATATGAGAGAAAATTTCATTTCCTCCTCTCTGCCCCATCAGAGTTTCTCAGTGCATAAATGAAGGAGGTGTGTCTGAACACATCTACTTGTTACTAAAAAGAAATTAATTACAGAGCAAGGTTAAATGGGTTCTTCTGTTATACCAATAAAATAAAAACCAGCAGGATCTTATTAAAGGGAAAAAGGCAAAATACCACATTTATTGTGAATACAGAAAGAATCATAGTAAGCAGTTAATTATAGATATAACATTCCATTCAATCTCATATTTATTCACACATTCATTCATGCACACACACACACACACAGGTTCTGCAAGGTTGTTATCATAGTTACCAGCCTTAGAGTTGCTCATGCCAAGCCACCGGCCAGGTGGTCTGGATATGAGGAGGGAGCAGGGCCTTGTCAGATGCTCATCTGATGCACCTGGAAGTTGGTTTGCAGAATCAGACCCCAAAGTTCTCACTTTCTAGAGTCCATTTTTATAGGAATTTCTTCCTATGCCAGTCTATGGGAATTGCTTCATCATGCAGATAGCACTTTCCTGATGGCTCCGTGCTGCCAGATGTTATCTTGTTCTTTGGTTCTCCCATTCTTGAGGCTGTTGGGTGGATTCCAGTCTGCCCTCCGGGGGTCCTCTGGTTATTTCCACTTGACGCCTTCTTCAGGCGATGGACACTGGATTCTTAGACTGGCACCTCCCTGATCATTCAGTTATTATCCACACCAAGCATCCATCCACATACATCCTCTATATCTATTTTAATCACAATTGTTAACAAAGCGAGATGAATACAACAAAAGGGCGGGGAGTCTCTGGGTGCTGTTTCTGTTGTTACAGAGTATTGCTTTGAGTCTCTCTGTGTGAATTGCTTTGAGAACAGACTCTGTCTTAGAATGTACTAATGCAATTAGCAGCTTGCAAGTTTCACACATAGAGGGAGAGAAACAGTACCAAAAACCAAGACACCTCTTAATTAGTAATACCCTGGAATTTAAACTATGGGGAATCAAACTCATTTGTGATTTTAATACAGAACTTCTTTAATATGATCCAACACTTCTCTCTCACCATAGGTACCAAATCCATGGATGCTCCATGGAAGAGGCGAGGAAGAGGGAGGGCGGGAAGTGGTGTGGCGGGGGTGGGGATTTGGGAGAAGGGGTGGGGGTGATGCCTGGGGTAGAAGGGGGGGCAGAAAGAGTCTGGATGAGGGTGGAGGTTTGGGGGAAAGGGGCGGGACCTGGGGCAAAACGGGGGGTTGAGCACTCCCCAGGCCCAGAGGAAGCTGGCACCTATGTCTCTCACTAAAAAGTGAATAAGCTGGCATTACATTTTTGTCATATTCTGTATCATCTACAGTAGTTCCATTGGCAATTACCAAAAGCTGGACAGGACACTTTTATTTACAGAGCAACTTCTTCTTCATTGTTATTGAAAGAACTCCGCAGAATCTTTTCAAGCTGATTTAGCAAAAGAAATAAACATTAGAAAATGTAAATACTGCACTAAATGCTATTTCACATAGTTTTAAATATTTCAACTGAGCACACCAACAATGCTACTTCAATTTTAGATTCTTGGATTTTTAGATTCTCTGACAGAGGCAGAAGATAGTTCATAAAAGGGCAAGAAGCTCAGTCACTTTTCACTCATATATGTAAATAATTCTAGGGATGTTATATTGAAGCCACCTACAAAGTGCAAATTCTCTCCAGTCAGAAAACAGATGTGGTGTGAAAACTCATCATGTCTCAGGGAAAGAGAGCAGGCAGGATGCTATGGTCAAGCTCATGGGGGAGCAAACTGACATGCTCCACTGTATGGTGGATCTAATGTGGGAAAGGCAGCAAGACCACAGACTGCCGCTGCAGCTCCTGTATAACCGCCCTCCCTCCTCCCCAGGTTCCATAGCCTCCTCACCCAGATGCCCAAGAACACGGTGGGGAGGGGGAGGCTACGGGGACCCACATAGTCAACCCCAGAGGATTGCACAAGCAGCAGAAAGCTGGCATATCCAAAATTTTGATTTGGTTTCTGGACTTGTCCTTCCCTCCTCCTCCACCACCCTAACCCAATATGCCCCCCTCCCCCATCTAGCTTCTGATTTCTCTTAATGTTTGGTGCAACAAATAATAAAGAATAGTTTTTAAACAATTGTGACTTTATTTCCTTTCATATATATAGGGGGCGGGTAACTTTAAAAGAAACAAACACAACTGTCACACCATACACTGGCCAGTCATGAAACTGGCTTTCAAAGCTTCTCTGATGTGCACCGTGCCCTGCTCTGCTCTTCTAATCGCCCTGTTGTCTGGCTGTGCGAAACTGGCCACCAGGCGAGTTTCCTCAACCTTCCACCCCACCATAAATGTATCCCCCTTACTCTCACAGATATTGTGGAGCACACAACAAGCAGCAATTACAGTGGGAATATTGCTTGTGCTGAGATCTAACCAAGTTAGTAAACTGCACCAGCGTGCTTTCAAACATCCAAAAGCACATTCTGCACTTGCTCAGCCTATAGTAGAACTGCTCCTTATTACTGTCCAGGGTGCCTGTGTACGGCTTCATGAGCCATGCCATTAAGGGGTAGGCTGGGTCCCCGAGGATAACTATAGGCATTTCAACAACCCAAACAGTAATCTTCTGGTCTGGGAAGTAAGTCCCTTCCTGTAGCTGTTCAAACAGACCAGAGTTCCTGAAGATGAGAGTGCCATGCACCTTTCCCGGCCATCCCACGTTGATGTCAGTGAAATGTCCCCTGTGATCCACCAGTGCTTGCAGCACCATGGAAAAGTACCCCTTGTGGTTTATGTACTGGCCGCCCTGGTGTTCCAGGGCCAAGACAGGGATATGTGTTCCATCGATCGCCCCGCTGCAGTTAGGTAACCCCAGCACATTAAAGCCATCCACAATGGCCTGCACATTTCCCAGAGTCATTAACCTTGATAACCTTGATTAACCTCCAGAAGAAGAAGGGGGAATGTCCGGGTTACTGCAATGCGGACACAGGTAACTAACCGCTTTCATGTTCTCTCCACAGGTACCATTGCGGAGAGTGGACCAGATGATATGTCTGGGGGGAGAAAGCAGAAGGAGACTCCGCTGGTTGGAAGGCATGAGATACACTGTCCTGAGATGGGGGGTTCCACGACCACCACTCCCAAGAGAAGGAGGCGGGTGGTGGTGGTCGGGGACTCTCTCCTCCGGGGGACTGAGTCATCTATCTGCCGCCCTGACCGGGAAAACCGTGAAGTCTGCTGCTTGCTGGGGGCTACGATTCGTGATGTGACGGAGAGACTGCCGAGACTCATCAAGCCCTCGGATCGCTACCCCTTCCTGCTTCTCCACGTGGGCACCAATGATACTGCCAAGAATGACCTTGAGCGGATCACTGCGGACTATGTGGCTCTGGGAAGAAGGATAAAGGAGTTTGAGTCACAAGTGGTGTTCTCGTCCATCCTCCCCGTGGAAGGAAAAGGCCTGGGTAGAGACCGTCGAATCGTGGAAGTCAACGAATGGCTACGCAGGTGGTGTCGGAGAGAAGGCTTTGGATTCCTTGACCATGGGATGGTGTTCCATGAAGGAGAAGTGCTGGGCAGAGACGGGCTCCACCTTATGAAGAGAGGGAAGAGCATCTTTGCGAGCAGGCTGGCTAAACCTAGTGAGGAGGGCTTTAAACTAGGTTCACCGGGGGAAGGAGACCAAAGCCCTGAGGTAAGTGGGAAAGCGGGATACCGGGAGGAAGCACAGGCAGGAATGTCTGTGAGGGGAGGGCTCCTGCCTCATACTGAGAATGAGGGCCGATCAGCAGGTTATCTCAAGTGCTTATATACGAATGCACAAAGCCTTGGAAACAAGCAGGGAGAACTGGAGGTCCTGGTGATGTCAAGGAATTATGACATGATTGGAATAACAGACACTTGGTGGGATAACTCACATGACTGGAGTACTGTCATGGATGGATATAAGCTGTTCAGGAAGGACAGGCAGGGCAGAAAAGGTGGGGGAGTAGCACTGTATGTAAGGGAGCAGTATGACCGCTCAGAGCTCCGGTACGAAACTGCAGAAAAACCTGAGTGTCTCTGGATTAAGTTTAGAAGTGTGAGCAACAAGAGTGATGTAGTGGTGGGAGTCTGCTATAGACCACCGGGCCAGGGGGATGAGGTGGATGAGGCTTTCTTCCGGCAGCTCGCAGAAGCTACTAGATCGCACGCCCTGGTTCTCATGGGTGACTTTAATTTTCCTGATATCTGCTGGGAGAGCAATACAGCGGTGCATAGACAATCCAGGAAGTTTTTGGAAAGCGTAGGGGACAATTTCCTGGTGCAAGTGCTAGAGGAGCCAACTAGGGGGGGAGCTTTTCTTGACCTGCTGCTCACAAACCGGGAAGAATTAGTAGGGGAAGCAAAAGTGGATGGGAATCTGGGAGGCAGTGACAATGAGTTGGTTGAGTTCAGGATCCTGACACAGGGAAGAAAGGTAAGCAGCAGGATACGGACCCTGGACTTCAGGAAAGCAGACTTCAACTCCCTCAGGGAACGGATGGGTAGGATCCTCTGGGGGACTAACATGAAGGGGAAAGGAGTCCAGGAGAGCTGGCTGTATTTCAAGGAATCCCTGTTGAGGTTACAGGGACAAACCATCCCGATGTGTCAAAAGAATAGTAAATATGGCAGGCGACCAGCTTGGCTTAACGGTGAAATCCTAGCGGATCTTAAACATAAAAAAGAAGCTTACAAGAAGTGGAAGGTTGGACATATGACCAGGGAGGAGTATAAAAATATTGCTTGGGCATGTAGGAATGAAATCAGGAGGGCCAAATCGCACCTGGAGCTGCAGCTAGCGAGAGATGTCATGAGTAACAAGAAGGGTTTCTTCAGGTATGTTGGCAACAAGAAGAAAGCCAAGGAAAGTGTGGGCCCCTAAATGAATGAGGGAGGCAACCTACTGACAGAGGATGTGGAAAAAGCTAATGTACTCAATGATTTTTTTGCCTCTGTCTTCACTAACAAGGTCAGCTCCCAGACTGCTGCACTGGGCATAACAACATGGGGAATAGATGGCCAGCCCTCTGTGGAGAAAGAGGTGGTTAAGGACTATTTAGAAAAGCTGGACATGCACAAGTCCATGGGGCCGGACGAGTTGCATCCGAGAGTGCTAAAGGAATTGGCGGATGTGATTGCAGAGCCATTGGCCATTATCTTTGAAAACTCGTGGCGAAAGGGGGAAGTCCCGGATGACTGGAAAAAGGCTAATGTAGTGCCAATCTTTAAAAAAGGGAAGAAGGAGGATCCTGGGAACTACAGGCCAGTCAGCCTCACTTCAGTCCCTGGAAAAATCATGGAGCAGGTCCTCAAAGAATCAATCCTGAAGCACTTACATGAGAGGAAAGTGATCAGGAACAGTCAGCATGGATTCACCAAGGGAAGGTCATGCCTGACTAATCTAATCGCCTTCTATGATGGGATTACTGGTTCTGTGGATGAAGGGAAAGCAGTGGATGTATTGTTTCTTGACTTTAGCAAAGCTTTTGACACAGTCTCCCACAGTATTCTTGTCAGCAAGTTAAAGAAGTATGGGCTGGATGAATGCACTATAAGTTGGGTAGAAAGTTGGCTAGATTGTCGGGCTCAACGGGTAGTGATCAATGGCTCCATGTCTAGTTGGCAGCCGGTGTTAAGTGGAGTGACCCAGGGGTTGGTCCTGGGGCTGGTTTTGTTCAATATCTTCATAAATGATCTGGAGGATGGTGTGGATTGCACTCTCAGCAAATTTGCGGATGATACTAAACTGGGAGGAGTGGTAGATACGCTGGAGGGCAGGGATAGGATACAGAGGGACCTAGACAAATTGGAGGATTGGGCCAAAAGAAATCTGATGAGGTTCAATAAGGATAAGTGCAGCGTCCTGCACTTAGGACGGAAGAACCCAATGCACAGCTACAGACTAGGGACCGAATGGCTAGGCAGCAGTTCTGCGGAAAAGGACCTAGGGGTGACAGTGGACGAGAAGCTGGATATGAGTCAGCAGTGTGCCCTTGTTGCCAAGAAGGCCAATGGCATTTTGGGATATATAAGTAGGGGCATAGCGAGCAGATCGAGGGACGTGATCGTCCCCCTCTATTCGACATTGGTGAGGCCTCATCTGGAGTACTGTGTCCAGTTTTGAGCCCCACACTACAAGAAGGATGTGGATAAATTGGAGAGAGTCCAGCGAAGGGCAACAAAAATGATTAGGGGTCTGGAACACATGAGTTATGAGGAGAGGCTGAGGGAACTGGGATTGTTTAGTCTGCAGAAGAGAAGAATGAGGGGGGATTTGATAGCTGCTTTCAACTACCTGAGAGGTGGTTCCAGAGAGGATGGTTCTAGACTATTCTCAGTGGTGGAAGAGGACAGGACAAGGAGTAATGGTCTCAAGTTGCAGTGGGGGAGGTTTAGGTTGGATATTAGGAAAAACTTTTTCACTAGGAGGGTGGTGAAACACTGGAATGCGTTGCCTAGGGAGGTGGTAGAATCTCCTTCCTTAGAAGTTTTTAAGGTCAGGCTTGACAAAGCCCTGGCTGGGATGATTTAATTGGGGATGGGTCCTGTTTTTGAGGAGGGGGTTGGACTAGATGACCTCCTGAGGTCCCTTCCAACCCTGATATTCTATGATTCTATGATTCTATGATCGGTAGCTGTTGGGCGTTGCAAGCTTCCACAGGGCTATCACCACTCACTTCTCAACTGTGAGGGCTGCTCTCATTTTGGTGTCTTTGTGCTTCAGGGCAGGGGACAGCAAGTCACAAAGTTCCATGAAAGTGGCCCTATGCATATGAAAGTTTTGCAGCCACTGGGAATCATCCAATACCTGCAACACTATGCGGTTCCACCAGTCTGTGCTTGTTTCTTGGGCCCAGAATCAGCATTCCAAGGCATGAACCTGGCCCCAAACCACCATGATCTCCCAATCACCACATGCCGTGCTTCTAGGAACGTCTGTGACCATGTCCTCATCAGTATAGTAATTGCGCTGTTGTTGCTTCCTCACCTGGTTTTGCAGGTATTGCACATACCTCTAGATAATGCATGAGGTATTTACAATGGTCAAAACTGCAGCGAAGTTCTGAGTGGGCTCCATGGCTATGGCGCCTGCATGGGTAATCTTGGAAAAATGGCACGAAATGTAGGAGAGCAGAGTGGCAGCGGAAGAGGTGCTGTTCGGTTCACGATAGCCGAAAAAAGGCAGGAAATGGTTGTCTTCTGTAGCTTTCACAGAGGCAGGAGCCCAGGACAGACAACATGGAGAAGCTCGGTAGTGTGGCAAGAGAGGGAGAGCAGAGTTGGCGGAGGAAGCTGTGCTGCTCAGTTCACAATGGCCGAGCACAGTTGGCAGCGGAAGCGTTCGATGAGGAAGAGAAAGAGTAGATACTAGAGATTACATAGGAAGACAAGAGGAAATGTGAGGTGGATTCATAGAAGCAGGAGAGCAGCGGTGCACCATCTGCTGAAAACAGTATGGCGTCTGCACATCAAAAAGGCGCAAAACGATTGTCTGCCATAGCTTTCACGAAGGGAGGAGCGACTGACGACACACACCCAGAAACACCTGAGAGAATGTTTTGCCCCATCATGCACTGGGAGCTTAACTCAGAATTCCAGTGGGCAGCGGGGACTGCGGGAACTGTGGGTTAGCTACCCATAGTGCACCGCTCTGACATTCGATGCTAGCCTCGGTACTGTGGACACACTCCGCTGAATTCACGTGCTTTAGTGGGGACACAGAAGACCGAATAGAATATATAAAATCGCTTCTGAAAATTCAAATAGAATAAATTCGAAATAATTTCGTACTGTAGATGTACCCTAAGAAACTGTTTTAATTTACACTTTGTTTCTTTTCTGTAACATTTTTATGACTCAGATCTTTACTGTAAGAAAGCAACAACAACAAGAAAATCATGAGGATATCTAGTACTCTACTACTTCCTCTTTTGTCATTCTCTTACTCTGGAGCCCTTCCTGGTGATCCACAGAAATGAACATTTTCAGAACCAAGTACTAAATGACCAGTAGTTGGGAGTCAAAATGGTCCAAATGAGATCGATCTTCAACTACGTAGTCCATAAAATGAAAAAGCTGGAGAATTGTTTTTATTGCAATGTATTCAGCTTATTCTTCCCTGCTCATTAATCCATCTACACCACAGTGGTAATGAGTCAATAACAGAAAACAAAAAGCACTGCTTTTACTGATTAACTCTTTTTCCCAGTGATATGCTGTATTGAAAGTTCCATGTTATGTTGAACTCAGTACTATCCTCTGAAGGTGAATGGGTGTTTCACTCTTAATTTCTTCTTTCCCTATCTCTGTGGGTGGGTTTTTCTTGCCCCTTCCTCCTTCTCTTCAGTGAATTATGATGAGATTTCACCATTAAATATAATACACTGTCCATAAATAGAATAATCCTGCCCAACTTCTGTAGGTGGGGAGGGCCCCTGGCAGTGGAACCAGAACTATTACGCTAATCCTGGGGCTAGGGAGCAGGATGCAGGAGGTGGGGGTGGGGGGGGCTTCAGAGATACACATCCTTTGCATGGTGCAAAACCTTGTTCTGG